>NC_140965.1:38193873-38253873 GCF_056783735.1 Eptatretus burgeri
TTGTTGCTTTTTTTGAGTATGTATACAATTGTCATCTCACGCTTTCATGAGCTTATTACAAAGAAAAACTCGAGAGTTCATAGAACACGATACCTATGCAGGGTTCAAGTAAATACAGGAGGCCCTTGCAGTTTGTGGGGGTTATGTTCTTGAAAATCCCAATGAACTGCAAATCCACAAACTTTTAGGGGGTCATTAAGGTGTTTCATATTGCAACTTTTTTGTGCTAGTCAAGTTGGCTATGGGTCTTAGCTTTCCAATATGGATAAAAACCCCACTTGCCAATTCTTTGAATTTTTCTCCAAAAAATGGCCGCCGGCGGCTATTTTTTCAAAAATGGCAGCCTTTTTTCACGTTTTGACACAGAAATCGACTCCTACACCTGCTAAAATACGTTAATCGTACTTGATATGTGTATGTTTGTAGATGATTATGATTGCTATGTCTGCTAGCAGTCGGGGACTAGATAGTAGGCATCCAATATGGCGGAAACATCCAAAATGGCGTCCAAGATGGCCGATTTTTGGCCACTGGAAAGTTGTTCCCTCCGATGTGGGTTCTAATATGTCTAGTTATAGGTTTTTGGGTGTGCTGAATTCGTTTTTATGCTCTAAAATGCAGTATATCTGTCACAGAGACGTCTGCGGGAGTCATGCTCTCGCATTAAGAAGTAGTTCTTGCAAGTCCAAAGAATAATTTTGAATATTCTCGCCCTCATCGATATCAGGTGTCGATTCGACACCTATGGTATTTGACACCACAATTGGTAATTTTCGCTCTTGCCGATTCCAACGTGCCCACAGATGAGCGAGTAACGATAGCAAAACTGTTGCATCAGACACCGAGACTACCTCATGATCAACTCAGCTCAGGAAAGCCAAAATTTCCGGCCGTGGATGAGAATGAGAGTAGTGAACTGTGTCTCAGCAGTTTCATAGATGACGACTCGTGGCGGTTATTCAATCTTCTTGAACGATATGATGTACTAGATGTAGAATGGATGTGTGAGCCTGCAAGCACATGGCCAGAAAGTGATGGTTACCAAAAATTCGCGAACTATTGGCACAATGTTCATGTAGTTAACGACCTTGCAGAGCGTGGAATTAAGTTGATTTCGGATTTTATAGACAAAACGAGGGATGAACAGCAAAGGCAAGCTTTGCTTCAAGTGGTTGAGTGGCACAGGCAGAATTATTCTGGATACACGAAATCCACTCTTCAGAAAATGTAGATAACTATATGAAGCGAAGTGTGAACATTGATGTTTTTGAACTATGGAAATTTTAATTTGAAATGTCGCTACAGCCATGTATGCCATGCCATGGCCAATATTATTGATTATCGAGGCTGATAGGCACGCATACATGAATTCATATTAGAACATTCATTATGGCATTAGTATACTAGTAATTAGTGTATACACTGTAAATGTTAAATAAACACATGTTTGACCTTCGAATATTTTATTGTTATTTTCTGATATCAATGAGGGCGAGAATATTCAAAATTCTTCTTCGGACTTGCAAGAACTACTTCTTAATGCGAGAGCATGACCCCCGCAGACGTCTCTGTGACAGATATACTGCATTTTAGAGCATAAAAACGAATTCAGCACACCCAAAAACCTATAACTAGACATATTAGAACCCACATCGGAGGGAACAACTTTCCAGTGGCCAAAAATAGGCCATCTTGGACACCATTTTGGATTTTTCCGCCATATTGGATGCCTAATGTCTCATCCCCGACTGCTAGCAGACATAGCAATCATAATCATCTACAAACATACACATATCAAGTAACATTAACGTATTTTAGCAGGTGTAGGAGTCGATTTCTGTGTCAAAACGCGAAAAAAGGCCGCCATTTTAGAAAAAATAGCTGCCGGCGGCCATTTTTGGGAGGAAAATTCTAGAAATCGGCGAGTGGGGTTTTTATCCATATTGGAAAGCTGCTACGATGGGTAGCCAACTTGCCTAGAGCAAAAACGTTGCAATATGAAACACCCTAAATACATACATATATATATATATATATATATATATATATATATATATATATATATATATATATATATATACATATACACATATATATATATATATATATATATATACACATATATATATATATATATATACATATATATATATATTTTTTTTATATATATATATATATATATATATACACAAATACAAGCCGGTAGGCGACGAGGGATTCGCTAGGATCGAGGCGCTGGATACGATGCTTTTCATTCTGACCAATCCACCAACGAAGATTCATTGCCAAGACGTATTGGTTCACATACAATTGTTCCTCTGCCTGGCAAGATTTTTCCTATTGCTTATTTTGCCAACTAGCACTCCTCATAAAAAATGATGGTAAATGGACACCCTATTTTTGAAGGACTACCATTTGAAAAATAATCGGTTTGCTGGTTTGTGCTGTGGAGCCTCACGTTGCAGACACACACACACACACACACACACACACACACACACACACACACACACACACACACACACGGAAAACCCGACAATAAGGGATATCTAGCATATATAGCAAATCCAATATAAATACATACATACATTTATATTATTGGATTCGCTATATATACTAGATATCCCTTATTGTCGGGTTTTCGTCTGTGTGTGTGTGTGTGTGTGTGTGTGTGTGTGTGTGTGTGTGTGTGTGTGTGTGTGTGTGTGTGTGTGTGTGTGTGTGTGTGTGTGTGTGTGTGTGTGTGTGCAACGGGAGGTTCCACAGCAAGAACCAGCAAACCAATGTCGATGAAACTTCGCCAAAAGGTGCCATATGGTCTGGGAATGTGCGCGTTTGAATTTTGTTGCCTAGCAACCACCCGTTGCTGTGCAGCAGCCAAAAAACCACGTACAGTATTTTCAATACTTGTCCTTCAGTTTTGAATGTAGAGAAACGACACTTCGGAATTAAACACTTCGAGATATTGAGAAAATTTGGCTCGAGCCCATTTTTGATTGAGGTTTTATTTTTCAAATGGTAGTCCTTCAAAAATCGGGTGTCCATTTACCGTCATTTTTTATGAGGGGCTTAGGAAAGTGGGCGGAGCTTAGGGAAAGTGGACATGGTTGATGAAAAGTGGGAGTGGCCTAGGAAAGTGGGAGTGGCGTAGGAAAGTTGGCGTGGCTTATGAAAAAAATATTGTGCGGCTCAGGAGGTGTGGTCAAACAAGAGCATTGAGAGAAGTTTATCACGTTGTGTGTGTGTGTGTGTGTGTGTGTGTGTGTGTGTGTGTGTGTGTGTGTGTGTGTGTGTGTGTGTGTGTGTGTGTGTGTGTGTGTGTGTGTGTGTGTGTGTGTGTGTGTGTGTGTGTGTGTGTGTGTGTCTGCAACGCGCAGCTCCACAGCACAAACCAGCAAACCGATTATTTTTCAAATGGTAGTCCTTCAAAAATAGTGTGTCTATTTACCATAATTTATTATGAGGAGTGCTAGTTGGCAAAATACGCAATAGGAAAAATCTTGCCAGGCAGAGGAACAATTGTATGTGAACCAATACGTCTTGGCAAGAATCTTCATCGGTGGATCGGTCAGAATGAAAAGCATCGTATCCAGCGCTTCGATCCTAGCGAATCCCTCGTCGCCTACCGGCTTGTATATATATATATATATATATATATATATATATATATATATATATATATATATATATATATATATATATATATATATATATATATATATATATATATATATATATATATGAAGACCACAAGGGGAAAACCAGAGATGTCAGGATAAGTCAATTTTGAAAAAACTGAAAAACAAAGTTTCAAGACATTGGTGGACTGTTTAATAACTGTCATATAGATTTCTTTTCCAGTAAAAGGAAGAGTGATCATTGGCCGATCAAATTAAGCATGTAGCATTTGCCAAGCTTCTGTGTTATTTAATTTAAGAGCAAAGAACGAATCAATGTTGCAAACTGACATCACTGGTTATTCCCTTGTTTAATAATTGCCATGCAATTTTACCCCAGGATGTGTAGCAAATTCATGCTTCTTGGTTATTCGCATACATTACATGACTTCGGTGATCACAGATTTTTTTTTCAACATTAAATGGTCATTGTTTTCTTGTTTGATTGGTGTTCAACGCTATACTCAAGGGTATTTCGCTTATATGACGACGGATTCTCCATTTCTTACTCCGTACTACTTAATATGATGGAAAACCAGGAGGAAACCAAGGATAAACCACCCCCGCGATAGCCGAAGTCACCTCATGTGACTCCCTCATATACCTAAGCAGGTTGATTGGGCGGTGAGTACATCGAATGAGGATGGGTACTCAGACGCGCTAACCATTAAGCCACGGCGTGGGTCCCATAAAAGTCACAATAAAGGTTTGACCAGGCTTGAACCACGATATGCACCAACTATGGAGCCCATCATATAACCAAATAGGCTATTGTAGTGCTCAGAGTTTATGCTGTGAAAGTTTTACAACATTTCATTTTTTAGTTTCTCAACTCTGAATATTATGGTGGAACAGTTAACATGAATGAAAGGGAGATAACCAGGAGTAAAGTACTGACAACTCTGGGTTTCTACTTGTTCAGCTTTGACAACACTTGTTTTTTTCATTGCACGGCTAAACATTATACCATATAAATTATGTGACACCCCTGGTTATTTGTTAAAGTAATATTGTGAGAGGAAACCTTATGTTGCCAACTATTGGGAGGTGCAATAACCCTGAAATTTATAAAAAGTGACATCTCTGGTTTTCCCCTTATGGTCTTCATATGTATATCGATTATAAATATATATTGCATGGTTTTTGGAAGTATGGTGAAGGCGATTTATGTTACACAGTCTTGAGATACATAATTCAATTTATTAAATATTTATAGGTTTAAAGGTGTTTAAATAAATTAATTCCTGGTTTTACCACCGTTTTCAACGGCAGTTAGTCCAACACCCTATTTAACACGTTACATTAGTTATTTGTGCCTGTTGTTTGTGTCCTTTATAACACCTTTAAAAACAGTAAGTTTCCTGTTTAGAATTATTTTCAAGTTCGTTTTAACTGACAGGCAGGCAGACATAGTAAAAACAAATTTTATCACACTCCTCTCTGCGCATCTGCGATCGAGACGATTTCTGAGTGAAAGTACTGTGAAACGACAAACTCATCTTCCTAGTTCAAAATTTAACATTCGATTTAAACAAGTTGTTCCTCATTCATAATATAAACTGATGATCATAAACTGATAAGATGGACGGACAGACAGACATGAACCAATTGCTTATCCCTGCTTTTCGCTCCGCGTGCTTTTGGTAAAAAATCAGTATCTCAATCTAATAAGTAGGGTAAAATTATATCGACACACACACACACACACACACACACACACACACACACACACACACACACACACACACACACACACACACACACAACTTTCAATATTGCATAAGGTAATCATTTAATATGTCATGCTTGCAATTGTAATGCAACAAAACATAGAAGATGTACTACTTGAGACATGTACTAGCTGCCAAGACGAGCAAAAAAATTTTTTTTTTAAGCATCATCAAATCTCGTTGTTTTCCAATGTTTCAGTTTCGGAGTCAACTGCTTCAGGAACAGAATCAAAATGACGTTTGTCCTTGAAAATAGGTGGTTGTCCCCAATGAAAATGCCCAATTTTTTGAGATGGCTTACTCTATTTTTTCCATGAGATACAGTATATCCATTCAAGGCACATTTCAAGCAGTTATGCATAATTCCAGGAGCGAGTTTTGACAATGTATTCTCCATTGGGGTAACAGCTGTATGGGAACGCACCTGTCTTTAGAGTGTACTCTGTAGCAGTGTGACCACTCCTTGGCTTTTTTCACAAGATCTTGGCTATTCGTTGTTCACCTTGGCGTCTTGGTTTTCTATAGGTTTTCTTGTCGTATAGGTTTTCTATTCTCATCGCTTTTCCGAAACCTTGTGAATTATTGGCTTTTTTCATTGGCTCACCTTGGCATTAATGAAAATGAGGAGTGGTCACACTGCTCTGTAGTCCCTGTTGTACTGTTGCCGTTTCTGTATGGTTGACCCTTTTCTTCTTTCCCATTGGCACACCCCAGCGGATATGATATATGATATATGAACGAGAATGGCCCTCCCCAATGGTGTGCTTGCCTTGAATCTCCACCACAGCTGCATCTTCCACAAATGGTTTTTCTGACCTTCTAAGACTGATCTCCGACTTTCCGTCAGTACCCGGTAACTGGTCTGCTCCAAAGTTTTCACACTTTTGCCAGCAATGCTGCAGGAAGAGAACATGGCTGTCATGTTGCCTATTCTGATAACCTGCTTGCCATTAACGTAGAGTGGGGGAGAAAATATGCAGGATAGCTGTCCTTGAAGGTGTATAAAACAAGGCTTCATGATTTGAACAGCACTTGATTTGAGAATCCTTAAAGTTTGATACTTCACCTTAAAAACATGGCATCACAAAGTGCATCTGCACTCTATCCACCGAACATCATGTTTGCAAGTGAAAGTTGTTAACACAGGTGGAAGTTAACTCTTTATCTTTGGCAGAACTTTTGTTGTTACTTATTTCACAAATGTTTCTGCTCTGTCAATGGACCAATGGTCCATGATGGGTGATGGAGTGCCAGAGTCCCAAATCAGGGGTTGGACCTTGTTGAGCTTGTGAGGGCAAGAATTTGAATTTTTGATTGGGTGCCAAAGATATCACCTACGATTCACCAAAAGACATAAGACGATTTTAATGTCCGCCAGCAATCAATGCCATTATGATAGCATTATCCTATACATTAGACACCAGACATGTCACCAGACAAATGGAGCACTCATTAACTTAAAGTCCTGCCTGCAAGGCACCCTTCTGCCAGTTTATAGAGTCGGGTTGTGAACCAAACCCAGACTTTCCAGCTCAAAGTCATGCAACCTCTGAGCTATGATGTTGGACATATTTGGGAGTTCTCATAATCAAATAAAACACCCTCAGACATTTATTTCCATCACTTTTTACAGAAACCTTAGACTCTTAGAGTCATACTGGAGCTTGCACATATATTACAAAATATTAACAAAAGAAATACGGGACATGTCCATCCGAGAATTTAACGTCCATCTGAGAGATGGCACACACATTGATGAATCACCCTGCCTGTGAAGCAACAGGATCACAGTTTATAGCTGGATAGGAATTCAAACCCAGGCTAGATAGCCCAAAGGTGAGTGTGCATACCTTTAGGCCACCCTGCCACCCCTTGTGCATTCCTACTTTTCAAATTTGGATGCATATCCATTTTGTGTTAACTACCTGATTGTGATTTAAATGCACAAACCTGCCATCTTCTCCTAACACCTTAATGACATTTGCAAACAAAAACCACATTCGCCAAAAACATCTTCTCTTGCCCATGTCCTGCTGGAAAAACTGTTGCTTTTTGGAGTTGGAAAGCTAAAAAAAAAAAATAAGTGAATAAAGGTATTGCTTTGCTATCAGACATACTGTGTACCTGAGATACTTGAACTTCCTTGGTACAGGTGAAGCAGGACTCGCTAGAAATCAAGCTCGGATCAAATGGAGCTTTCTTGCTCTGTTCAAAATGTGCAGCTTGAGAGCGAAGACTCAGCAATGAAAGCAGCAGTAAGTGAAGTGTTGCAGCAGCAATCATTGTCACCTGTACCAAAGCAAAGCAAGCATTGCCAGCCAGGGTGAATAAAACCAAAACCAAAAAAAAATTGGAAGTATAAATCAAGAGAATTGCTTTCAGTTTTATAAAATATTCCTCAGTCATGAGCTACTGCGAAAGCTTGATGATTGCTTGAGTGTTTGTTCGTATGCAGGACCTGGTTGCGAGTGTGCATCAACACTGCAGGGTCATAGCAAAAC
This sequence comes from Eptatretus burgeri, assembly GCF_056783735.1. NCBI lineage: Eukaryota > Metazoa > Chordata > Myxini > Myxiniformes > Myxinidae > Eptatretus > Eptatretus burgeri. The sequence goes on from NC_140965.1 coordinate 38,201,782, forward strand.
CTCTGATGCAATGCCCCCAGTAAGTTAGAGTAGGAAATTGGAATTTGTTTGGGGTACTGGTGATAAGTCACCTTCTCTTCTTAAGAGACACAATGGGATCCACCAATGAATGCTGCTAAACGGGACACCCGGGTTAACGTCCATTCAAGGGACGGCGCACACATTGATGCCTCACCCTGCCAATGAATAACAAGATGAAAGTTTATAGCTAGAACGGTAATCAAATCCTTGAACGTTTGTGGCTGATAACAAACGCTGGACAGGTCACCAATCTTTCACAAAGTAGGGTGGGGCAGAAATTTGGAATGTGTCCAGACTAAAAGCATCAAGTGGCCTACTCTTTTCAATTGTCACTGTGAGATATTTAACATCCAACAGAGAATGCCAGCAGACTGGATGCCTGACTAAACGTCCCTCTGAAAGATGACATACTCATTGATACAATGACCTAACTGCAAAGCATCAAGGTTACAATTTATGCAGTTCAGGAATCCAATCTAGAGTAGCCTAATCAGAAATCAAATCTAGAGTGGCCAGGCCAGAAATCAAATCTGGAGTTGCCAGGTCGGGAATAAAATATGGAGTCGCCAGGTCGGGAACCAAATATAGATTTGTTGGGTCGGGAATCAAATCTAGATCCATTGGGTCGGGAATCAAATCTCGATTCGTTGGGTCAGGAATCAAATCTAAAATAGTCGGGTCAATAATTATCAATCTAAAGTAGTCAGGTCAGGAATCAAATCTAGAGTAGTCAGGTCGAGAATCAATCTAAAGTAGTCAGGTAGGGAATCAAATTTAGAGTCGTCAGGTTGAGAATCAATCTAAAGTAGTCTGGTCGAGAATCAATCTAAAGTTGTCGGGTCGAGAATCAATCTAAAGTAGTTGGATCAGGAATCATCAAATCTAAAGCAGTCGGGTCGAGAATCAATCTAAAGTAGTCAGGTCAGGAATCAAATCTAGATTAGTTGGGTCAGGAATTAACCTAAAGTAGTCAGGACAGGAATCACATCTAAAGTAGTTGGGCCAGGAATCAAATCTAAGGTAGTCCAGTCGAGAATCAATCTAAAGTCGTTGAGTCAGGAATCAAATCCTGAATATTCGGGCTGGGTTTCAAATCTAAATTTTTGGGAGTTGGGAATCAAATATAGATTTGTTGGGTCGAGAATAAAATGTAGATTTGTTGGGTCAGAAATCAAATGTAGATTTATTGGGTCAGGAATCAAATGTATAGTAGTCAGGTCAGGAATCAAATCTGGATTTGTTGAGTTGGGAATCAAATCTTAAGTAGTCAGGTCAGGAATCAAATTGAGATTTGCTGAGCTCGGAATCAAATCTAGAGTAGTCAGGTCAGGAATCACATCTAGAGCAGTTAGGTCAGGAATCAAATAAAGAGTAGTCGGGTCGGGAATCAATCGAAAGTACTTGGGTCAGGAATCAAATCTAAAGTTGTCGGGTCGAGAATCAATCTAAAGTAGTTGGGTCAGGAATCAAATCTTGAATATTCGGGCCGGGATTCACATCTAGATTTGTCTGGTCGGGAATCAAATGTAGATTTGTCAGGTCAGAAATCAAATCTATAGTAGTCAGGTCGGGACTCAAATTTGGATTTGGTAGGTCAGAATTCAAATCTAGAGTAGTTGGGTCAGGAATCACATCTAGATTAGACTCCTGAAAGGCGATCAGTTCATTACCTCAGAGATATCTTGTCAGACACAATGTCAGGGATAATTTTTTCTTTAAAGTATTTCTATCAATACCTTCATCATATTATGTGTATACAATATTTCTATCAATACCTTCATCATATTATGTGTATACAATATTTCTATCAATACTGCTTACCTCGAGGAGGAATTGACAACCCTCAAGTTGTGGTCTCTGTTCAATGACATTATGTACACATGGAGGAGAGAGTGACACACCTCGAGTATGGCTGACCTTTTGAAAGATGATGCGGCATGAAATCTCCCAGGATGCAAGAAATCGGCACAACAATATAAGTTTGGCTTTTTCCAAATGAAAAAAAGGGTCCTTTACAAAACTGGTGATTGGAAAAAGGAGTAGATGGTCGTCTTGGAAGCACAAAGGGCATGAAGGGAACAAATATTGTCGAAGTAATACGATTCGTCATAGCAAGGGTATACCACACAACTTTAAAATAACATTAAGCTTGAAAGTACATTGTATTTCGATTTATATATAATTAAATATTTGATGATATCTATCGAGTCCGCACATATGCAGTATATCCATTAATCGGTTTAAATTTGAACTCTCAATAAATTTTACACTCTTTCTTAGAAATTATCTGCATAAGCAAAGCTAACGAGGTTGAAATTGTACTTTATCATTTTTTATAGCTTTACACTTTACATTTAAGATGTTTAATGGAGTGAGGGTTTACACAAAGAGATAGTGTCTTTTGCAAACTTTATGTTTTGTTGTTTGTTGTATATAAAACAACCAACAACAATTTGTTGTTGAATGGTTGCATTTCGTTTTGTTGAAAATGCTGATAATTCTGCAATAACAGTTACATACAGGTTTAAAGGTTCATCTTTCGGTTCAGTTATGGAATGGTATCGAAAGTAACAAGCTTATGACGGAGAAGCACGATAAGAGTCACATTTCTGGAGGTTAAAGGCCAGTTCTAAGCTTATTGTGGTCAACAGAACATCTACTTTTATTGAATCTGTTTAGGGATAGTGATGGAAAACCATAATGAAGGTGAGAAGTGGAGAGTAGTACTGAATAAATGAAGGAAGTTAACTCTTTCTATAATCAAATGAACATATGAGTGGTGTCTACCAATCCATATGAACTTAGAATGAGGGATGAGGAGAATGTTTATCGATAATGGTGTCCAAGTTGTGAAGCTGCAGGGATAAAAAAGGGGAAGGAGATATATTTAACACATATATTATATTATTCTACTACTACTACGACGACGAATACTACTGCTACTACTACTACGCCGACGACGACTACTACTCCTTCCTCATAATAACTAGACACACACTTTATAACTGCGAGCAATAATGCCAGGGCCCAAGCTGCCCTATATGGATCAAACCCTGCTTTGATCGGACATGTGACCCATGACTTCATTGTTATCAAACTTGCTTTCTCCATGGGTAATCAATCACATATTTAAAGTTTCGTATTGATCGGATATGGTTTATTTTTAGATCCAATGTCGTCCATCCGAATCCACCAGACCACAGAAACTATGAAGTTTAAATTTTCACGAACTATATTCCCCCATGGGTATAGTCGATCAAACATATGCAGTTTTGCATCCATTGGTTGAGCGGTTTGAGAGAACAATATTTTTTAAAGGTTTTACCTTCAATCCAACATGGCTGCCAGACCATGGGACTGATGACATTTAAATTATCAACCGAGATTCCCCATTACTACTCAATCATATCCATGAAGTTTCATATTAGTTAATTAAATGGTTCAAGAGAAGGAAAATTGTTTTAAGGTTTTTTTGTTCAATCCAATATGGTTGCCAAACCACTTCACTGATAATGTTTTAGTTATCAAACTTTTATTCCCATGGATAGTTGATGATATACTTAAAGTTTTGTATCCATTGCTTCAGCAGTTTGAGAGAAAAAATATTTTTAAAGTGTTAGCATAAATCCAACCTGGCTACCAGACCATGTGACCGAAGATGTTCAAATTTTCAAGCTATATTCCCCATGACTAGTCGATCATTTGTATGAAGTTTTTCATCAATCTGGAAAGCTGTTCTGGAGAAAAAAAATTAAATTTTTTTTTTTTCAAACAAATGTGGCTGACAGACCACGTGACAGATAACATCATCAATTTAATTATCTTTACAAATTTCTTAATAGACCACCCACAATAAGTTTCGTATTGATCGGATAAGGATTTTGGTGCATCCAAACATGACGTCATCATGAGGGCACCAATGACATCGTTCTCGAAATTTATACCCCATGTAGAGTACCTGACATGGGCCAGGTTTCAAATTTTTAGTTGAATGGTTTTGGAGAAAATGATGTCCAAAGCTTTTCCTTTAATCCAATATGACTGCTATACCACATTACCGATGATGTCAATGGGGAGTCGCTCCGATGTTGAGAGGTTTGCATCAATCGGCCAAACCTTTTTTTCTTGTTTTTTTGTTTCCACTGTCGAGGCTCATACGACAGCTAACACACAACAACGCACAGCAAGGGGAGCAGGAGACAAGAGGGGCAGGAGAGGGAAGGAAAAAAAAACAGTGGGGAACAGAGACATGAAGAAATCTGTGAAAGAGAGAGAGATGGGGCGGGGTGGGGTACACAGTATAAACAAGATGGACACTACAGAGACTTTCAGGTCTTTGCATGACAGGGACTTTCAGGAAGGAAAGCAGGGAATTTGAAGGGGTGGGTTTGATGTGGATTTACAGGATCATGGTCATGGTTTTGGATGGGGAAGATATGAGATGGTGATGAACAGCTGTTTTGAAGACCAGCAAAGAAGAGTGGGATTGAAAAGAGTATGGGAGTTTGTTCCAACAGCGGTAAAAAAAAGAGGAATGAAAGAATGAACGTGAGCAGCGATTCGTGATTTTGGTAGTTTTACCAGAAGGGGGTTGATGGCAGACCTTGATAGCCCTGCAGAAATATGGGGGGGGGGACATCTCAGACAGAGTGGAGGGGGTGGCGAGGCCAGAGAGGAGACGGCAAAAGACAGAAAGACCACCGACCTGTCTGTGGTGAGAGAATGAGAGACCCAAAGGCTTAGCCTCATCACGGGAGATACCACTCATCCTAAATGCCTTGGTTTCCACAGGGTGAAGCCGAGAAGAGTGAGAGGCAGGAGTACTAGCCCAGAAGGGGTTGAGCAGTACTCCATCTGGCTGCAGATGAAAGCTTTTGATGTGGTCAGGAGCTCAGATGTGCCATGGAAGGACTTTTCATGACGGAGGATGCCCAGTCGGCGACTGGCTTTGGAGGCCAGCTTGGAAATGTGGCATTCCCAGTAAAGATCATGGCAGATAGTGAGGCCCAGAAGCTTGAATGAAAGGACTTCTTCAAGAGGCTTGTTGAGAAAGTAGATGGGGGGGGGGGTGTTCCAGATGGTCTTCTCAGAGAGACATAGTGAGAGTGTGAGATTTGTCAGGGTTGAAAGACATGTTCCACCTGTTGGACCAGTTTGTGATTTTATCCAGATCTGCAGTGAGCGAAGAAGCTGATGCTTGCCAATCTGAAGGATGACAGATGGTACGGCAGAGGGTGGAGTCATCAGCAAAGAGATAAGGAAGATTTTCCAGAGAGTCGGAGAGATCATTGATGAAACCAGAAAATGAACAAGGCCAAGAACACTACCTTGAGGAACTCCAGCCTGGACAAGAAGAGGGGATGAGAGAACTCCATTAAGGGCTTAACTCTGTTGGCTGCGGCAAGAGAGGAATTCTGAGAGCCGTGAGTGGAGATGTCCTTGGATACCTTAGGAAGAGAGTTTGGTGAGCATAGCAGGGTGCCAGACCGTATCGAAGGCACGTGATATGTCTCGGGAGATGGCTCTGATGCAGCATGACCACTCCTTGGCTTTTTTCACAAGATCTTGGCTATTCGTTGTTCACCTTGGCGGCTTGGTTTTCTATAGGTTTTCTTGGCGTATAGGTTTCCTAATATCATTGCTTTTCCGAAACCTTGTGAATTCTTGGCTTTTTTCATTGGCTCACCTTGGCATTTATGAAAATGAGGAGTGGTCACACTGCTCTGATGGCTTGTTGGAAAGAGCTTGCAAAGAAAACAAATTTAAAAGTGAATAATAGTGCAAAACGGTGGCGGAAATATAATCTATAACTGGAACGGCACTCAGTAGAGTGCATACCTCCACCAGACTGAATAATTTCCGTTTTGTATACCACTGCTAGGCCGGATCTGCATCCGGACCTTAAACAAAATCAAATTGGCTTCTTCTTGTCAACTACCCAACTCATCCACCAAGTTTTGTTAGAGTTAATGCACAACTTTTTGAAATATCATGCTGTATATTGTTATGGATTTTAGAATCCGGTCTGATGAATGCATCCACACATCCAGGTCCCCAGGCAGTTATTTCCTTAAATGCATGTTCAGATTAGCCCCTTCCCCATGTCTAATGGGATCTTAAATGTGATGCATTGAGAAGGGTAAAGGATAGATCCCCTCTCTTATGGGAAGCTTTTTTCTTTACGACAGACACATTCGCACGCATTTCTTTCACGAGCTCTGAAGCCCGCCCTTATTTTTCCTCAGCAACATTCTTTAGCGAGCTCTGACACCCGCCTTTTTTGAGAGCGCACGGGTCATCATGGTAACCGTGCCCCAGTGGGGTGGGTGAGCTTGGGGCAGACGGCACCCCGTAGAGACGCCCTGAAGATATAAAAAGACGATCTGTGAGGAGAGACGTTGGGAGAGGAAAAGGCGAAAGAGGGACGTTCTGAAGTGAGAGAGACGTTCTGTGAGGAGATACGTTTTGAGAGTGGGGAAAAAAGCGAAAGCGATACGTTCTGAAGAGAAAGAGATATGTTCTGAGATAACAAAAAGGCGTGAACGAAAGAGGTACGAGAGAGAAGCAAGCAAGAAGCGGGTGTAGGCGCGCAAAAGAGGAGAAGGAAGCGCGCGTGTGGGTGTCTGGCCAGTGCCAACAGCGAGACGGTTCGTCCTGCCCAGAGCTTCGGCAAGCGAGTGTGCAGACTGGCGTTCAAGGCTGCCCCGCGAGAGGCTGTACGACAAAGCTGGGTGCTGGCGACGGACGTGACACGCACACACGCATTTCAGAACGTTTTTGCTTTACAGACGACTTTCTGGTGAGCGAGATGATTTTCTCCCCCTCCCCTCCCACTGAATGATCCATTGGGTACCCTTGTCTGTGTTTAGCTGTAAGTAAGTCAACCCCCATTAAGCATTTGCTCTTTATCTCTTTCCTGGCATTTTGATTAATTTTGCTTTGAAATTATTTACAGTATTTACCTCAGCAAATAAATGTTCTTTTTATTTATTTATTTTATTATTAATAAATTATTTGTCGATTTCCAACCTGTCCGTGTTTGTTATTTCCTTCATTGGTCTAGCATTGTTCGAACCGAGATAGACTGAGAGGTAATTACCACAGATTTGACCAAAAAAATCAGCGGCATGCACCAGCGGTTAAAACGCTCGGCCGCCCTAATTAAAATCTAATCAGAAAACATTGGTGCTTTGCCGAGGGCGCACTCTCTGCTCAGGTAACCACGTGACCTCTAGTTAAACGGAATAATTAGATGGTGGAGACTGGAACTCGTGGTTGACTGAGTGGCATTTGTGGTTTTAAAACAACCCACCGTACCACAACGTTAATTGTGAGCGGTGGCCCCAGGTCCGGCTCTACCGAGGACAACCAGGGATTAATCCCCCTGAGTAGCAAGCTGGTGTCTCGGTACCCATCACCACAACAATATCATATTTGACCCCATCTCTCAATGGTGAAGAATCGCTTAAAAAAAAAAATTCCCTCTCATATCTGGAATGAACCCAGATCTTCACCAAAATCGAATTGATTTGACCACGTCACACACCCAACGTGTCCACCAAGTTTCGTCCAAATCTGTCCACAACGTTTTGAGATATTGTGCTATATATCGTTTTTGGCCCTGTCTCTCAAAAGTGAAGAATCATTGAAAAAGTCTAATTTATGGATCCGGATCTTCACCAAAATCTAATCAGTTCATCCTTTTTGCACACCCAACCTGTCCACCAAATTTTGTTCGAATCTGTCCACAACGTTTTGACATATCCTGCTCACAAACAGACAGATAGGGGTGAAAACTTAATACCATCCATCTTCGGTAGCAGAAGAAATAATCTGAACGAAATCAATTGGATACCAACCAGAATGGCTTGCCCCCCTAATAATAATACTACAACTTTACACTCCAGTACCACTTTATATTACTGCTATTACTACTTAATAAATGGCCCCAATTATTCCCACACTCTTATCGAGTCAACTGGGGGAAAGTTTTTGGCCCAAATCTTTGAGGAACCAGCTGTCTTGGTCTGACGTTCGATTGAAAGTGGTTTCTGCAGGAGTTTGGAATTTGTTTAGCGTGCTTGGGATAACTTGTCTACACTTCAAATAAAATAATGTGGAATCCTTACCACGCACCAACTAATGCCAGCAAATGGGACATCCAGTTGAACGTCCATCTGAGGTACGGTGCACTCTGTGATGCAACATCCTGCCTGCGAAGCACCAATCCAACAGTTTTGAAAGTCAAGTCTGGAATCGAACCCAGACGAGACAGTTCAAATTTAAGTGTGCTACATCTGCACCATCCTGTCAGTCATTTTGTTACAGTTGTGGAAATTCGCATTACACCATAAAGAGTCCTCAGGTGAGATTTCTCGGTAAGTCCATGTGTAGTTAGCCCAAACCCGTTGTATAGAGGGAATATGTGCGATTTATCCGGGCTGCGACGCTTTGAGTTAGCCATTTTTTCTTTCTCTATTGTTATTTTCGACCATTAACCCGCAAACATCGCTTCACCGCCATTCCCAAGCGACACCATAACAATCAAACTACCACCGAAAACCCTCCACCACCTTCGCCTCTCTCCTTCACAACCAACAACCGCACTGCCTGTGAACACTGAACGTCGGGCTGTCTAGGGCCCGTTCGGCGATTGGTGCCAAACGTACCGAGCCGCGAGCGTGAATGGCGGCCTTTCCGAGGGGAAAATTCAGATCCAAAATGCTTCACGCCCACTTCCCCTCCGATCAATGGGCGAACGGGAGGCAGCTTGGCCCCGCCTCCAAGCGCGTGTATGTGAAGTCCGTTTATGCAGAGATGCAGATCAAGGGAGGTTCACGCCCCTTTTTGCCCGACCAATGGCTGAACAGAGGGTGGCGTGGCCCCCGCCTCCAATCGCATTTTGATCCGCATATTTGCATATCAGCTCCTCCTGAGACCTATAAAGAGACGAGCGCAAGGCGACTCGAAAGGAGAGTGTGGAACTGGTGGAGCTAAGCGTGAGTTGGGAGAAGAGCAGGGCAGAGCAGAGGGGAACTGGCAGGAGAGTGTGGAACTGGTGGAGCTAAGCGTGAGTTGGGAGAAGAGCGGGGCAGAGCGTGAGTTCAAAGCGTGAGTTGGGAGAAGAGTGGGGGGGGAGAGTGTGGAACTGGTGGAGCTAAGCGTGAGTTGGGAGAAGAGCGGGGCAGAGCGTGAGTTCAAAGCATGAGTTGGGAGAAGAGCAGGGGTGGGGGGGGGGAGAGTGTGGAACTGGTGGAGCTAAGCGTGAGTTGGGAGAAGAGCGGGGCAGAGCTGAGTGGAACTGAGAAAGGGTGAGTCGAGCTTGGAGAGAAGTTGCGGAGTTGTTGCAGGGAAGACGGCGGATGGCGACGAGGTCGCGATGTGGGGGTCGCGCGACTCGTCGCGAGATCCAGGCCGACCAGGCATACCCCTCTCCATGAGCATCAACGATACCCCCCCCCCATTCGCGCTGAGATAGTGCCGAGGGGGGCCCACGTTCCCCCTCCCCCACCCTAAACGTGGTGCCAACGGGACCGCTCGCACGGAGCACGCCGGAGGGGACTGGCCGACCACGACAGGGCACGGAGTCGGGGCACAGCTGCGCGAACATTGCGGCTTGCCCGCCATCGCGTCACGAGGACGCGGGTAAGACCTCCCCGGTCTCGTGGACCTGGCCGATCCTCTGGTATCCACGTTCATTTGGTCTACGGGCCTGTCTGCCTCCTTGCCTGTGAGGGTGGCTTCCTTCCTTTGCTATTTGCTTAAATGCTTGTGGTGGCGCCGTCTTTCAAGTAGAACTGTGTAAGTGTTGCCGTGTGTACGCGTAGAGCGGTTTTAACTCTGCATTTGCTTTTGTTGCATAATTGTATGGCTGTAAATACGTGTGTCTGTATGTGTGTGTGAATAAAATGCTTGCTTGTTGAACTGTTCCCACTCTGCTTCGTCTCCTTCCTTTTTATTGACTCTCCATCCTGCATCGCGTAAGATATTCGTAGTGGGTTTAAAACGCATGCTAATTAATCAGAACCATCAAGGCCGACGATAACTCTGCTCGGTTATCCCTGTAATACGGAACGAACCGCTTAAGCGGTTCGTGTCCGGAGTTGGCCTGTGGCGTGGTACGATCGCCCGGTCGACCACTTGCACAGGTACTTTGGTAGGTCGAATTTGGCGAGCAACCCTATCCTGCGCAGGTGACCAATTGGCACGATCATGGTGAGGTTAAACCCCCACCTGTGACTGGCTCCGAAGATATAAAAATCTCCGGGCGATAGTTCCCGGAGGGTCACGACTGAATTGTCCGTCCGGTGGGCGACGTGCTGCGATTCGAGTTACATGGCCGATCGCACGAGGCGGGCACGAATTCGCAACACTGGTGTCCGGGAGTGGGATTCGAATCCACCCATCTCCAACTAAATTTACGGGAATCGGTTCAGGGGTGAGAGGAGCGACCCCCGATTCCCTCCAAATTAGGGTTAGTAAAACTAAATTAATCTCCAAAAAACTAAATTAATCTCTTACGAGAAATAAGATGGAGTCTCAAGGCGAGCGGGTGCCGGGGGTATTAGAAATGTATATGTGTAGAAATGTAGGATCCATGGCCCAGGACGGTACTTGTAATTATAATCCGTGGGGAAGCTCAACCCCATATCCTGAGCACGGACTTTATCGGCGGGCTGAGTCACATAATGGCGGCGCGATCGCACCTCAGCGCAGCACGGAGCGAGCGGCTATTTATGGCGCTGCGAATGGCGCGACACAAGGTGAGCGCTCCCAACAACCGTTTCAAACCACGTGGGCATGGCAGGCAAGGTCAAGCACGCCTATGCTGGACATTGTCGGGCTTCAGAGACAATTAAAGGAAGAATGGACAACAAAGCTTGAGGAGCAAAATGGAAACACAATTTGGAATTAGAGCAACTACAGCGTGAGGTAGGAAGAGGCAATCGGGACAGAAAAAGATTGGAAGAGAAGGTAAAAAGAGAACAGGAATATCAGAAACAATTGAAAGAAAAAGCAAGGTTGGAGTATGATGACATGAGGGGGAAAAGGGATGAAGAGAGGAAGGAAAAATGGAAAAAAAAAATTCTGAGTTACGTGAACACCAAGACAAAGGGAGGGGATTACAAAACGAATTGAAGATGTTGAGTGAGGAAAGAACGAGAACGGAGAATGAAACGTTAAGGAACCACACAGTACAGATCGAACAGTTGGAAGCGAAGGCCAGACTAAAGAATGGGGAAACAAGGAAGAGTAATGAGAGAGCAGCAAATGAAACGCAAAAAGGAGATTAACCAAATGAAGCAAACCATGAAACTGGAGAAGGAAGGACAGGAGAGGAAACAAGGAAGAGTAGTGACAGAACTGCGAATGAAACACAGGAAGGAAATGAGCCAATTGAAGGAAACGATGAGATTGGAAAATGAAGAGCAGGAGAAACAGTGGGAGAGAAAACAACAACTATACGAGTGTGAAATTGAACAACTAAAACGGGGAGCAAGATTGGAGTCAACGGAGATTGAGGAGCTCCGGAGGGAGAATGAACAGCTAATGGGGCTCAGAGAGGAAGAACGACTCAGATGGGAAGGAAAAATGAGCCAGAAAGAAACAGAAAAAATTGAGAAGAGACTGCACGATAAGGACGGGGTTGGGGACGAGCACACACACACACACACACACACACACACACACACACACACACACACACACACACACACACACACACACACACACAGAGTTAGTGGAGGACGATGAGGGGGAGCTTGGGGAATGTGTCGTGACCCGGTGCGAGCAGCTGGATGGCCTCCTCCAGGAACGAGGGGAGGGAGGATGCTTCCTTGAAGCGAGTCACGACCAGGTGGGTTCAGTCATGCTTTGTGAGGTTGAGGGGATGAGTGCTGCGAATGGGTGCACGTGCAGCTTGGGGGGTATAGAGACCCCGGAAACCCTTGTGGGGACACGAATCCCCAGTGTGGTTGTCCTGGTGTGTGTGGTGCAAGGTGTGAGTGGTGTGGTCACGAGTGTGCCGAAGTGCGTGCCTCCCAGCACACGGTGTGTGAGAGGGACGGTGTGTGCGAGGTCACAGTATGTGAGGGAGATGACAGTGGGCATGTGCGAACATGCAGCCGCGTCTCCCGGGGTGAATGTCATGTCGTGGTGTGTGTGCGTCGTGACACGCAGGTGTGCGTGGATCGAATGGCCACGACGACGACAACGAGAGATGGACAGGGGCCGGGTAGCGGCCATAGCCATTTTGGGGACCGTGCCAGGTTTACCCAGCAGCGAGCGCGAGGTCCGTGCTGTGGTACACATGAGGCCCCCACGTGCGTGCTTGCGGGAGTGAAGCCCGGTCCGGAAACGCCAGCGGTGGATGTTGCCGATCACGCGGACGGACAAAGTTTAGGCAGGACAACGGATTTGGACCAGATGGGTTCTCCACGCGGGCGGGTGTGTGAAGCTCCAAAGGGGCAGAGCACATGTGTTCGCGTGGGGAACCCCTCGAGACGAGAGGCTTGTGTCTTTTTTTTATGCGCAGGCTGGCGTCATGGCATGTGTGGTTGGAATCTGGCAGGAGGGTGGCCCCGCCTCCAATCTCGTTTTGATCCGCATATTTGCATATCGGCTCCTCCTGAGACCTATAAAGAGACGAGCGCAAGGCGACTCGCAAGGAGAGTGTGGAACTGGTGGAGCTAAGCGTGAGTTGGAAGAAGAGCGGGGCAGAGTGTGAGTTGAAAGCGTGAGTTGGGAGAAGAGCGGGGAGGAGAGTGTGGAACTGGTGGAGCTAAGCGTGAGTTGGGAGAAGAGCGGGGGAGAGGTGAGTTGAAAGCGTGAGTTGGGAGAAGAGCGGGGGGGGGAGAGTGTGGAACTGGTGAAGCTAAGCGTGAGTTGGGAGAAGAGCGGGGCAAAGCTGAGTGGAACTGAGAAAGGGTGAGTCGAGCTTGGAGAGAAGTTGCGGAGGAGTTGCAGGGAAGACGGCGGACGGCGACAAGGTCGCGGTGTGGGGGTCGCTCGACTCGTTGCGAGATCCAGGCCGACCAGCCATACCCCTCTCCCTGAGCATCAACAATTTCCCCCTTCCATTCGCGCTGAGATAGTGCCGAGGGGGAAACCCGTACCCCCCCCACCCCAAACGTGGTGCCAACGGGACCGCTCGCGCGGAGCACGCCGCAGAGGACTCGCCGACCACGCCAGGGCACGGAGTCTGGGGGCAGCTGCGCGAGGATTGCGGCTTGCCCGCCATCGCGTCACGAGGATGCAGGTAAGACCTCCCCGGTCTCGTGGACCTGGCCGATCTTCCGGGATCCACGTTCATTTGGTCTACGGGCCTGTCTGCCTCCTTGCCTGTGAGGGTGGCTTTCTTCCTTTGCTTTTTGCGAAAATGCTTGTGGTGGTGCCATCTTTCAAGTAGAACTGTGTAAGTGTTGCCGTGTGTACGTGTAGAGTCGGTTTTAACTCTGCATTTGCTTTTGTTGCATAATTGTATGGCTGTAAATACGTGTGTCTGTATGTGTGTGTGAATAAAATGCTTGCTTGTTGAACTGTTCCCACTCTGCTTCCTCTCCTTCCTTTTTATTGACTCTCCATCCTGCATCGCGTAAGAGATTCGTAGTGGGCTTAAAACACCTGGTAATTAATCGGAACCATCAAGGCCGACGATAACTCCGCTCGGTTATCCCTGTAATACGGAACGAACCGCTTAAGCGGTTCGTGTCCAGAGTCGGCCTGTGGCGTGGTACGATCGCCCGGTCGAACACTCGCGCAGGTACTTAGGTAGGTCGAATTTGGCGAGCAACCCTATCCTGCGCGGGTGACCAATTGGCACGATCGTGATGAGGTTAAACCCCCCCCCCCCGTGACTGGCTCGGGGCGATAGTTCCCAGAGGGTCACGACTGAATTGTCCGTCCGGTGGGCGACGTGCCGCGATTCGAGTTACGTGGCCGATCGCACGCCGGCGGGCGCGAATTCGCAACAATATATTCAACACAGAAAAACAATATGACAAAAAAAAAAAACTTCCCATAATGAAAGCAACGAGTTCTTCCTCCTGGCAAGAAATACCAATATAATGGAAGTCTTGAACTGCATTGCAAGAATTAAGCCAAGAGGGCTCCAACCCTTGGTAAAGAAGTGTACTACATGCTTTAAATAACTTTTTTTAATATTCTGGATGATAAAATAAACATGGCAAATAATGAACAATAAACCTATAGCTTAGGGAAAATGAATGATTCCTGACCATGTTTTGATCTTCAGCCATGGAGATGATGATTGTCACGATGATTCGACTGCTGTTACAAGATGTCACTAAAATAGAAAAGTTTATTGAGCAACAGAATGGCACGAATAGCTTGTTTAAAGAAGATTGTAGATTAAAGGAAAAGATGATTGGACCTCAGATATTGATGGATTATACAAACATTGGTTAAAAGAAAGGATCTTATCAAATTGAATTGCAACGTTAACTAATATTATTGGAGATGATCAAACCGGAGTAAGCAAACAATGGATGTCACCTGATTTTAAAAAAGGTTGGCAAGTAATACCAGGTGCCTGCCAATACAGGAGATATCAGTTACCGGAGACGTGAGAAGTAACCGTTTTGTCCTCTTGTTTGAGGGTCAGGATATCCACATAATGCTGTCAAGAGTAGCACATCCAGCATTATGTATGCAAATATGGCAGACTTTTGGTCACCACGCCGGTGCATTAGCAGTTTGGTGATAGAGTGGATGAAATATTGTTGTGTGACCCTCAGTAGTGTAGATTCAATTCCCATAGCTGCGCAGTGGAATTTCTGCATCTGTGAGGGAGTGACGACCTGTCCAGGATTGGCTTATTGCCATGGGAACAGTCACAACTTGTAAATGCCCTGATGATCCGTGAAGAGTATTGGCCTCCTTTATAGAGAAGTCTAAACTCCCACCTCCCTCAAAAATAATCAATGCCACTTTGTCTCCACGATCTCATTGCACATTGCCAATATTAGAAAGCCTAAAACTCCCAAATATCACTAGAAAAAGTACCTGTCCCCAGTGATGGGAAAAGTTTAAGTTGATCTATCAAATAAAATTTTTCATACACTGCAAAAAGGTGAATCGTGTTGCCCTCAAAAAAACCCGGCCTTTTCAATTTGAGACCGATTGGTCACCGGTTTGCAAAAAAAATTGCGATTTTGGTCACTTTGGCTTCAATTTGTGGCCTCAAAACAGTTTCTGAGGCCGCAGACACATAGCCTATGTTACTTCCAGTATGTGGCCATCGTTAAAGAACAAACAGAGAGGGAGATAGAGAGACGAGAGATGAGAGACGAGATACGGAGAGAGAGAAAGAGAGCGAGGGTGAGAGACAGAGAAAGAGAGAAAGAGAGAAAGAGAGAAAGAGAGAAAGAGAGAAAGAGATTTTTGTATATTTTTATTATAAAAATGGAAAAGAAAGCCCCTAAATGGGAGTCACATTTTCATTTCAGAGAAAGAAAGAAAAATAGAAAACCAAGAAACAACTTCTGAAGAAAGGAAAGGATTAATCGGGTGGATTATATACAAAGCATTTCACAAAAGGATAAACATTCCTCTTGGACTTTGCAAATAACTTCCTTTAAACACCATTTTGATTCGAACTGCGGTAATCTTCCAGTTACTGAAAATAAAATAAAATCCAATTTAACGCCACTTATTACAAGATTTTTGAACAAAAACAAAGCATCTTCATCATTTACTCCAACACCAACAAGTTTTCTTTTCCTTGATTTAGATACTGACATCTTTGCCTGAGCAAGCAGGAAATTGGCAAACACAGCATTGGAATTTTTGTGTGGGATATCCAATCCATAAGTGAACACACAAGTGTTAAAAATCAAACCAAACCTCACAAAACAATTCCGAAGTAAGATGAATAAAGGTGCCAACCGTTGACATTCAACATAGAAGTGAAAAAGGTTTTCAGAGTTCTTACTAAAAGGACATTCATCTCCAAGCAGATTTGAAAAATGGTGGAACAAGTGATTAGAAGGAAGGATCCAGTGTACTAGTCTCTATTGGAGGTCGCCATGTTGTGGTGGTACAGGAGGGTGATAAAAACCTTCCCAGTTAGGAAAATAAGGGGGAGAACAAGGTAAGAGGTCTCTCCATCGAACCTTCTGCTGTGTTATTTGCCGTTGTGAAAGAAATTTTAAACAACCCAAATAAAGTTATTTTTGTTTGGGAAGGCCATTGAAGCCTACGTTAAAAGGGGGACAAGGAAGAGGGCTGGCAAGAGAAAAAGCACATACGAGTTCAGGAAAGGTAGAGAGAGAAGGTATTTGATGTGCATTTTGTTAAATGCTTTGGTGGTCCTGCTCCCAAGCAGGTGCAAGCTGTGTGTATGTCCAAAGCACACTACATAATATGCGTGCCACAATTCGAGAGGATCGCACACTGACCAGGCTTGCCAATGCATCCGCTCCGATCCAGCTGCCGTTTGGGCTGAGATGGTCTGCGACAGATTTAACGCCCTTGTTGGTAAAGCATTGAAAACACCTATCAGCAGGCATATTATGGAAAAAGGGGTTGTAGAAAAAAGGTTCTTCCAGAAACATCTGTTTAGTGTAAGAATGTGTATCTCTTGTTATTGTCAGAGCTTGCCACGCATTTAGCATGCTCTGATAGAAACCAGAGAGGGGGATGTGTCAATTTTGGAAAGGTCCAACAGGAAAAGAGAGTGGTCATAGCCTAGCCTCCGAGCCTGTTGCAAAAGGTGATGAGCGACGTTGACCCATGGTGGAGAGGGTCACGTGTATAGCATGCAAAGAGCAACCGAGAGTCGAAAGGCCATTAGCCAGCTCTTTGTCGACCAGGCCTTGTCCTCCATCGGTCAGTGGTAAATTGAGGACCCCAGGTCGCAGCCAGTGTTTTCCATCCCAGAAAAAAAGGACACGAAGCACTTCTGGAGCTGTTGAAGCAACACTGCTGGAGGATGCAGCATGAAGAACCTATGCCATATGGTAGAGGCCACCAGTGTGTTGATGACCAAGACCCTTCCACGATATGACAGTTGTGTGATCAGACCTTTCCATTTTTGCAGTTTACCCTCAACAAACTTGAGCAGACCAGCCCAATTATTTGCTACTGTGGTATTATTACCTAAGAACACGCCAAGGTATTTCCCACCATCGTTGGCCCATGACAGTGGAGTAGGAAGTCTTGGCGCCAAGTAGCACAACGGACTGAGCCAAAGGGCGCTCGTATTGTTCCAATTTACTTTGGCTGAAGAAGCCTTTTCAAATAAGGACGAACAATAACGAACGATGTTAATGTCATTGATATCTTGTACGAATACACACACGTCATCGGCGTATGCCAGTACCTTGATGGGCCGTTCAAGCTGGGACAAACTAAACCCTGTTAGTCTACAGCGCAAAGAAACCAGTAGGGGTTCGATGGAGAGAGCATAAAGCAACCCGGAAAGAGGGCGACCTTGTCTAATTCCCTTGTTAACAGACAAAGGTGCAACAAGTTCATTGGTTATCTTAAGCACACTATAAATATTATTATATAGTATTTTAATATAAGAGATGAAGATTGAACCAAGTCCAAACCGCTCAAGTACTTCGAAAAGGTACCGATGGTCAACACGGTCAAAGGCTTTCTCCTGATCAAGGAGAAGAAGTCCTAAATCTTTAGGGTTTTCCTTGCACAGTTCAATGATGTCTCACAAGGAAGATGTTGTCATAGATGGAACGTTTTGGGACACAGAAACATTGGTCTTCCTTCAACAACAAGGATAAATGAGGAGCAAGTCAGGATGCCAGGGCTTTTGAAAATATCTTATAGCCCGTTCATAATAGGGAGATAAAACACCAATTTTCAATACACAACATGTCTCCCTTTTTTGGGATGAGGGTAAGAAGAGCTTGCCGGCAACTCTGAGGTAGCTCTCCAAGCTGGCAGCTTGCATTCAAGGTGTTAATGAGTTCTGGACCCAATAAGTGCCAAAAATTCTTGTAAAATTCAGATGTAAGTCCATCCAAACCAGGTGCTTTGCACATGTCAAGGCCATGCAGGGCAGTGCCAAGTTCATCCAAGGTAATGGGTCTTTCCAGTTGGGAACGCCCATCTGCACACACAACACTGGCAGGCCTACGGAGATCGAGGCAACACTGACAGGATTTATTTGTTCCATTGAATATATTTTCAAAAAGTATTCCTTCATGAAAAGTTTGATTTCTGATTGTGTGAAGGTAATGGATGAATCTTCCAATCGCAGCTGAGAAAGCTGCTTACTGGGAAGACGTTTCTCCAAGGAAAATAAGTACTTGGTTGGTACGTCTGCCTCATTCAGGTGTCGCACCCTCATCGGAACTAAGGCACCACGTGCATTCCTCTCGGTTATTTCCTTTAATAAGGACTGTTTCTCAGTTGAGGTTTTTTTTAATGTTACTATTATTTTGTCTGTTGACCCGGTGGAGTTGTAAAATCTCAAACTGAAATATTTTCTTTACTTCATGGTCAGCCGTTGAGAAAAACTGATACTGTTGACAGAAACCTTTAATTTGGGTTTTTACTAAATCCCACCATATCAGTGGTTTAACAGAACAGCTTAACTTCTGTTCTCGGAGAGCCATCCAGAAGGATTCAAAGGCCTGAATGAAGTTGAGATTTTCGAGTAAACTGTTATTGAATTTCCAATGAGAGCTCCCTTGACGTGGTTTAGAGAGTTGAATAAAGACTCGAGCTAGGGAATGGTCGGAGAAACCAGAAGGCACAATAAATGAGAATTTACATAGATGTGATGTGGTTGTTTAAACAACGACACCATGTGCAAGACTGATCAGAAGGGTGCTGCACGCACCAAATATCATGGAGATTATATTTTGCAATGATGTTTGCAAAAAGTTTTGCGGTACATGGTTGGGGTTCCGGCCCATTTCGGTCACATGAAGCATGAACAGCACAGTTAAAATCGCCACCAATAATTATTAGACAAGTCTGCAAATCCAGTGTTTGCAGGAATTTTCTCAGTTCACAAAAAAGGAGATCCGCTCGTCATTTTTGCTTGGAGCGTACACATTGAGAATTGTGAACTTGACCTGATTGATAGAGAAGGTCACGGAGGCGAGGTGTCCATCAATAATACTCATAAATTTAAGGCAGGACGGATGGAAAAGTTTCCCTAAGACAAACATGATGCCTGCCTTTGACGAGGAGTTGTTACTGAAGAAACATTCCTTGTCCATAAATAGTCGCCACTGAGCCTGAACAGATCGGACAACATGGGTCTCTTGTAACAAAGCTATGTCAAGACCGTTGACCTCTACCAACTGTTTAATTTGGATCTTGTGGAGCGGACTCCCACCACCATTAACATTTATTGTTCCAATCTTGAAACTCGCCATGAGGAAGATAATAGCTTCTTAGAATAAGATCAGAAGTGGGATAATTGATTAGAATCCCTTTTTGCCATGGCAATCTATTTTTTTAAGCGGTGACAGTGTGTCTGGTGGAAACCAGATAAATCAGGCTTACGTACGATAGCCTAAGCACACTCAAAGAAGGACGGTAGATCTGGAAAGTATTCTTTCAGGTTTATATTGTGTTTCCTGTATGTATTTTGTAAGAAGTCTTATTTGTTCAATGGGGGGGGGGGGTAGGACCTTGACTGGTCAAGTTCTCTTTCGTTTCCACCTGACTGTTCCTGTTTGCTTCCTCCAGGTCAGATTCGTCAGAGTCAGTTTTAGTTTCCGAGTCACACAAACTTGTCCAGTCCTGCATATTGATACTGTTGTCAGTATTGACACACGGATCTGTACTGGTTACAACGTCTATATGCTCTTCCATTGGGGGAACATCTCCTGGTGAAGGAACAGAAATAATCGGGGAGTTGATGAAACTGAAACACCATTAGCGGATGCAGCGATCTCGCTTCCCTCAACCGTAACAGTGTTATCGACCTCCAACGGTGTGGAGAGGTATGCAGTACTTTGGGGGGGGGTCTCGTAAAACATCCATTTTAACGTTTCCTGCGTTTCCAGCTTCACCACGTGATGGACTGGGAGCAATAACAGTGTTAACATTTGTTTCACTATTTCCTGCTGACAAGGATTCAGGGTTAACATTTGTTTCACTATTTCCTGCTGACAAGGATTCAGGGTTAACATTTGTTTCACTATTTCCTACTGACAAGGATTCAGGGTTAAGATTTGTTTCACTATTTCCTGCTGACAAGGATTCAGGGTTAACATTTGTTTCACCATTTCCCACTGACAAGGATTCAAGGTTAACATTTGTTTCATTATTTTCTACTGACAAGGATTCAGGGTTAAGATTTGTTTCACTATTTCCTGCTGACAAGGATTCAGGGTTAACATTTGTTTCACCATTTCCCACTGACAAGGATTCAAGGTTAACATTTGTTTCATTATTTTCTACTGACAAGGATTCAGGGTTAACATTTGTTTCACTATTTCCTACTGACAAGGATTCAGGGTTAACATTTGTTTCACCATTTCCCACTGACAAGGATTCAAGGTTAACATTTGTTTCATTATTTTCTACTGACAAGGATTCAGGGTTAACATTTGTTTCACTATTTCCTACTGACAAGGATTCAGTGTTAACATTTGTGAAACAGTTTTTCGAGTTAACATTTGTGAAATTAACGAGTGAAACAGTTTTGTTTACTTCGATAACAGGTAAAGCGGTCTCTGTAAGGGAGACGTCGATGTCCTCACCGGCAAGTAGGGTAAACTTGTTGGCCATAGGTTCTGGGTCCATTCCGGGTCCATTCCGGGTCCATACCGGGTCCATACCGGGTCCATACCGGGTAAACAATGTAGAGTGACGTCAGTCACGACTGCAGGAATATTACCGACAGATTCCTCGTTTGTAAATGCCACCTTCTTCTAAGTTAAACGACCATCAGGTAAAGTCTTTCGGTTCCTTGATGAGATGATGGTGAAACCATCCCAAACATTCGTGTTGCCGTTTAGACTATCGGGTTGGGAGGCCTGGGAGGCCTGGGCCTTATTACCGGACACGGGATTCGCTTCTTTCAAGGTCGAGGAAGAGGAAGAGGAAGAAGAAGAAGAAGAAGAAGAAGAAGAAGAAGAAGAAGAAGGAGAAGAAGAAGAAGAAGAAGAAGAAGAAGAAGAAGAAGAAGAAGAAGAAGACGAATACTTGTTGACGAGGTTTGTTTCATCGTTTGACGAAGTCGCCTTTGGGCAAGATCGTTTCAAGTGTCTGAAATTACCACATTCGAAACATTTCAGGGTGTCAGTGGTTACGTAGACTTGGTAATCGTGCTTATCAATTTTGAGTTTTAAAACGATGTTCAAGGTTTCAGAGTTAGAGGGAGGAAGTACCACACGAGCTTGTCTCCGAAAACACATCACATGCTTCGTCCGATCGTCCTGGCAACGTAAAGGTAACATAGTGATTTGAGAAACCACAGAACCATAACGAGATAGTTCAGAGATCAGCGTCTGATTTATCAGTAAAGGAGGAGAGTTCGAGATCATGACCTTCATGGCCAGTGTGTCCAGAGGGGAGACGAGCACGAAATGTCCGTCTTCTGTTGATAGTCCGGTCGATACGATTTCGTGAACCAGATCTGGCTCAGACACGAAAATAACCACACGTTTGTTCATTCTCGAGGCTGCACGAACTTTGTCAGTACCGACTATGTTTCCTGTAGCGATAACGAGATCCTCGACGCTGACGTCGTCGGATGGGACAGAGACGACGCCATGTTTTTGTGTTAATGCTTCAAATGCCGCATAATGGGAATAAGAAGTCCTATTTAGGAAGGGGGAGGAGGAGTGATTGCTCTCGTGCAGTAATTAAATACGAGCCGAGACAGGTTTCTAAAGGAAATAAACACAGCTGTAGTGAAGAAAGAAAACGATCAGTTGAAGGGGTGGGATGGGCCGCAAACTTAAAGCGATCCACAAAGAAGCAGTGGGCTCTTTCTCTCTCTATCTCGGGGAAAAGTATGCGAGGAGAAAACAGGGGAAAGGGGAGGGGAGGGGAAAGATGGACCAAAAAGGCAATCCGCAAAATAACAAGGACAGATGGGCGGGGTGGGGTGACGATGGCGCGAGGGAAGGCCGAAGCGCGAGGTCTAATGAAGAGGGGAGGGTCGGGGCACAAATAACGATGCGAAGAAGGAAACAAAGGAAAGGAGGTGAAAAAACGATGCGAAAGCGGATGGAAAGGCGAAAAAAAAACAGGGCAGATCACAGCTCACCAAGACAAAAGAGCTGCCATGACACTCCGCTCAACTCATCAACAGCCAGCGGGGGAGGGGTGGGGAGAGAGAGAGAGAGAGAGAGAGAGAGAGAGAGAGAGAGAGAGAGAGAGAGAGAGAGAGAGAGAGAGAGAGAGAGAGAGAGAGACAGAGACAGAGACAGAGACAGAGACAGAGACAGAGACAGAGACAGAGACAGAGACAGAGACAGAGACAGACATACATGCATATCTTGTATATAAAGCTGAGTTTTTGGGGGTTAGAAGTGCCATCCATTCTTCAGGCCACATCTTCCCTTCCCTTCTCTTCCCCAGCATCACATACACTGCCCATTAGCCAGGCCACGTCTTTCCCTCCAGCCGCACAGAAATTGCCGCCATCTTTTTCGCTCCGCAAAGCTCTGAGGGTTCATAGCTGCATCCGATGTACATTTGAAAACGGAACAACACGTCTTCTATCATTATCTGAAGATACCGTTTTGAGGAAACAAAGGTACATTTTGATTACAATTCAAATGAGGTAATCCATGTTTTGTTCGCAGCGGTCGCTGCAAATATCGAAGGAATAATATGGAGGAGTACACACACACACACACACACACACACACACACACACACACACACACACACACACACACACACACACACACACACACACACACACACACACACACACACACAAGCATTCAAAGGCCATTTTCCCCGCGAAAGCAGGGGTTAGCAGTGCGGGCCCCATGACAATCTTCTCCACTTTACCCTGTTTTCTGCATCTCCCCCTTCTTAATCCCCTTGCCCACATTTCCTCTTCCACCACATTTAGCCAAGTTTTTCTCGGTCTTCCTCGTCCTCTACTTCCGACTACACTCATTTCCAACACTCCTCTCACCCAGTCACTTTCATCATCCTTCCTCAACACATGACCCAACCATCTCAACCTGTTTCTCTTCACAACCTCCATCACAGACTCTATTCCCATCATCTTCCGCAAGTCATCATTTGTCTTCCTCTCTCTCAACGATACTCCACACATCCACCGAACCATTCGCATTTCCACCCTTTCCAGCCTTTGTTGCTGCTCTATGTTCAGTACCCATGTCTCACTCCCATAAATCATTGTACTCCTCACACATGTAGCATACACCTTTCCCTTCAGCTTCAACGACACTCCCCTCTTCGTCAGCACGCCACTCAGTTCCCAAAACTTCTTCCATGCACATCTCACTCTAGCAACCGTCGAAGAGTCTGGTCCACCTTCTCCATTCAGCATGTCTCCGAGATAGCAAAATGTTTTCACCCCTTCCAGCTTCACACCATCTCCAAAATCCAACTCAACAATTCCTTCATCTGCTGCTCCCTCGATGCACACCTTACACTTGAATGTTGCTGCCACACTGGTTAATGACCCTCTCACCCCACTACATTTTCGATGAACCCATTCAGCACACATTGTACACTGAATGGAGTTCACTCCGACACCCTTCCTGCACACAGCATACGGCCACTTCCCAGTCCCTTCCACCTCACCACATGCTTTACCACTTGCCATCACCTTCGTCTTTCCGATATTCACCTTCAAACCTTTTGCCTCCATACATTCCTTCCACTTGTTCATCTTCTCCTTCAGTCCATCCATACTCTCTGCAATCAACACCAGATCATCTGCATACAGCAGCTCCCACGGTAAACCCTCCTTTACCCTCCGAGCCAGCACCTCCATCACAACTACAAATAGAAGTGGACTTAGTACCGACCCCTGGTGCACTCCTACCCTCACCTCAAACTCACCACTGTTCCCATCCTTCGTCCTTACAGCTGTGCATGCTCTCTCGTACATGGCCATCACTACTCTGATAAACCATTCCTCCACTCCTAACTTCCTCAATGCCCATGTCATAACTTCACGTGGAACCCTATCAAATGCTTTCTCCAGATCAACAAACCCAAAAAACAACTTCTTCCTATTCTCCATGTACTTCTCCTGCAACTGCCTTACAATTAAAATTGCATCTGTCATTCCTCTTCCTGGCATAAATATAAACTGCATTTCGTCAATCTTTACCTTCTTCCTTATCCTCTTCTCCAACACCCTTTCCAATACCTTCATTCCATGCTCCAATAACTTTATTGCTCTATAGGAGCCACAGTACAGAGGGTCACCTTTCCCCTTGTACAGAGGGACGAGGGTACTCAGTTCCCAATCCACTGGAATGCGGCCTTCTTTCACCACCAGATTACAGATCTCTGTCATTCTCTTCACACTGTACAGGTGTACAACAAATTGGAAGAGGGTAGTAGGAGGAAGATGGCATATAAATTGGCTCATGATGGGGATGAGAATAGTAAGTAGAGGGGGGGGAATTAAGGATGGTGGCAGGAGGTTAATTTTTTCCATTTTTTTTGTCCACTACCTCTATGGTGATTCAGAGTGGAGCTTATATTAATAGAGTAATGTCACAAAAAAGAAGAATCCTCAAAGCATTAATTATATGTAGATGTTAAAATTCTGAAGAAATCTCAGTGTTGTCCTGGTTGGTGTCCACACTGAGTATGAGAGCTTGATGGTTCAAATCCTGGCTGAGTCATACCAAAGACTTTTAATGGATAAGAGCATGGACATTCCCCATAGTTTGGCATCCATGGAGATGAGGAAATTCCTCTTGTGGAAACTCCCTGCTGAGTGTGCTGAGAAAGGTGGTGCCCTTGTTGTGACGTTTCTGGTACACAGAGTGCCGAGGAAGTGACAGCACTTCCCCAAAGCTCAGTCGCTCTTTGTTTTCTCCAACAGTCCTGTGTTGTGCCTCGTGTATTTGTCTGTATATCCATCCCTCACCAACCGTAGGTTTTCCAACATCAGTCTACCATCCTGCATTTTAAATCTCCCACTGCTGCGTTCAAGTGCCCACCACTGGTGGCACATCAAGTACAGTAACCCACGCTTGCCCGCCTTGTTCTTTCTTGCATTGCCCCTCGTATGAAATAGGCCTCGTGAAAGTGTTTGGAATTTGTCTTGCAAGTATTTTTGTAATTTCCACTCATTTTTGCCATTAATGATGGCGGCTAAGGATCCAGCTGCTGGCGAATTTGAGCGTATTTTGTAGAGAGAACGGAAAGTGTCATGTTGGGGGGAGGGGGGGAAGTGAAGATGCTCGATCATCTTGCACATGGAGGGTTTAAAATTAAAGCGAGGGCTGGAAGGCCTCATGATGCCACACAAAGAGGAACAGAAAAATCTCCAAAAGAAAATGAAGCAGTCCTCAATCATATGTTTTATTAAAAGACCCACCACCACCAACACAAACACCACTGCTCCAGACACCAACACCACCACTGCCTCTACACCTCCATTGTCTACCTGCGTCATCATGTTTTGTCCCGTCTCAGTCACCAGTTCTCCTGGCTCATCATCAAAGTTTACCATTGAGTATCCTGAACCTGTGCCTGAGGAAAAGGTGGACAACTCCTCAACCCTTTAACCACTACCCAACATCACCACCATCACTGTCACTGTCATCGTTATATGGACTTCATATCGATATTAAAGGTAATTCAAAGTATTTTTGTTCGTACAGAGTACTATATACTACATCTATTTCTCAAGTTTATTGAAGACAGGACAACTCCCAATGCACTATCGCAGAACCTAACCGAGCTTGTAGGAGGTGCCAGCCTCCAGCCCATCTCACCCATGCAGCGGCCGGAATAAAAATTGTCTTCGTCCCCACTTCCAAGCCCTAAAACGCATGTTGCGGCCATGGCTTGTGGTGTGCCTGACAAACAGTTTGATAAATGTCCTTTTAAAAGGGTGTAGCACCTTCCTGGTGTCATTATGTGGCTGCAAGTCCTGACCTGGCCCTGCCCGCTAGTGAGGTTTTTTTCGCATGCAATGTTCTCCAAGCTATACTGTCTATAAATCTCATACGCTGCCTCTTCAGCGTCACATGTAACAAGACGATTTACTCAGACAGGTCCCGAAAACATGGCAATCTAACCGAACCATACTGTTCTTACTACAATCTAACTAAGGATCACCCCCACCACCCTTCCGCAGATACACTGTATATAGAGTATATAATAAATAAAAAGTGTGTGCATCATGGACAAAATTGTACTTTAACTTTTTGGCTCTTTCCTGCCTCTTTGAAATGGACGGACGGACATGAACAAATTACTTAACCTCTCTTTTCGCTCACGTGTGTGGGGTAAATATTACCTAATTTTTTTTTATTATAATAAATTGTATTATTTATACCTTTAAAGATAGAAAATACTTTGGGACTTCTCGGACGCTTGTGAATACCTCGTTCGGATGAAATTTTAAGCGTCCTCTCCCCACCGGTCGCATATTTATCAGAGGAATATTAATTTTGATATTAAAAACAAAATTTTGATATTACATACAAAAACTGCAACAACTTAATAATAACAAAGATAATAAATAAATAAACAAACAAATAAATAATTTGAATTTTTTTTCTTTGGATCTTGTGTTGTGTTGATAAATTAGTGAGGTGTGCGTGCAGGCATGATGGGCTGAATGCCACCTGCGTCTGATTTCCTTGTATAAACTTGAGTCCTCAAGTGCAAAGTCGGAGACCGAAGTAGTGCGAATCGGTTTTTCCTTCCGACTGATTAAATTGACGTCGGAAGGGGCAACTGGAGACCGGTGACCTCTCGCGCCGGTCGTCATGCGGTCCGGGTGTGCAAGTGTTAATTCCCACCCATGTGCACCTCTCAAACGTGTGAAAAGAGCGGAGAGAAAGGTCGAGTCACGGATGATTTTCAAAATAAGCCTGCTTTGCAGTGCTTTTGACCTTTCCATTGTGAAATAAATTTGTCATTTCACAGCCACACTCAGGCGTGACATGGATGGCTTTTCGCTTGTAATAATGTTTTAAATTACTCCGTGC
The DNA here is from genome assembly GCF_056783735.1 of Eptatretus burgeri. NCBI lineage: Eukaryota > Metazoa > Chordata > Myxini > Myxiniformes > Myxinidae > Eptatretus > Eptatretus burgeri. The sequence continues at coordinate 38,228,928 of NC_140965.1, forward strand.
GTGTGATGTAACCAAAGGGAGTTGATGAAGAAACATGTTGATAGCCCCATGCGAATTCTCATTAAACAAACTGGACGGTAAAACATCATGTCGTTAATAATGACCGATGGATCCGATGACTGTAAAAACCATCAGTTGCGCACAGGTTATAAAATTTAATGATTCGGATTTATAATGAAAGCTTTATTTCCAACAAAAGTTGGATCTACTGGATGAAGGTCTCCTGGCAGCTGATGAATATGTTATTTATTTCTTACACTTCCCAAATGGTTTGAGATTATCTTTAGGGAATAAACCCAGCAGCTTCTTTGCTCACTGCAGATCTGAGCAAAATTACAAACTGGTCCAACGCGTGGAACATGTCTTTCAATCATAACAAGTCTCACAGGATCACTATATCTCTCCGTTTGGAACCTCCCCCCCCCACCCCCACCTACCTTCTCAACAATCCTCTGGAAGAAGTCCTTTTTTTCAAGCTTCTCGGTCTCACTATCTGCCATGATCTTTCCTGGGAAAGCCACATTTCCAACCTGGCTTCCAAAGCCAGTCGCCGACTGGGAATCCTCCATCGGGCAAAGTCCTTCCTCGCCCACCTGAGCTCAAATCACTGCTTTCCTTCCTGAAAGTCCCTGTGATGTCCATCTTGTATACCCCGTGTTCCCCGCCCAACGCTCTCTCTTCCACAGGTCTCCTAATGTCTGTTCCCCACTGTTTTTTCCTTCCCTCTCCCACCCCTCTTGTCTCATGCCCCCCCCTTGCTGTGTATTGTGTAAGCTCTCATACGAGCCTTGACAATGTATACAAAAAATAAATGAATAAATAAACCTGAAGAGGCCAAAATGAAACATTGCAATGATCCCTGAAATAGAGTGATGAGATGCACAGATTCCAGATCAAATAACATGGTTCTTTTTTTAAATTCTGTGATTGCAAAGTTCATTTTATACTCGTACCTCGTACATACCTTTAGGGGCTTTTCAAGGATAGCTTAGAGGCGTGTGCACTCTCCTGTGAGCTGTCTAACCTGTGCAGTCAGACACAGTGGGTTCGTCAACCTCCAGTGTGGAACCTGAAGACCTCATGGTGTGTTTTGCAGAGTCCATGACTTATTACCACGGTATTCTCAATAAAACCTGATCCTTCCTTTCTCTCTTTCTCTCTCATGCACAGATTCATCCCATCTCTTCAATTTTCCTACCCTTCTTCTGACCCATGGTATGCTGAAACCTGTGGTGACGCAGTTGGCCTGAAACAACTTGCTTTCTCTTCCTGGAAGGCCCCTCTGACGAGTGCAATGCTAGTGCATTCTAAAAGTCCGTAACAAGTGCGTCCACTCTCAAAAAAGCCAGAAACCAACACTTGTCCAACTTCAAGAATGAACTTTCAAACTTGTCTCCCTCCTCTAAAACCGAGTGGTGCTTTGATAAGTCTGTCTCTGGTGTAAGCTCCCCTTCCATCCCTTGCCTCTCTTCAAATTGAACCACAGCCAACTCTGCTCATGAAAAGGCTGAATGTCTCAATTCTGTGTTTGCTTTCAAATCTTGTGTCCCCAACCCCTGCCTCTTTGTACCCATCCTTCTCAGTCATACCCAACTGCTCCTGGACTCTGTCTTTTGTACCTGAAAATGTGGAAATGATTCTTTCAACACTCGACTCTGACTCTGCAACTGGGATGGACAGCATCAGCTCACGTGTCCTAAAAACCTGCTCTGCTGCTCTTGCACATCCTCTATCTGCCCTTTTCACCTTACCATTTGTGCTATGTCATCTTTCGTCTGCTTGGAAATCTGCCATCACTGTACCACATAAAAAGGTTTAAAAAAAAATGGATCCCTTTAACAACAGACCCATCAGCTTACTTCCAATAATCAGCAAGGTTATGGAATCCATCATCACAGTCAATATAAAATCCCTCCTTTTCTCCAACAACCTCATCTCCGATCACAAATTTGGTTTCAGACCAGGTCACCACCTTGGATATGCTGCATCTACTCACCCAACAATGCTGGAGGCCGTCATTGTCAGACACTGAGATCAGGGCTGCGTCTCTGGACATATCTCATGCTTTTGATACAGTCTAGCATCCTGCCTTGCTCTCCAAACTCTCTGCCTTTGGAATCCCAAGACAAACTCCACACATGGAGTTTGCCTTGGATGCTGACTTCCTCTAATCTCCTCTTATAGCCAACATGTGGCTCTCAATGTAATCCTTTCATCTCCTCTCCCTGTCAAGACTGGAGTGCCCCAAGGCAGTGTTCTGGGCCCAGTCCGATTCCTGGTCTTCATAAATGATCTCTCTGACTTTCTGGAAAATCTTCTTTATCCATTTGCTAATGACTCCACCCTCTGCCATGACATCCGTCATTAATCAAACAGGAAGGCTGCAGCCTCTCCCCTCTCTTCAGACCTTGGCAAAATCACAGGAAATGTGATGATGGAGGGTGTTCAACTAATGGTCAAACACTTGGAATGTGTCTTTCAATCATGACAAATGTCACTCTCTCTGTGAAAGGATTGTCTGGCAAACCATCCCATTTACTTTCTTCGCAATTCTCTTGAGGAAGTTGTCATTCCAATTCCTCGGTCTCGCTGTCAGCCATGATCGTTCTTGAGCAAACCACATTTTAAAGTTGGTCTCCAAAGCCAGCCACCAATTCAAAGTCCTTCCTACTATCCACCTACAAAGTCTTCATCCTCAGCTTGATGGAGTACTGCTCCCCCCTCTGAGCTGGCTCCCTGCCTTACACCTTGCTTAGCTTGACGCAGTGGAAATGAAGGCCTTCAACATTATTGGCATCTCCCATGTTGAAGCTAAGTCTATGGGCCGATCACTTTGCCACCCCAGACAGGTCAGTGGTCTCTCTGTCTTCTACCTCTTCCTCTCCTCTGGTCTTGCACCCTCTGCCCTCTCTATGCTTTGTCCCTTCGCCCCCCCCAATCCCAAGTTTCTGCAGGGCTCACATGGTTCACCATCACTCACCTCCACTCATTTGCTTCTCTCTTTTTTCTTGCCTGTGGAACCAACTTCGACATCCTCTTCAACCTCATTCTTCCCTCTATGTCTTCAAGACAGCTGTTCACCACCATCTCAGATCGTCCCCATTGCAAAACCATGATCTTTCTACCCCTTTAAACCACAACCCAATCCCTCCTCCTAAATTTCCAGTTTCCACTCCTTGGAGTTTCCTTCTGTATTCATGTTGTCCACCCCATGTGTCGTCTTCTGCCCCCATTCCTTCCCACACCCACTGTTTGCCAAAGTCTGTCTATCGGTCCCCTCCCCCCCCCCAGCTCCTTTTGTGTGCATCCATTATTCCTTTTGTGTGTTGTGCATCCTGTTCTTCTCTGTTATGTCCTGATCCCTTCAATGTACTAGCTCTTCCAGGAGTCTCGACTATGTAAAAAAGAAATAAAAAGAATATTTAAAAAAAGTTACAAATCCCTGCCACCTCTAATCAAACGTCAGGACTGGCTAGTCGGTTTGTGAAACACTTGGGCCAAACACGTACCCGGCCAGCCACACAAGGTGGGAATAATGGAGCAATTAAAATAGCAGTAGTAGTGCTTTTGTGAGAATTGCCTTAATTATAGTAAATGTCGCTCACTTTCCTCATCCCTGCTACTCCATGTTCAGGGCTGCAATGAGCAAGGTTGAACACTTTAAAAGAGAAAGCACTCCAAGACAGCAGAGGTAAAAGATCAGAAAAAAACAAAACAAACACATTTATACAAATAAGAGCAAAGTACTTTGTGGAGAAATACTACAAAGTGCATAAATTATGGGAGTAGTAGTAGTAGTAGTAGTGGTAGTAGCAGTAGTGGCATTTATACACAACTTTAAGCCTTGGAGGAAATATTGCAATTGCAAAATCGGTATTTCAGAAACTTTGAATTTAGCAATATACATCCTTTATTGAGAGAAACTGCATTGTATAAACACAATAGTAGAAATATGAATAGAGAAGCACATGTGAGTATCCAGTGAAAGGTTCAGAGATTAGTGGATGCAAAAAAAAAAGAAAGGATTTTTTAATTAAATCGACCTGCCAGATTTATTGGTACTCAACTTAATGGGCCCAAGTTCTGGTGATCGAGTATCAGTTTTAAAGGGCACAACCGGGATTAAATTCTCAAATACAAACTAATATATCTGTGTTCAATAAAGTTACCTCAAGTAAAAACAAAGCAATTGTTATCTTGTCTATGTTAGATAATCCCTGGGATTTTTCACAATAAATATTTGAAGAGGAGCCCACAACTTAAGTGGTGACATGGGAGATAGAGGTTTACATGTTCAGGTTTACAATCATCCTTCTCTTTGCATCTCCAGAAAACTCCCAATATGACTGAGTCAACACTGAGCGTTCAGAAGGCAATGTTCCACCTGAGATGGTTATAATTACATTTACTCCAGATCAAATTGTCCGCCGCACTGCTTGCGGCCTAGTGGTATCAAGTTAGATTGCAGATGCAGGATGGTGAACTAATCGTCTATAATCACCCCCACCACAACTTAATTTCCTTTTCTCTCTTTCTTTACAAGATTGAGATTCATGGAAGAGTTTTACACTTTGGAACTCATGAAGACCTCAAATCAATGAAATGTGATGATGGAGGGTGTGAACTGATAGCTGGCCAATACTTGGATACAATAAGCAAGGGAATGAATGAGAGAAAGAGAGAAAGAGAGAGTCACCTGTAAGGAAGATGGTTGAGTGATGATTGAGGTTAAAGGGGGAAGAAAATATTTTGTGTAGAGATGGGGGATGGCATGTGATGGTGGTGTGTGAAACCCTGGAGGGAAGAGCAAGATAGATCTGGAAAGCCACACTAGACCACTATAATGGTAAGGTGTGATCAGTTTTTGGGAAATTAAATGGTAGTTTGTGTTGAGTACTGTATTGTTATATAAATGCCTACCTAAGGAAACAATGTTCAACTAATGGTGAACAAAATGGCAGTGGAGCTGGTTGCCTCAAGAATCAGACCAGCTCATTCACCTAGAATACTCTCAGCCAATAGAAATGAACAAATATGAAAGTCTTGCATGTCTGTTACAGAGAATGGTGATCATCCTCATTATATAAATCTATTGCAGGTAAAAAAAAAAAACAAGGAAAGGTTGACAACGGCCCGAGTGTCTTTTTTTATCCGCTGATCTTTTGGAACCCATGCACAAGATTAATTTAAATTCTTATTGGTTTACAGACACAATTGAGAGCATCTTCAACGTCTTCAAGTCATTTTTCTTGTGGTGGTGTGGCTGTGGGATAGAAATGGGTGGGGGAGAGAAGAACACATTAGAAGGACCAATAACAATTAGGTCAGTAGATAGCCAAAACAGCAAGTACACTGTAATTTAGAAAACACATCAATATAAACACGAGTACAGGAAACTCATAAGACAGAAAAGCTTTGAGTACATTTGAACTTGTCGCTAACTTGTTCTCACCCTCTACATCCACCTCCCCTTGCCTTGATATCAATCTTTCACACTCATTCTTCCTCCAAGGGTCCCTGTACCCTGCTGTTGTTGTGTTTCCTCCTTGTTCCAGTCCATTCTTTGATCCAGCTCTTCCACGAGCTTCGACTTCATACAAAAAAAAAAGTACGAAAAAGGCAAGTTCGGACCAGCTATGACTGGGTAGCACATTAAATGTGACGGGTTTCTTTTCTTTACAGGTTGGTGAACAGCGATTGTTCACCCCATACATCGCATTGCATGAGTCTACCAGGATAGGATAGTGCTCGAGGTAGGACACACACCTCTGAACTGTATAGCCTGGGTTTGAATCTCGGCCTAGATATGCACGGTCATCCTAGTGTTTCAAAGGCAGGGCGATTCATCAATGTGCGTGCCATCCCTCGGAAGGATGTTGAACTGGGCATCGCATCAGCCACCTTTAGTTTCTAGATGTTGAAGACCTCACGGTGTCCTTCGTGAAGAGTAGGCCAGCTATTGCTGTCACCATGAACAAGTTCCAAATTCCTGCTCTAATCTAGAAGTGGCACTGCATTAACGGCACAGCTGCATCCCAGAAAATGATGCGACCCACAGCCCTGTGCCACGTACGAAATAAGACAACGATTGCATTGTATGATCGAAAGAATGTTGTGGGGGGGGGGGTAATACTCTGTATTTTTGGACATGGTGACTGAAAAAACGTCTTTCAACACAGCAAACCCATTGAAATTAATTCGTCCTGCAGTATCTTGGTTTGTTTCTTAACCACTTTCTACTACATTTGTGTCATACATGGGCGAACAATGGATCACACCAGGTGTCTGACAAAATGGTGCAGAGGCGGTGAAATTACAATTTGAGCCGTCTAGCCTAGATTTGATTCCAAACCGACTATAAAGTGTCAAACTGTTGTTTCACAGGCATGGCATGCATCAGTGAGTGCCATTCTTTGGGTGAACATTAAAAATGGGTGTGTTTATTTGTATCATTGTTGCATTGAACAAATTAAAACTCTTCAGTGCTAATTATAAATTTGTCATCATGTTGTGTGCCAACGAGTTGATGTTAAAAACTGAAAATATTTAACGACGAGGGTTTGTACCCTTTGGAACCGTTCTTACCCTTTCGAAGTATGCGCGGTTGACAATTTTTTGACCTCGACCTAATTTTTAAGGTAATGACCCAATTAGGCATTTGAACTTTTTTTCACTGTAACTCGACTAACCTTTGTCTGATCGGAACGAAACTGCCCTCACAACATAGCCGAGAGCAAGCTGTATTTACGCTTAATTTACATCATACCTCTCCTGGTTAAAGGTCAAGGTCAAATGACGGTCTGAAAAAACAAAATAAAATAAAATAACTTTTTTACCACTGCTCAATTTTGCTGATGCAGAATCATAAAGACCACTTGGCCTTCCAAGATGTTCTTGCATCATTATAGCGTACTTGCTCTAAAGTTGTGCAACTGATATTTGATTAGTGTCCTTGACCTACTTTTTTGGATCGTGACCTAATCAACAAAAAACTCGTTTTTGATCGTAAGTTGAAGAATAATTATCATTGAATAATGATGTTGAGTTTTATGGATTGATTATGGATGAGGACACATTTTCTTAATTTACGCTCAAGCCATAATAGTCCGGCAGCCAAGGGGAGTGACCCCTAATTCTCTGATATAGTTTTTTTTTTTTCCTCTGCTGATTATTCATCTTTGGGGTGTATATAATGAGATCTAGGGTGGTGTGAACATGTCACCCTTGAGCAATTTTAAATATTCAAGATGGCGTCCAAGATGGCTGCCGAGAAGGACTAAAATTCGAAAATTCCTATTATTTTAATGTTTTCTGCCATAAAGCAATGATGTTTTGGCCAAGATGCACGTTTTTGTGTCAAATGGATTCAATACAAAGGGTTTGAGAAGTATTGGATTACCATTGCTATGGTACTTAAGCAATATGGCAACCATAAAGGCGTAAAAATGACAAAACTGCCATAACGTCCAAGATAATATGAAAGAACATTCTTTGTATTTCCTAGCTATATAACATTGACTACAATAAATTCGATAAAAAGGATGAATGAGTTTGATTTTCTGTTGCCATGGTAACCACCTTAAATAGCTTCCAAACTGACCACTTTGATGGCCAAAACTAAACAACAAAGATGAACAACAAAGAGCAGTATGATTTGTTCCTGAATATTATCATTTAGGGCCATACAAGATGACCACAGGAAATGCTATCAAATTGACCACAGAGGTTGCAAAAAATATCAAAAATGGAATTGCATCGATAATACCATAGATTACATGTAGGTGACAACTACCAATAAAGAAACTACGTGAGCACACACGAATGTTCATGTAAGAAAACAATCTATCTTCAGCTGTCAGAGGAGTCAAGATGTATATACAGGTACCTTAGCCCTCATTATCTGCACAGGTTCAAGATTTGGCTTGCAGGCATTTCAGTTTAGAGTGGTGTCACAAAATTAATGTTCTGACACAATGGGTCATTGGGTATTTGCAGATGGATACAGATGTGCATATGTCCCCGGGTTCAGTTGAGAGACATCTAGTCATTTTCGTAATCGTCGTCTGCCTGTACAACCTGCTTTGTTCTTTCGTTGAAACAACCCTGGCCACCCTGACATGCACAGAACACTGAGCAGGCAAGGTTTGCACTGTTGCAACCACATCTTTGTATCTTGCATGGGTTCTCACTACTGCAAGAACATCTAACGAGTTTCAGTAAATCATCTGGTGCTAGGGGGATGTCACTGGAAAGAGTTGTTGGGAAAAGTGTTTTGGAGCAATCTTCCCGTGACCATCCAAATGCTGTTGGATGCATTCTCGGTGGATCTAGTTGCAGTGCATTCCTCCAGACTGCCACCTGAAGGTGAGCGCGGGCCACATTTTCCTTGAATGCCTCATTTGTTGGAGGCAATGGAGCCAGCTTTGGTGCACCAGCCACACTACGGCCCACTTTGCTGACCCACATTTTCTGGCGTGCCTCTGTCAATGACGTACATTTAGTCTGGTCATAACAGGCCAGAATGAATGGTGTTGCCTGTGAGGTGACCTCCGACAGAACGTGACTTGTGTCACCTATATAGCTTAGGGCATGAACGCCAGCTCTCAGGACTCTGAGTGCCACAGCCTTTCCAATTCCGAAGTATGTTGCCACTGTATCGCAACCAGTGAGTCCATCTGTTGCTAACAGGTCTGGGATGATTTCACGATGCTGGTCAACAGTGGCATTGATATCAATCACTGCACGACCATGAATTGGCGAAACCATCAAGACAGAATTTGAAGCTGGTATGCCACCTTGGCAACATAAGTGAAGCAGAAGAACAAAGATGTCAGTGTCGTCTGCAACCACAAGCACTTTCTTAGCCTTCACCTCTGCCACTTGTTGAACAATCATGGTATCTGCCTCCTCCTGCGTTGTTTTCATGTCCTGGCACTTGATGATGACACCACTATTAATCTCCACTGGCACAGGGTCATTTCCAGTGAGAACAAACTCATGCAGTCCTTGTGATAACGAGCGTCAACTGCATGCAGGTCACTGACGGCACCTTCAATGCGACTTTGGACTTCATTTGCCCAGTGGTCGTTAAGAGAATTACATTTTTCAAGAAGATATTCTTTGTAGGGCTTACCACCATACTCAGTATGGGTTGAACGACACAGGAAGGCTGGTCTCCATCTTTGAGGATACTTTGGATCCTTGTTTATTTCACAGGCTTTGCAACAGTACAGGCAATGAAGCTTGAAGTCAAACACTGACGATGACCATCGTAATCTTTTGGCTGGAGGGGCACCCTCAATATTCTTATACTTGGCGAGGTTGGTTTTTGATGGATACCGAGGCACGCAGTTTCTGTGGTAGTAGATCTTCAAGTTCTCATTTTCAGCAGGCAGCATTTCAAGTTCTTCATGCAAGGTGTCCCCATAAACTCTGCTCGCATTGATAATCGTTTCTATTCGTGCCACACCAGTAGTCTCTGAGAGCGATGTCTTCTCATCACACTCGGTGCCATACCGGAACTTAAAGACGCAGCCCTGCTCCATGGTTTAGCTCCAGATTAAAACAAAGAAACAAAATATTAATTAAGTATTAATGTTGACAATTTTAGGGAGAGAAAGAATGCTCTGTACATGTCACATCATGTCATTCCAACTTTAGACTCCTATTGTCATCAAAATATCTGAAACGTAATGGTAATCAATGTGATATTAGTAGAAAAAACATGTTTATCAAAACGTTAGAGTACCCATTATGGTAGCATCTTTGTGGTCACCATGGCAACATAAAACAGTTTATTTATCATATCCATCCCATCATGATCTAAGGGTGAGAAAACATTTAACCAAGGCCAAAAATGTACGGTTTTATGTTAGATATCTTTAACACATTTCAAACATCCAAATAGTCATTTTGGATGGTTACCATGGCAACAGAAAATCGTAACTCATCGAACCTATTTTATCCAATACGTTGTAGTCATTAGCATATACCTAGAAAATAAAAACAATGCTCTAATAAACATTTTCTTGAAATTTATGGCAGTTTTGCCATTTTTACCACCTTTTACCGACTTCATGGTAGCCATATTGCTAGTTACGATAGCAACGGTACATCCAATACTTCTCAAACCCTTTCTATCGAAATTATTGGACCCCAAAACATATATCTTGGCATAAAAATCATTGATCTATGGCAGAAAACATTGGAATATGGGAATTTTCGAATTTTCGTCCTTCGTGGCAGCCATCTTGGACGCCATCTTGAATATTTAAAATTTCTCAAGGGTGACCAGTCCACACCACCCAAGATCTCATTATATACACCCAAATGATAAATAATCAGCAGAGAAAAAAAACTATATCAGACATTTTGGGGTTAGGGGGAAATTTGGCCTTTGGCTGCATGAATATTGTTACTGGCCGGGGGTCGGCCGCCAACCGACCGCTCTGAATGGAGCCGCAAGTTGAGTCGGCCCGACCGATCTCCCGGAATATACATCGCCGCCAGGATAACTCCGAGCAACGGGTCCTTGTACAAGAACCGAAATACGCCAATCGGCAGATCACGTTGGGTAGGGTCGATTGCCAATCTTCGATGTACCTAAATACCCACGTGATCCAACTACCGGGGTATTCCACCCTCGATGGAACTCGCACGGAAGAAACCGCCGAGGCGAGCTTGTCCGTGTGCGATTCCGAGCGGCGTAATCGCCGAGAACCGTCGGTCCAAATGTCCCCCTATTATGGCAAACCAACGGCTTTCTAACTCCCAACACACGAAATGTTCAGTCAATGAGGGAATGGACGCAACGAGCAGGTTTACATTCACACAAGGACATTTATTATAATGAAACACGTATGCAATTAAATAAGGCAAAACACGTATGCAATTATACAAGCAACAAAAGCATGACAAAAGAACTACAACCGTCTACTTATTATGTACAGTCATTTACACTTAACAGCAGTTCCTACTTATTAGACGGGCCCACAGACACACATACGCACACACACACACACACACACACACACACACACACACACACACACACACACACACACACACACACACACACACACACACACACACACACACGAAACGGTGGCTGAGGCCTTGAATCACGAGCTCCAGCTCGGAGGACAGGTGAGCTGAAACTCAGAGCTTGACTCGAACCTTTCCACCTCGTATGGTCTTCAACTTGTCCGGACCCGGGCTCCAGCGAGAGCGAGCTGGATCCAATTGCCGCGATCCTTCCCGAGCTCCCACGAATCCTCCCGCGCTTCTCAACACGTGCCGGTGAGACGAGGCGCCGATCGTTCCTGTCGATCGTCGCTTCCCCGAGGATCCAACTCCAAGAAGAGGCCGATGCGTCGCACCAAGCCGGGAAACAAAATGGAGAACGAAAAGCTCCACGAACCAAGAAGAAGAGGATAAAGAGGAAGAAGCCTCCACTCGCAGCTCGAGCCGAACAACTGGCTCAAGTTCCTTCCAAAACAAAGCAGCAGCCGAAGCTCACCGAACCAGCCGAAGCAAAAAGCTTCCGAAGGCCTCAAGCCAAGCAGGCCAAGCAGGACCCGACGGCCTGCTGAACGACTGCTCTCTCTCCGAAGCAAAAAAAGCTTACTCCTCCCACGGGACTCAGCACACGAACTCTGCACACGGGACTCTTCACGAACCCTACCACAGGACTCCCACGAACTCAGCCCACAAACTCAGCCCTACCACGGGACTCCCACGAACTCAGCCCACGAACTCAGCCCTACCACGGAACTCCCACGAACTCAGCCCACGAACTCAGCCCTACCACGAGACTCCCACGAACTCAGCCCTACCACGGGATTCCCACGGGACTCTTTACACGGGACTCCCACGAACTCAGCCCAACCACGGGACTCCCACGAACTCTTTTTTGAACAAAGAAAAGATGTCCTCTTTATCCTTTGCACGCCCTCCCCCACAGTGACTCATGCCCTCGTGATCCACCCCCCGCTCAACCACGGGTGGGAGGGAGTTGTTGACGTCACCGCAGGGTTCTTCTTCCTCTTTGCAGAAGAGGGGGAGGGACGTCTCCATTGTTTGCTCCCTAACTATTAAATCGATCCGCAGCGCATCTAATCGATTTCAAAACATTTAAACAATGGAAGGTGAGCTATCTAGGGAACCTGCACTTATCGACATAGCTGACTAAGGGAACCTGCATGTTGTGTGCAATTGAATTCCAAATTCGTAACAATATCAATGTTGAAGTCAACGTCGTGTGGTGGTCTGAAAAAATTATGGCCATCATTGGATCACGGGCCAATGGTAGGCATTGGCGATCACCAAGGGTAAGCTTCCAAGGTCGGGGGAGGCTTAACCTTAGCGATTGCTTTGTGATCGCAGATATCCAGTTACCTCCGCCACCAAAAGTGAAGAAGGCTATGTTTTCACCCCCTTTCTGTCTGTCTGTTTGTTTGTGTCCAGGATATCTGAAAAATTTGACAGATTCGGATGAAATGTTGTGCACAGGTTGGGTGTGTGACAAGGATGACCCGATTAGATTTTGGTGAAGATCTGGATCCGGATCCAGATCTGATAATTTTTGAAGTGATTCTTCACCATTGAGAGATGGGGCCAAAAACGATATATTGCATGATATTCAAAAATGTATCAGGCCTGACATGTCCTCATGGATTAGGCATTGCGTGGCAGAGGTATGCGCTCTACCAAGTGCCCTTTCAGTTTTCTACTGCGATTGCAAAATCCAATAAATAAAATTAGTCTTCTGGACGTCTGTCTGTATGCATGTGTGATGTCTGTCTGTCTGTCTGTATGTATGTATGTATGTATGTCCATGTTTTTTGCAAAGACCACTGGGCCGACAACAACAAAATTTCACACACAGACAAAGTCCACCCGGAGGATTGACGTCAGTGTATTTTCATCCAACACCTCAACCTTTAAAGACCCCGAAAGATCCCTTTCTACCTTTAACACCTCAAAAGGCAGAGAAGCTCCTTGTGAGCCAAAGGCCATCTATTTCCAGTGCCCAGCTGTGTCTGCAGACATCCTCCTGCAGTTGGATTACTTTTTTTAGGAGGGTGGTGGCAGGATTTGCACTCCTGACACCATAAAACACTTCGTTCCGCAAAACCCAAAAATGCAAAAAAAACTCAAAACCCACTCCATGGGAGTACCTCCCATGCTGCTGCCACCCACAGGTGGCCGATTCATGCAAGTACCTCACAGGGAAGCTCACCGGATGATGGGATCGGGGTAAAGCCATCCGGACCCCCATTCCTTGATGAGAAAAGGAAAAGCATGGGGTAAACTTACTGGATCAGATTGTGGTGGTGTGTGGCGGAGTATGCAGAGTGATGTGTGGCGGAAACTTATTTAATTACCAACTTCAGCAGCAGTTCCAACTGCCAAAAAAAGTGTTCATTTGTCCAATTTGGACATCGCTCGACATTCTTTGATTATCAACTTCCGGTTCTGGGTTTGCAGCAACGGCAGGTTCTCTCGGGGGTCTCTGCCAACTTTCTCAACGTTAAGTTTACGGTCGTTATTTGTCCCATTTTAACTTTTTGTTTTCTCACCTACATGTTACTGTGTGTTCCGAGTTCGGTTTTGTTTCAAAAATCGTGCTATTTTGTGAGTTTTTGTCGACCTTGTCTAACCGGGTTCCTTGAGGCCTACCCATCCTTCCCCTCTAGGTGTACGATCGTTTTTATTTGTATTCTCTCCCTTTAACCTTAAATTCCTATTTTCCCCACTTTCCCAACGCCCCCCATCCCTACCATATAAACACTCTGTTTCTTGTCTTACCACCACCTCTTCTCGTCCCCCATCTAAATCCTCGATCTTTTCTACCCCCGTTAATCCACTCCAAACCCACCTCGTTCAAATTCCCTACTTTCCTTCCTGAAAGTCCCTGTAATGTCCATCTTGTATACTCTGTGTTCCCTGCCCCATCCCTCTCCCTTCCACAGATCTCCTAATGTCTCTGTTCCCCACTGTTTTGTCGTCCTCACTCCTGCCCCTCTTGTCTCATGCCCCCTTGCTGTGCGTTGTGTGTTAGCTCTCATACGAGCCTCGACAAGGCATACAAAAATAGAAGAAAAAAGTTCTGGGCGTCTCCGGATGCATGGTGTTTGTATAACCGATTGGCGATTGCCAATCGCTTGCTAAGCCAGCTGTTCCTTATCAACCATTTTGATGGAGTGCTTTAGACTCTTGGTGAGCATGCTACAGTATTTGCACTGTCACTGAATATATCAATCGACTTGAATTGAACAAAGTTCAGGACCCGTTCCCCCGCGTTTGGCTGTGTGGTGCCTCAAGTGGTGCATCTAGCAGTAGTTCGCTCGCTGAAAATGTGCAATTTTATTTTACACCGTGTTTCCCCTTTTTGTTCGATCTTCTTTCATTATATGACCTGTCACTTCGGCACAGATAGATACAAATTTTTTTTTTAACGTTTTGTTTTTAAAAGTTTAATCAAAAGTTTCATTGGAGTGCTTGCTTGTGTGGATTGCCACTCAGGCGAGCTCTCTTCAAGCTTCAATGGTGATACGGTGGCTCGGTTCTCTGTGGGGATATTTCCAAGTCAGGTGGCAAAATAAATTATATGATTACAATGAGTGTAAAATATTTTCAGTTGTTATAAAGCAATGAATCACCACATCATGGCAGGATAGCCAAGAGGTAAGCACATTTACTCTAAGTTGTCAAAAGCCTAGGTTTGTATCTCTACCCAGCTATAAACTGTCATCCCAGTGTTTCACTGACAGGATGATTCATCAATGTGTGTGCCATCTCTCAGATGGACGTTAAACTGGACATCACATTTGCCAGAATCTGCCCCCACCCTTCCTCTCCTCTCACCCTCTCCCTCTCTCTCCCACCCCTCCACCTCTGTTAGATAGCATGGGTTTTAAATGCTCCCGCCTGGTTTTATAGAGAACCCGGCAGTTAAAATGAAGATGTTTCCATTTCGGCATTTTTTATCGCCCTTCCCTTCCCTCCCCTCACACTGCCTTCTCTTCCATGCCCTTCTTGTCATCTTCCCTTCCCCTCACCTCGTGCTACCTGCTCTCACTCTCCCAATGACACTAACCTCCTCCCAAACCCCTTGCCTCTCCACCCCCATGGACATCTCCCAATGGTCTCCACATTCTGTATAAACGTGCTGTTTTAACATACCCCATTTTGTTCAATCCTGCACTTCTCCACACTACCACTTCTCCACAAGTCCCACTACCAAACATAAGTTGAGGATCCCTCCCCCATGCTTATATCCTCCAAAATCCTCCCCACCCTCCCCCCACCCCCCTTGCCCCCCCATCCTCCAACCCCCCCCCCCCCCACACTCCCGGAGTGTATTGCAACGTTTGGTGAGGCTGCAGTCTCCTGACCCCCCACTCCCCCACCACTTCCTCACTTTTCACCCCCTCCTAGCTCCCCCACACCCTCCTCTCTCGTCCTTCCTCTCTACCTCCCTCCCTCCTCTCTCGTCCTCCCTCCCTCCCTCCCTCCCTTCTCTCTCGTCCTTCCCCCCTCCCTTCTCTCTCGTCCTTCCTTTCTCATCCTCCCACCTCTCTCTTCCTTCCTCCCTCCCTCCTCTCTCATCCTTCCTCCCTCCCTCCCTTCTCTCTCGTCCTTCCTCCCTCCTTCCTTTCTCGTCCTTCCTCTCTCATCCTCCCACCCTCCCTCCCACCTCTCTCTTCCTCCCTCCTTCCCTAGTCTCTCTCTCTCTCTATCCTCTATTTCCTACTCCCCTCCCCCCCACCACACCCTTAATATACCCATCAGTGAAGCAACGGGTTGTATTTGCTCATAAGTAAAAAGGAGAGAAATAATGTGTCGGAATTATTGAGGGGGGGGGGAAGAAGAAAAGTCTGTATCAAGTGCAGTCTGTATCAAAATACATTGCCCTGCCAGAATAATAATTAAAACAAATAAACTACAAATATTAGTACCTGCTGGCAGGTCCTTTGGCATCATACAGTGCTTGAACCCGTGAAGACCTCAAATCCATGATATTCTGTATGACGACCGAAACGACATTTTGCTAAATGTGGAATACATTTTGTGACATCTCTTAAATATTACATGGCAAAAGTCAGCTTTTCCACAGCTCCTGATCCATGTTCCCAGAACTGTTTGATGTTACTCATGTCAAGACTCGGTAATGCCAAGGGAATAAGCAGCAGCTCATTATGTCTCTTCCAGGTAGAGTTTATTCTGACGGAAGGCATGTGGCACCATCTTCCTTCAGCAAATGTGTTACACACTGTGAAGTTCCATGCAGGTATAGTTTCTTGTAAACCATCAAGGTATTTTGCAGTGTGGAACACATTTACTGCAGGAAGATGGTGCCACTTGTCAAACCTCGGGAACCACCTCTGCCTGGATATGATGTAATGAATGGCCTGCAGCATCTTCCCTGGGCACCACATGTCTTGACATGAACGCCATCAAACACTTCTGGGAACATGTTGATCGGGAGCTACGGAAAAGTAAAACACCTCTGCCAAGTAATACGCAAGAGTTGCAACAAAATCTACTCCACATTCAGCAAAATCTGGATCAAACTGTCACAGATATCATTGTCTTAATACCTTCACAGGTTCAAGCAGTGTATGCTGGCAAAGGATATAAAACCAGACACTAATATATTGTTGTGGAAGTGGCTCCTAATGGGTTAAAGAAACTCAATGCAGCATAGTTATTTTCTTAAATTGCATGTCCAGCAGAAGTGTAAAATTAATTAATTGTGTTATTAGATATGCATCGCTATTATGTTGAGAAAAAACTTTCAACTATCCTCAAGTGTGTTTACAAAACCACCACCCCTTTGGCCTATTTATTTGGTATTTTACCTTATTGTATTGAATCAGTTATTTATGTTCTTTTAAAGCATCTGTGAGGACTGGACGTGACAGTTTTGGTGGGAGAACGAAAGGGCGCCATCAGCCGGGGTATTTATTTTCCACGGGGTTGTTTGAGTGATGGGTCTCGAGGGGTTGCTCCGCCCCCAGCCTGGGCTCCGACCCAATAGTGAGCAAAAGGGGAGGGGCAAAGCCAGCCAGGGCTAAGTGTGCGGGCTCGAGCCTTTAAAAGCCCACGCAGCAGTGAGCTGAAAAGGAATTTTCCAGGATCGAGCATCATTTTGCCAGGATTTCCTGCTGTACCACACCCCCACTCAGTTCGCCACACCTCTCCTCCTCCTGTCTGGGTGTTCTCAGAAGTCTGAAATGGCCACACTGACCGTAACTGTGAGGAGACCAGACCTACATCTTCACCAGCTGTGCCACACCGCGCATGGCTCAGGTATTTCCTGTCTTATCTGACTCCTGTGGCATGACTGATGGGTCTAGATAAGGCAAAAATAATTGAGGAATCCTGTTCGTTCGTTTGATACAGAGGGCACATATGTGTCGTAGAGGGTAAGGGGTTTATTTATTACATACTGATTGTATACTATTGGGAGCATAATTTATGTTTCTTGTTATTGCTTCTTCTAATCCCTCCCCATGACCATTGTTTCTATTAATAAATATACCTGGTCTCAGGGGAATTCAAGTAGATGTGGCTCTCCTGAGATGATTAAGGAAGACCCGTTAAGGGCTAATTGGCTATGGTGAGTCAACACCACACAACCAGATCGCGCTGCACATCAGGCTGGCTCGGCCTCATTTGAATACGATATTTGGCGCCTCATCGGTGTGACACTCGGTGGATTCGGACTTCCAATTTGCACGGTCTTGTGGCTTTTAGACGCATGATCCAGTGAGGAAGACTCCACAGTGATTGACTATTACGGTCGTGTTGATATGACTTGTCGGACTCGTATCAGGCAACCTGAGGACCAACTACCGTTACAATACGTATTCCATTTAATTACCTCTGCCACCGAAGGTGGATGGAGGTTATGTTTTCACCCCTGTCTATCTGTTTGTTTGTTTGTTTGTTTGTTTGTTTGTGAACAAAATATGTCAAAAAGT
Source organism: Eptatretus burgeri (assembly GCF_056783735.1). NCBI lineage: Eukaryota > Metazoa > Chordata > Myxini > Myxiniformes > Myxinidae > Eptatretus > Eptatretus burgeri. The sequence continues at coordinate 38,246,918 of NC_140965.1, forward strand.
TATGAACGGATTTGGACGAAATTTCATGGAGAGCATGAGGCATGTGACAGACGAAATGATTCGATTTTGGTGAAGATCCGAATCTGGATTCGGATCCGAGGATTTGTGAAGTCATTTTCACTATTGAGTGATTTGGGCAAAAATGTCATATAGCAGGATATCTCAAAAAATTGTGGATTGATTCGGAAGAAACTTGGTGGAAAGGTTGGGTATGTAATAAGGAAGAATTGATTCGTTTTTGGTGAAGATCAGACAAAAATTGTAATTGATACTTCACCATTGAATGATAGGGCTTAAATAACATATATCTATAGATCGATATATCCATATATATACATTTAAATATACTGTATATATATATATAATATATATATATATATATATATATACATTTAAATATACTGTATATATAAAATATATATATATATATATATGTATATATATATATAAATATAAAAATAAATAAATATATCTATATATTACTAAAACTCTCATCTTGTATAGATGTATGTATGTATTTATGTAAGTTCCCGAAATACAGCCAAAACGGTACACGATAGCGCAAAAATTTTCAGGCCACCTTACTCACCGTTCTCCCGAGGTGTGCAGTATCAAGTATCGTTAAAATTGGACAATGAAAAAAATTATTAACAAATCAATTCCCGATTCAGTAAAGTACCCTGAGGGAGAATTTGAACAATGCAAACAACCTCCATGGTATAGTTCGCTGGAGCTATATTTTTTATATTTTCTTGAAATGATTTATGAAAAAATCTCAAACATTTAGAATAGACAGAGAGCGATTTATTTTTAAGCATAAAATAAACATCACCATTTTGATCTAATACTTCCATGTTCATTAACAAAAAAAATTGTGTTGAGAAGATGATGCACAATAATTATTTCGACTTTCTTTTCTCCGGTTTTTTTTCACATTGACGCGCAATACCAAGTTTCGTTCAAATCGGGCAACAAAAAAATTATTAAAAAAATCAATTCCCAATTCAGTCTCTTCGGGATTATTTGATCATGCAAGCAACCACAGCGGTATAGTTCGTTGGATCTATTGATATTTATTTTCTTTTTGTTTTTTGAAATGATTTTTTATTAACCGCTGTCACAACGGGAACCCAACGGGTTTACGGATCATCGAGTATGAATATATAAATATATATGTATAAAAAATATATATACATAAAAAAAAATATGTATCTACATCTATATATATATATATATATATATATATATATATATATATATACACATATATATATATATATATATATATATATATATATATATATATATATATATATATATATATATATATCTTCTTCTTCTTTCGGCTGGTCCCGTTCGGGGTCGCCACAGCAGATCATCCGTCTGATCCGCATAGTGATTTGGCACATGTTTTACGCCGGATGCCCTTCCTGACGCAACCCTGGTCGCCTCTTACGACACAGGGATATGGTACACCTATTTTAACCGGGGTATACACCAGCCCAGTACACTGGTACTCATTTCACCGACCTCGGAAGGATGACAGGCTGAGTGAACCCCCTGGTGTATTAATTCAGTGGCCCAACGGGGCTTGAACTCAGGACCTTTTGGATCCCAAGCCGCTGCCCTAACCACTGCGCCAACACCAGGCTTACATATATATACATATATATATATATATATATATATATATATATATATATATATATATATATATATATATATATATATATATATATATATATATATATATATATATATATATATATATATAAAAATATACACATATATATATATATATATATATATACACATACATATATATTGTGACGTTCACGGGACTTGAACAGTCCCGCTAACGTAGAATGAGCCGAAACGTTGGAGGCGATTTATCCTCTACAACCCAAAGATGGCGGTTCTAATCGCTCGACCGCAAATGGGACGAGGAAGGTGGCACGATTCGCTTTTCACTGAGTTGATGATGTTTATTTCTCTAACCAGAAATAACAAGACTCGGCAAGAAGAGGGATCCGGACGATTCGAATGGAAGGTGGTGTGGGTTCGGGCGTGGGGAAAACACAGACACTTACAATGAATATACAAATCTCAAACCCTCTAAGGCGCCAGGTACACACACACTCACACACTCACACACACACACACACACACACACACACACACACACACACACACACACACACACACACACACACACACACACACACACAAAACGTAGCTGGTCCTGGTGGTCAGGCTGGCACATGGTGTGGACGCAACAGTCCCTGGATTGGCGTCGGACGAGCTGGCGTTGTGCTCGTCAGGACAGGAGACACCGTGGTGCTGTCAACCTCCTGGTCCTGGCCCAAGTCCGCTCACAGCCGCCAGGGAACCAGTTCTGGCACCAAGTTGCGAGCAGGAGAGGGAGGCAGGTCCGCCCACCATTCGATCCCATACTCCGAGCCAGCAGAACCCCAGAGCCAACCAAGGTGAGGCATGAGGCACAGGAAGGCCTCGAGACACGATGAAAACCAGGATCGAATCAGCGCAACAACACAGCACGCTCCCAGCACAACAGTCTCCACCAGAACAGTTTTTCTGTCCCGATCTTCTTCCTCTTCTCTCTTTTCCCCGAACAGAACCTTTTTATCCTCCTGTCCTCGTCACTTCCAATCGAGCCATTTTATTGGCCCACCGCCGTCGCCTTCCGCCAATCGTGATCACGGGGCGGAGCCATCCGCAGCACTGTCCTGTGACGTCACGGCAAGCCTCCAGGGAATACTAAAAGGGGTTTACGCAGACACACTTACCCTATCCCGTATCCCTATCTAATTACGTGACAATTATCATTTCCCCCTTAAAGAAATGGACATTTACAAGACACTTATCACCACTGAATTGCTACTTATTACATCGAGATCCTGGTAAACTCGAACAGCATGGCATACCTAATTAAACATCCTAATTACCCTTTGAATGCATACCCCCCCCTCAAACGTAACACTGCCCCCTCCTCTGGTACCGCAGCTCCTGCAAGGTATATCACAGGCGCTACTGTACCAGCCTTAACACTTACTGACTTACACCTAATTAACCTAACGAAATAAAGTAGGAGGGGCAATGGGCAGCGAGCCGCAGCTAACTTACCTATCCTGCTTAATGTACTACCCCCTTATGGCCTTATCCTCGCCAAAACAATCATTCATTTTTTTTATCACATGAGAGCACTGAGCGAAGTTGCACTCCATCCTCTGGATCATCGCTCTTGTCCAACACTCTTCCAGTGATATGGGGAGGGGAAACAAAAGGTTCCACAAAAACACAACACTTATACTTTACATTCCTACTCTAAGCCTTAACGACACTATTCATGGGATATTTACACTTGACCGCGTCCCCCAGTGGATGCTAACAGACCCAGCGTTACCTGGGGAGCCAATTTTCAAATTTGCTTGCCCCAAAATTATGCAGATATCATGCCCTTGCTGCACATGTCAAGTTGTGCGGGATTGAGTGGGACTCACACATCTTCACAACACTCACACCATGGTCATCATCACATTTCTAGGTCATGGTCCCCATTTTAATGATGCAGGCTGAACCCCGTCATGGCCGTGGGGTGGGTTACCACAAGATAATGGGGGCATCTCAGGTGCAACCATGCCCACAGGTAAGCTTTAGTCCAACCCGGACGTTTCTCCGCCCTGCTCCCTTTGATTCCCACCACCCTGGAAGGCATCAGCTCTCATCCCGTACAATACACTGGAAGGGGTCTCACTGGCTCCTCTGGCCTTCCTGGGACGCCAAGGTCCTACCCGCCTTGGTCGCCCAACCAGACCCTCTCCCAGTTGCCTCCAGACACTGTCACCATTAGCCACCAGGTGGTGAATCTCCTGGAAGGGGGTCGCAATTCCGCTCACTGTGAGCTTCAGCAATCCCTGTGGACAAGCACATCATCCCCACCCACAAAACCCACACGACTCCCCCCACCCCATCGGCCTTACATGTGACACCTGCATTTCTAACACTTCACCGACCATGACCTTCCCTGTTACCACACCATGTCCAATAAATAAAAAAAAATCAACATGTGCACCATACATTTCACTTAACTTGAAACAACTCACAGCACTTTTCCTCACCCGATCCACGCACCAGCCATTGGACAGCCACTCATGCCCGCTTTGTTACCAATTACCCACTGTCCCTATTGTCACTCTAAACCCCAGCAGAACTTACAAACACATGCCAATTTTCCCACAATTCATTTTTTCACCAAAGGAGGGCACTTCGCCACAATCTCAACAGCCGAGCATGGCCCTATATGCTCAGCCCGATCTAGTCTCCCCGACCCCCGACAGTGATCTCCGGACCTGACCTATGAAAGGGCATCTCGGATAGACCTGGCGGTTCAGCAGGAGGATTCATCCTCTCCGAGTCTAAAAGTCTATTGGAGGGTCCCTCCATCGTCGGGTACCGGCAATATCGTTGCATGTGTCCTCTTCGCCCGCACCGGAAACAACTCCCCATAAAGGCCCCCGTGGGTATCTGTGTAATGTCTCTTCCGATTCCGGACCCCCTCGGCCATAATCGAATTGCTCTATTGGCTGGGCTGGACCCCGCCACTTTGGCGCACCAACTACCGAATTACCCCTTATCAAACTTGACAGTTTCTGGCAAATTTCCTGAAACATTTGGGTAATGCCTATTTCTCCCAGCCCCCCTCCCTGATCCTGAATCTCCGCCTGTCGGATCGTCACCGATGGCCTCTCGGGCACCCGACCCGGCCGACTCCATGAGGCCAGCCTGGCCGCGCACTCGGCCGCTCGGTGCACGGTGGGTGGATCCTGTAACTCCACCAGCGCTCGGACCTCAGGGTCAGGAAGAGCAGCTAAAAATTTCTCGAGTGCCAGTCTGTCTCATGCCTCCACTGTTAGGTCCCGATACGTGATCCTGACTGATTGGTAAATGTCCTGTGCCAGCTCCTGCACTGTCTCACCCGGCTTTAATCTGCGGTGCTGGAGCTGGGCCCGCACCAGATCACAGTTCGCTGCGAACCCAAACCGACGGCTCAACACCTCGCAAATGTGGGAGCTGGTCAACATCCCCTCCGCGATCACGTTTAACACATCTGCGGCTGGTCCCCGCAACGTTGCCACCAAATTCCCTGTACGTTCCCGCTCATTCCACCCGTTTAGTCGGGAAATACACTCAAATTGCGTCAGAAAAGCTTCAAGGCTCCCTGACCCATCAAAATTTACTAGGGGGATCACTTTTACGGTGGCCGGCTTCTCAGTTTCTCCCTTGTCCGAATCCAGCCCAGGGATCAAACACCCTTGTGGCTGCGTATCCAATTTCGGAGCCCAATGTGGCCAAAGATGTTTTGTGGTGAGGGTCTCATGGGTCAATTTTGCCTCCTGTTCCAAACGTTGAATGGACCGATTCACCTCTTCCCGCAGGATCTTCTGGGCCCGCACAACCTCCTCCAAGGCTCCGTCGCGAGTTTGTAGCTGCTCCTCAACCAACCCGGACACTCTACTTACAAAAGACGGCTCTACCAGGCCTTTATCCAAGACTTCATCTTGGCTCATAATTTTATCTTGTTCGTCCAAACGAGCCTCCAATCCTTTTACCTCCTCCGCCAAATTCATCCCTTGCTTCCTCAGCTCTCCCCACTCTTCTACTTGCAGCAGCATACGAGCATCCACACAGGCACGATGACGTTCCAGGCTTTCATCCACTTTATCAACCCGAATGTTCGTTGCATCAATTTTATCTACCAATTTTTTCCGTATATTTTCCCCCTCCAATGTAATTTTTACCTTTGTTTCCTCCAATCTATCCTCGAATTTACTTTGTATTTGTCCCAATTTAACATCCACACACTCCTGCATCTCAGTTTTCATTTTCTCCATCTTTTCCCCCAATTCATCCCTCATTAAATCAATCCGTGCACCCAACTGTTGCCCCATTACCCCCAATTGATCTGTCATTTCTGCCCTCTGTGCCGTCATGTCTGCCCTCTGTGCCACGAATTGATTTTCCATTTGTGCCGTCATTTTTGCCATTTGTGCCCCCTGTGCCGTCATTTTTTGCCCCCTGTGCTGTAATTGCACTCATTAAACGTTCCAACATTGTCCAGATCATCATCGTGCCGGTTTCTGGCACTGCCGGCTCCGTTACGGGCGATGAAGCACGATCCACGCTCGGAATGGGGGAGGTTCCAACCCTACCCCCGTCTCTCCCTTCTTCCCCCGACTCGCTGCCAGACACGTGGTCTTCCTCCTCAAACATCTGCACATCCGCCATGGTGCAGAAGTCCCGTTTGCCGCCAATTAATTTTAATTTGAAAAATCCCGCCAAAATTTTCCCGCGCTCGCGCGCTTTTCTGTAGTAATTTTATATTAAAATTCGTGGCGAGATTTTAGTTCTGGTATATTCTCCCGATACCGAATATAATTTAGAGGGGTTCGAACATCCAACACCCTGACACCAATATGACGTTCACGGGACTTGAACAGTCCCGCTAACGTAGAATGAACCGAAACGATGGAGGCGGTTTATAATTTTACAACCCAAAGATGGCGGTTCTAATCGCGCTACCGCAAACGGGACGAGGAAGGTGGCACGAGTCGCTTTTCACTGAGTTAATGATGTTTATTCCTCTAACCAGAAATAACAAGACTCGGCAAGAAGAGGGATCCGGGGCGATTCGACGGGATGGTGGTGTGGGTTCGGGCGTGGGGAAAACACAGACAATTCCAATGAATATACAAATCTCAAACCCTCTAAGGCGCCAGGTACACACACACACACAAAACGTAGCTGGTCCTGGTGGTCAGGCTGGCCCGTGGTGTGGACGCAACAGTCCCTGGATTAGCGTCGGACGAGCTGGCGTTGCGCTGGTCAGGGGCAGGAGACACCGTGGTGCTGTCGACCTCCTGGTCCTGGCCCAAGTC
>NC_140965.1:38256373-38331373 GCF_056783735.1 Eptatretus burgeri
AGAGAATATGTGTGCTTCATCCGGGCTGCGATGCTTTGAGTTAGCCATTTTTCTTTTTCTATTGTTATTTTTGACCATTTAGCCGCCAACAACGCAAACAGCCACTACCTTTACCTTCACAACTCCATCCCACAAACATTGCTTCACCACCATTCCCAAACGACGCCCGCCAACCACCAAACCACCACAGCAAACCCCCCACCACCTTCGCCGATCTCCTTCTACAACCATCGACCACACCACCAGTCAACACCAAACGTCGTGCTGTCCAGGGCCCGTTCGGTAATTGATGCCGAACGCGTCGAGCCGCGAGTACGAATGCGTTCCTCTCACGGAGAAATTTGGATCAGGAAGGCTTCACGCCCCCTTTGTCTCCATCCAATGGGCCAGCATCGGGCGGTATGGCCCCGCCTCCAAGCGCGATGAACATGGATTCTTTTCGAGAGGAATTCGGATCAGAAAAGGCTCATGCCCCTTTTTGCCACACCAATGGCTGAACAGAGGGAGGCGTGGCCCCGCCTACAATCGCGTTTTGATCCTGAAATTTGCATATAGGCTCCTCCTGCGGCCTATAAAGACGCGGGCACAAGGCGACTCGCGCGGTTGAGTTGCAGGCGGCTGGTCGGGGCGAGTGAAGAGTTCGAGTTCGAGTCGAGTGAATATGGCGGTCGGCATCAAGGTTGCGGTGTGGGGGTCGCTCGTCTCGTTGCGGGGTCCAAGTTAGCCAGCCATTCCACTTTCCCTGAGCATCAGCAATTCCCCCCCGGGTAAGACGCGGGTAAGACCTTCTCGGTCTCGTGGACCTGGCCCCTCGTCCAGGTTCCACGCACTTTTGGTCCACGGACCTGTCTGCCTCCTTGCCTGTGAGGGTGGCTTTCTTTCCTTTGCTTTTTGGAATGAGTGATGTGGCGCCGAGTCCCGACAAGTAGAACTGTATAAGTGTAGTAAATAATTGCCCCTTTTATTCGGTCGTATTGCATTTGCTTTTGTTGCATTTTGTCTCGACTGTAATATACGTGCCTTCCATGTTTCCGTAATAAATGTGCATTGCTTGTTAAACTGTTTCGCGCTTTGCTTCGTCTCCTTCCTTTTATTGAATCTCCACCTTGCATCACGTAAGGGATTGATAGTGGGTTTAAAACGCCCGGAAAATAATCTGAACCGTCGAGGTCGATGATAACTCCGCTCAGTTATCTCTGTAGCACGGAACGAGCCGCTTAAGCGGTTCGTGTCCGGAGTCGACCTGTGGCGTGGTACAACTCCTCGGTACGCTACTCGCGCGGGTACTTAGGTAAATCGACCATTCGGCGATCGTACCCTATTTCGCACGGGTAGAATGCGGACTGAGTTGTGGTGAGGTTAAACCCCCACCCGTGACAGGCTCCGGGCTGTAGTTCCCGGAGGGTCACGACTGAATTGTCCGTCCGGTGGGTGACGTGTCGCGATTCGAGTTACGTGGCTGATCGCACGCCGCCGGGCGCGAATTCGTAACAATATATATATATATATATATATATATATATATATATATATATATATATATATATATATATATATATATATATATATATATATTTCTAAAATTATAAATACATATAAATAAATGTATAAATATATATAAAATAATATATGTATAATGTATAAAAATGTATTATATCTATATATTACTAAAACTCATCTTGTTTCTATGTATGTATGTATGTATGTATGTATGTATGTTCCCGAAATACAGCCAAAACGGTACACGATAGTGCAAAAACTTTCGGCCAACCTTACTCAACACTAGTCTGCGGTGTGCAGTATCAAGTTTTGTTAAAATCGGGCAAAGAAAAAATGATTTAAAAATCAATTACCGATTCAGTCAACTACTCTTCGGGAGAATTGATCAATGCAAACAACCTCAGTGGTATAGTTCGCTGGAGCTATCTTTTGTTTTGTTTTATTAATGAATTTTTTTTTATCAACCGCTGTCACAATAGGTACCCAACGGGTTCATGGGTCGTCTTGTATGTATATGTATATATATATATATATATATATATATATATATATATATATATATATATATATATATATATATATATATATATATATATATATATATATATATATATACATATACATATATTTCTAAAATTATAAATATATATATATAGCCTGGTGTAGGCGCAGTGGTTAGGGCAGCAGCTTGGGATCCAAAAGGTCCTGAGTTCAAGCCCCGTTGGGCCACTGAATTAATACACCAGGGGGTTGACTCAGCCTGTCATCATTCCGAGGTCGGCGAAATGAGTACCAGTGTACTGGGCCGGTGTATACCCCAGTTAAAATAGGTGTACCATATCCCTGTGTGTCGTAAGAGGCGACCAGGGTTGCGTCAGGAAGGGCATCCGGCGTAAAACATGTGCCAAATAACTATGCGGATCATACGGATGATCCGCTGTGGTGACCCCTAATGGGAGCAGCCGAAAGAAGAAGACGACGACGACGACGACGACGACGACGACGACGACGACGACGACGACGACGACGACGACGAAGAAGAAGAAGAAGAAGAAGAAGAAGAAGAAGAAGAAGAAGAAGAAGAAGAAGAAGAAGAAGAAGAAGAAGAAGAAGAAGAAGAAGAAGAAGAAGAAGAAGAAGAAGAAGAAGAAGAAGAAGAAGAAGAAGAAGAAGAAGAAGAAGAAGAAGAAGAAGAAGAAGAAGAAGAAGAAGAAATAATATATATATGTTACGATATCTCAAGTTATGGAGAAATTCGGAAGAAACTTGGTGGATGAGTTGGTTAAGTGACCAGTACAAGCCGATTCGACTTTAGTTCAGTTCCGACACCAGATCCAGCTGATCAGTGGGATACAAAACGTATAGTAATCAGCCTGACGGAGGTATGCACTCTACCGAGTGCACTTGTAATTGTGTTTGCATCACAGATTGTTAAAATGAAGTTTATTTACAATGAGGAGTGTTCATTTTATTTTTTCAGGGAACTGTATTTGCAGGCCAATAACCCAGACAACATAGTTTTCTAACTGTTGTAAAGGTCGCCATTTGAAAGCTTTTTCACACTTCCTCTGGCCTTTATCCTTACAGCAATGAGCAAAACTATGTGTGGCGGAGAGCTCTGTTCATCAAGATCATCTCCTCCAATGTTGATAATCCAGCCCAGGCAGTTTTGAGCTGGCTAGATATTGTGGACAAATAAATGGTTAAAATTTGACCTTCCTCGGCTTTTCGTATGCCCTACATATTGTGCTTTCACATTAACTTCAATCTCATTCTTCGCTCCAGGTATTCAGGACAGCTGTTCACCACCATCTCAGATCATCCCCCATCCAAAACCATGATATTCTATACCCCTGTTAAATCCCCCACCCCGAAGCCAATCTCCTTCCAAGTTTTCAGTTTTTCCTTCCTACTAGTTTGCTTCTGCATCCATGTTGTCCACTCCCAGCATCCTCTACCGTCATTCTTTTTTCCTTTTGTTCTATTGCATCTGATCCATCCGGTGCAGTAGAGAGAGGGGAAACACCAACAGCAGAGGTGAAGGACAAATTGAAGGAGATTGAACAAACAATGGTGTGGTGAAGAAAGACAGACAAGAAAGGATGTCTGGCTTGGTGGACAGGATAAAAACAGGACACTCTAAGGAATGAAAAACTGGAAATTTGGAAGGAGGGAGATGGGTGTGGATGGATGAGGGTAGAAAAGATCATGGTTTTGGATTAGGGATGATCTGAGATGGTGGTGAACAGATGTAATGAAGACATGGAGGGAAGAATGAGATTGAAAAAGGAAATCTGGCACATATTTTCAAGCTATTCAGCCAGACCAATGCAATTATGTAATTTTCAGAAAATATAAAAATTTTGACCTATAGTCCAAGAGCATTAGGTCAAAATAGGCCCTAACCTGGACATTTTTGGTAACAAGCTGATTTTTTCAGGATAGGTCCAGGAATGTGTGTGAAATAACATACTAAAAGTCCTCATAAATCCTCTTGAGCATTTTCCGCAATCCAAGATGGCGTCCAAAATGGCCGCCTCTTCTGTTTTTCTCATAACTTTGCAAGCAGGTTTCCCCAAAACACACTTTAAATGTCTACATATATGTTTTGAAGTATGAGAAACTCATTAGAATACATCTTAAGAGATGCTGAAGCACGCAAGTACCAATAAGACCTCTTGAGTTCTTCCAAAAGTCCAGGCAGAAGCAGACGCCGACACCCTGATTGTCTCCACAGCACTAGCACTGGCAGAGTCAGAACATGTGCCAGTTGCTGTCGTTGGTATGGACACAGACTTACTGGTAATGCTAGTTGCTCGGGCAACCTCTTCCACAGATGTGTACATGCTATGCCGCAGTAATCCTGTCACGGTCTTCAACATTCATGAGATTCAGCATGCCATAGGGGACACAAGAAATCACTTGATGTTTCTGCATGCTGTGACAGGATGTGACACGGTCTCTGCGATCTATCGTCAGGGCAAGCATAAAGCTTTCAACATGGTGCACAAGAAGCGGGACTACGACTTGCTGGATACCTTCACAAACAGTGGAAGCACCCATGACGAGGTGGAAAAAGCTGGGGAAGGCTTCATTCTTAAGCTTTATGGAGCCAGCAGTTTTGAATCTCTTGATGACTACCGTCACATCGCATACAAACAGGCAATCGGTCGCAGTTCCCCGAGTTCATCCTTTCAGCTAGAAAGTCTACCTCCAACTAGTGCTGCAGCAAAGCAACATTCATATCGCGCCTATCTTACCGTCCAGGAATGGATGGGTAACTCCTTATCTCCAACAGAATGGGGCTGGCAATTTCAGGACAGGACTCTTACCCCGGTAGAAACAGACATTGCTGTTGCACCCGACACTTTGCTGAACATGGTGGCATGTGGGTGTAAACCAGATGGTTGCAGAAGCATGACATCTAGCTGCAAGAAACTTGGGCTCTTTTGTACCTCAATGTGCAGTAAATGCAGTGGTCTCAATTGCAACAATACAGCACCAACTCTTATAGATGCCGACGATGATATTACCCCAACTTCAGAGGACATCAACATTGAAGATACAGCATCCGACGATGAAGACAATGACTGATGCAACTAGGTGTGTGCATGCGTAAGGTAAAGATTCATCTGAAACTTTTGAGGTTTGAATCTCTAGCATGATCTTGTTTTGAATGTCTTTGCCTCTTGAAACAGGCTAAAACAGCAGTGTGTTGATAAGTGGCGGACATTTTGAACACCATTTGAATTTCAGAAAGAACTTCAGCGGTTTTATTGTTTCCTTTGTACTTCAAAGTATCTGAATGAGTTCCTTATTTCTCAAGACATAATATATTTAGAGATTTAAAGTGCATATTGAGGTAACTTAGTCACAGGGTCATGAGAAAAACAGGAAATTGCAACCATCTTTGGCGCCATTTTGGATTTTGGGACTAGTTCAAGTAGTTTTATTGGTATAGATATGGGTGTTTCAAATCTGCGAATAAGAATTTATCTAGATTCCTTGACTCCCATAACATACATAAAGACATTTTAGTGTGCTTTATTGGGTTACTTAGTTGCAGAGTTATGAGAAAACAACAACAGGGAAAGGGGCATTTCGGGCGCCATTTTGAATTTCAGGATGAGCTCAAGTGTTTTTATTGGTAAATGCGTGTTTTTGAAAAATTCCCAATAAGTATATGATTCATTTCATTGAGTCGCAAAACATATATTAAAACATTTAAAGTGCGTGTTGAAGTACCTTGGTGTAAAACCAGAAACGGCAGCAATTTCAGACGCCATTTTGGATTTCTGAAAGAGCTTAAGCGGTTTTATTCGTTTTTGTGTGTTTCAAAATCTTCCGATATGTATTGTATTGAGTTCCTTATACTTCAAAACATATGTGTAGACATTTAAAATGTGTTATAGGTAAACCTACTTGCAAAGTTATGAGAAAAACAGGAAATGGTGGCCATTTTGGACGCCATCTTGGATTGCGGAAAACGCTCAAGGAGGATTCATGAGGACTTTTAGTATGTTATTTCACACACATTCCTGGACCTTTCCTGAAAAAATCAGCTTGTTACCAAAAATGTCCAGGTTAAACCCTAATGCTCTTGGACTACAATGAGACATAAGAGAGATCAGTAGTTTGAAAAATTATGGATCTTGAGCTCTTCCACAAGCCTTGACTTTGTACAGTACACACAAAAAAACTGATATAAACAGTGGCACAGCCGGGTTTTTGCGACAAATTATGGAGGATTTTCAAATTATGGATCTCCTTTATGTCTCATATTTTCTGAAAACTATGTAATTGCAGGTCTGGCTGAATAGCTTCGAAGTATGTGCACTCGCCTTTGGCCCAGCTAGCCGAGGTTAGAATATCGACCCTACTATAGACAGCCACCTTGGTGTTCCGCATGCAGCAGGATGAATTAACGTGTACCCGTCTATCGGATGGACATTCAGCCTGAGGACCCATTTGTCAGCACTGGTCGGTGAACAATTTAAAATCGCATGGTGTTGTTTTTGAAGAGGAGGTGAGTTATCACTGGCAAACTGAACAAATTGCAAATTTTGGCCCTTTATCCCAAAGACAAGGGAATGGTGACCCAGTCTTTGTACTTAGCCTTATCTAGCAAGCATGGGGCACGATGGATCGATGGATATTACATTGCCTACTTTTTTCTGTTTATCATAATAAAACTATCCTGTTTAGTTTTGTTACACAAGAGCTATGCCATTCATATACATGTCCATGGATGGGTCTGTGTTGGCATCACACACACACACACACACACACACACACACACACACACACACACACACACACACACACACACACACACACTTTCCTGAGCAAGGGTTATACTCGGTGGTTTGCCATTGCTTCTACAGCAGTGACTAAGGCAGGAATTTGTAATTTGTTCAGGGTGCCGGAGATAGCTTGCCCACTCTTCGTGAAGGACACCATGGGATCTTTAATGTCCATCAACAGATGCTAGCAGACAGGATGTGCAGTTTAACGTCCATCTGAAGGACGGCACACACACACACACACACACACATTTATGAATCACCCTGCCTGTAAAACGCCAGGTATGCAGGTTATAGCTGGGTCGGAATTCAAACCCAGGCACGATAGCAACAAAGAGAGTGCACGTACCTAGAGGCCATCCTGCCAGCCCTATAACAGCTATTAAAGAAGCCAATGACACATCTTGTTCTCCCTTTATGCTTCGGTTTTTCTGTGCTCTTGCAGACAAAAGTCTTGCAGACAAAGTAATTGATGGGATCGTGCACACAGATGCATGAGAAAAAGATCAACCAAACCATACTTGTTCACTTTGCTTTGCTGGAATAAATATAAAGGGAATGCCAGCCTTTGAAAGCTAGTTTACTGAGGAATGTTTAAGGGTGAAGCTCAAATAAGCAAGACAAATGTTCATATACATACACCAGCATTCTGCAGGGAATGAATGCTTCGATTTCGAAGGGAACCAAAGCAACGCTCTCAATAAGGAGCACCAAACTTTGCTTTGGTCGCCCTGCCACCTTCTGGGGAATGTCATACAATAGGAAGACTTTTTTTGGATACAGGCGACTCCACAGCTGCTTTCGTTAGAATGTATACAAGATGGTTAAATATATGTAAGCGATTGTGTTTGTCTGGACGAGATGGGCAAACACTTCCAAACGTTCCATTGTTGATGCTTCTCTCCACGCCAAGAGAGCTGAAAGCCTTTCAGACGTTCCAAGCGAAAGTGGAATATATAGTGCATGGAGTTCTCACGTCAGCACGCGATGTCGTGCCACACGAGGATGAGATCATCCATGATTTGTGCACTTGCTGATTGAGTTTCCTCCATCTGCAGTCTTAGCATAGAATCTTATTCATTCAAATGCAGAAAGACAAAAAAAAAGAAAAGAAGATTGGAGTTCAGTGTTAATTTAAACCGTCCTACTTGAAGAGCTCAAATCGAAGTCCCTACATTGGAGAAGTTCACTATGTCATTGAAAAAGGTTACTTTACTGTCGTTATAGTCTGAGCAAGTACAACCGTCACTTCGATGATAGGAGGGTGAGCGAGGAGGGGTGGGGAGAGTGAGGAAGTGGTGAGAGAAGGGAAGCTAAGAAGTGGGGGAGAGCGAGGAAGAGGGGGGAAAGTGTGAGGGGATGGGAGGGGAAGGCAGCGTGTGGGGAGGAGAAGGCAGCGTGTGGGGAGGAGAAGGCAGCGTGTGGGGAGGAGAAGGCAGCGTGTGGGGAGGAGAAGGCAGCGTGTGGGGAGGAGAAGGCAGCGTGTGGGGAGGAGAAGGCAGCGTGTGGGGAGGAGAAGGCAGCGTGTGGGGAGGAGAAGGCAGCGTGTGGGGAGGAGAAGGCAGCGTGTGGGGAGGAGAAGGCAGCGTGTGGGGAGGAGAAGGCAGCGTGTGGGAAGAGGAAGGCAGAGTGTGGGAACAGGAAGGGAGAGTGTGGGAAGAGGAAGGCAGCGTGTGGGGAGGGGAAGGCAGCGTATGGGGAGAGGAAGGCAGCGTGTGGGGAGGGAAAGGCAGCGTGAGGGCAGAGGAAAGCAGCGTGAGGGGAGGGGAAGGCAGCGTGAGGGGAGGGGAAGGCAGTGTGAGGGGAGGGGAAGGCCGCGTGTGGGGAGGGGAAGGGAAATGCAGTGTACCAGGGCGTTACTCAGGCGATGAAATGCACCCAAACAGCAACCTTTACTTTTTAACCGCCATGTCATATAACTATACAAAACCAGCAGTAGCATTTAAAAATTAAAACCCATGCTATCTACCTGGCATTGGTCTGCCTGCATACATGCCCCAACCCATGAACATTCCTCCAACATTCTAGCGGTCCATATTAACCATGCAGGTGCACCGGCAATATACTCATCCTTTCACTCACACACATGCATAGATTTCCCCACACTCGCACTGCACGGTGGCACGTCCCTCATGACCACTGCCACAGCAAGTTCACTCCCCACATGACTTCGGCACTGCAGATCGTCTGCTCCACACGTGCAGAAGTGCATGATTCGTGAGACGGTCGCATAACCTCCTCCACAGCACCACACAACACAGGCCCAGATGAGAGTTTGAGTTTGGACCATGTGCTTGTGAAATCCACACACCACACACACGTAACCAAACATGCAGGTACAAAAACACCCCACGGAGAGTCATTTGTACCCATTTGTACCACATCCGTGTGTTTTTTTTTCTATTTTTTTTCCGATTTTAGCAACTGCCAACTATTAATATATTGCAGCAACTATTAGAATATTTATATTATCATTTTGTAATGAAAGCAGATCACACAAAATGGTGAAAAAGAAAACTGTGTTCGTAATTTCCAAAAAATAAAGGATTAATGTGGACTGTATCACCATGGATTGCAAAAGCAGGTTATAGAGCACAGCGTTGCACTCAATGAAGTTCCACTTTCTGAACATTCCTTAAGTTTTTCTTCCCTAAATATAACTGTCCGAACAGTAAAAAAAAAAAATTAAAAAATTAAGCATAATGGTTGACTTAAATAAATACACTTGGTTATGAAAAAAAAATCGCTAATTTGTTGAAATTTTTAGCTTTCACTCCAGAATTGACACTTATTTAGTCCATGAGATCTGATTCTCAATTCAGATATCATAATTTGATTAATATCCTTACTAAATTTAGCACAAAAATAATGGTCTGCGTGGGTGACAAAGGAAGGCAAAACAAATAAAAGAAATACCACTAACTGTTTAATATACCTCAAATGGTAGTTGATCCACCGTGAATAAAAGAATTGACGTTTCAGGCTTTACCCCACATCAGGACAAGGAAATATAGGGTCTCTGTAAATCAACACGTGATCTCTCTTTCCTTGTTCGGACATAGGAAAAGGCCCAAAACGTCAACTCCTCTTTTATTCACAGCAGATCAACTACCATTTGAGGTATATTAAACAGTTAGTGGTATTTGTTTCATTTTTGTCCCTTAATATTTTGGTTAAATACTTGAATTAGACCGTGAGAGGAGATAGTGTCGCCAAATCAAGGCATGTTTGAATACGCTGAAGAAAATTTTGAATTAAGATCCCAGCAAGCTGACAGAGGGCTGACCAAGGATGATGCAATGATAAAGGAAGATAAATGAGGCCGTTAATCATCTTCAAAAGGGATGTTTAAATTAACCCAAACACCCAATTTTCACTCATGCACTACTTTGGAGTTCCCGAGTACGCACGCAAAGTTTCAGGCTGCTAGGTTTCATGGTTTTACAGTTATGAAGGAGACACATTGAAACACACACACACACACACACATTTTCTTTCAGGTAATAATGGAGAGGTTCAAGTGCTAGCAAGTTTTGCTTTGACTTTATAAATGGCTCTAAAAACGGAGGGTCAGCAAAAACTCTACACAGTTCAGAATAAGCAATGAATCCCATTGTTTATGCCATAATTACATGTTGACTATAAAACAAAAGAGCCAATTTTGAAGACAGATTGTTGTGCTTTGTGATGCAGGATAGCTTAGATGTACAGTGTCGAGAGAAAGTCTACACCCCGATTCAAATTTTTCACCTTTTGCTGCCTTATAGCCTGGAATAAAATTTCATAAAATCAGACTTTTTCCACCTTTGTGGAAATTTAGCACAAAAATAGCAGTCTGCGTGGATGGCAAAGGAAGGCAAAAACAAATAAAACAAATACCACAATCCTCTTAAAATACCTCAAATGGTAGTTGATCCACCCTGAATAAAAGAGAAGTTTACGTATTAACCAACCAAGTATTAACGGTATTAACTCAAGTATAAGAACACTTATCCACCTTCTTAATCCGTGCACCAACCCATGCACATTCCTCCAACCTGCTTGCAATATACTCAATCCTTTCACTCACACACATGCATAGATTTCCCCACACTCGCACTGCACGGTGGCACGTCCCGCATGACCACTGCCACAGCAAGTTCGCTGCCCACGTGACTTCAGCACTGCATTCATGTTTATCAACCTTATTAATTTTTCTTATAATAATTATTAATTTATTACTAATTATTTATTTTAAATAATTTTATTAATGCTTAAGAAATGTTTATTAATCAAGTATAAGAAGTGAACCAAGTATTAACTCAAGGAGGTGAACACTTATCCAACCAAGATATTATACTTTTGTGTTTTTAATTTTCTGAAATTTGTAGAATTGGTTTTTCACTTGGAAGTTGTGGGTTACGATGTGTAAATAAAGCTGGAAAAAGTCTGATTTAATGCAATTTAATTCCAGGCTATAAGGCAGCAAAAGGTGAAAAATTTGAAAGGGGGTGTAGACTTTCTGGAGGCACTGGATGTGCACTCACCTTTGAGCTATCCTGTATTTGAATCTCGATCGAGCTATGAACTGTCATACTATGAGTGTAACGTCCCTCTGAAGGATGTTAAGCCACAGGACCTGTTTTCCAGCATTAAAGATCTCACAGGTAACTTGCAAGGAGTAGGCGAGTTATCACAGATACCCTGGCCAAATACCAAATCCCTGCCACCTCGTTGAACATCAGACATGGCCATCCAGTTCGTGAAAGACTTTGGCCAAATAATGTTCCCTGGCCGACCCCACAAGGTGGGAATAATTGGTACCATTAAAGAAGTACTGTAGTAGCAGTAGTAGTAGCTTGCTGTCCTTTGCTGGAATTTTTAATACAAGAGCATTTCAATGTATTTGTGCCTTCTGCATTCCAAGGGTGAATTCACGTTCCTTGGTAATTCAAAATCCAGACGATTAACATAAGACAAATTCACACTCCAAGTACCTGCTTCGAGATTTCCACGTACGAGGCTGGTGTCTCCAAGAGGAGTCACATTCTCTCTGGCCCCGACACCGTCTCAGCTGAGCCAGTTGAAACAAAAGCTCATTCAGGGCAGCCCGGCTGAGTGTTGCAGCCACATTTTGCAACTGCATTGAGAAACAATGGATTTTTAAAACAAATAAATCCTCAATTTTTACTCAGTTTTTCTTCTATAGTTTTGATTTATCATTTGAGGTTTTCAACAACTGGTCATACGGAAGAAACCACCATTGTTGATTTACAGGGTTCATAGAACACCTTACCCCACGCAGTCTTGAGAAAAGGACATAGGAAGGGGTCTTTTTAACTCTTACTTTGTGTTTCAGCACAATCTATATCAACTTTATCCATGAATTTTGAATAACAGGCGCGATTGCAACCACATGAAGCCAATGGGTCAAACTTAACAGTCCAGAGCTGAACACTGCCACCTTTTCTCAGAGAAACTGAGAATGTTGGAATGATCTTTGAGAAAAAGATGCACCAAACAAACATCTTTTGGAAAAAGTTAGCTCTATCGTTGCATCGCGAGGCCCAATTTTGTCTGAATGTCACCGTTGTCTGAATGTCTGAGCGCACAGCAAATCTGTCGTTTGAATCTGTCATTGCATCGAGCGTCCAGAGGGCGCAGTAAATTTGATTGGTTGAGACGGCATAAAGTTTTGCCTAGGTACTGCTAAACTGAAGGTTTTGGAAGTGCCAACAAGGCTCGGGTTCTTCAGCATTCAAATATATAATTAACTTGAAATAAAATAAAACTTTTAAAGGCAGTAGAAAAAAAACAAACAACAAAAAAACATTGGATCATAAGTTTACCACCATTGATGCACCATCTTTTACACCACCCTATCTAACACATTAAAATCAGTTATTACTTCTTCTGCACACCTGTCAACTCTCACGTTTTTGCCGTGAGACACGACTTTCTATTGAAAGTCACGTTCTCACTATAAATTCTCACACTTTTCTTTTTTAATTTCTCGGCACCAAAAAATATTTCCAACATTATTGCATTGCGACTGGTTTAACTGATGTTATAGCCTTGAATACCGACTTCAATCCCATTCCTTCGTGTAGTTCCGCACTTCCTAGATGAGACAGAATATGATCGGTCAATTATCGACGACCATCCTGATCCAATGAAATGTCTTGTTATTGGGGGTTCATTTTTGCACAAAATCGCCGCAAAATACTGGGAAATACTATCAATATGCTGAAATAATACATCTTAATTACAAGGATGATGAGTATTCTCATTCCTGCAAAGCATTTGATCTGTTGAAGAAAATAAAATGTCTTGTTTGTTCATGTTGTTGGTTCATACAGTGGACTAAACCAACAACATGACATAAAAACCTGTCTCCGGACTGAAGAAAAAAAAAGCATATGGATGAATTTGGCACTAGAATGCAGGAAATTGCATCCAAGACACACCAGAGAGAAAACATTTTCTGGGGGAGCATGACCGCAAACCCCCCTCGATTTTTCGGGTGCTTCGCGCCCTCAATTCTCGATCGCTTCGCGACCTCGCTAGACACATTTTACATTCTCACGCTTTTTAATAATTTGGGGTTGACAGGTCTGCTTCTGCCACCGAAGCTAGATGAAGGTATTGTTTTCACCCCTCTCTGTTGGGTGGTCGCTAGACTACCCTTAGTCTCAGGTTTTCCGTCTGTCTGTATGTCTGTCTGTTTGTATGTATGTATGTAATGGACAGCTCTAGAGGCCAGAGGAGTCAATTGATTTTGATGAAACTTGACTGGTAGGTTCATACCAGGATGTAGTTGTATGCTTTTGAGCACCATTGCTATGGACACCACTGTTGCTTTGCAACATGACTTTGAAATTTTAGAAAAAAATCCGAATTTTTTTTTCCCAAAATCAAAAATTGGCTTCCGTGCTTTTATGCACGCTATAATCAATCTTTGTCAAAAAATTTCAGCCCGATCCGTCAAAAACTATGACTATTATGCAATTATATTACTATATGCTTTCACCCCAAAGTTCGCGTTGGGATTCCCTAACGTAGGGTTAGGGAATCGAACACAAATGATGAATGGACAGTTGCTCGTCATGTTCCTATATGGAACAACGAACGGCAAAAATGCCATCTGAAGTGTTCATTTATCTACATATTTCAAATTCGCCTTAGTCTAGCGACCACCCATGTCACCTACCGGCTTGTCTGTCCAATTGTCTGCCTGTGAGATGGATAACTCAAAAAGTTGTGGACGGATTCGGAAGAAAGTTGGAAGACAGGTTTGTTGTGTGACAAGGAAGAATTGATTCAATTTGGTGAAGATCCGAATCTGAATACTAGAATTAAAAAAAAAATTGTCATTATTCACCATGAAGAGATGGGGGCAAAAATTATATATAGCCTGATATTTCAAAAAGTTGTTGGCAAGTTATGACAAAACTAGGTGGATACGAGTTGGTTACGTGACGAGAACAAGCAAATTTGATTTTAGTTCAGGTTTGGATCCAGATCTAGCCTATCATTGTGATACAATTTAAGGTAAACTGTTCATCCTGGCAGAGGTGTGTGCTCGACCGAGTGCTGTTCTAGTTCGTACTTGTTTGAGTCCTTTATGACATCCTTAAAAACAGTGTTTCTTGTATGGAATGATTTTCAATTTTTTTTGACTGCCAGACAGGCAGACAGACTGAAACTATTGCTGTGCTCCTGTGCGCTCGAGATGAAACTCCGTACAATTTGCCAAATTAAAACTGCAGGTTCATATTCTAATTCGTGATCTATAGTGCTTAAATATAAAATTCAATTGAAATTAAGTAGTTCCTCGATCATAGAAAGGGACCTACACGCAGAATAAATCAATTGCTTAATCTGGCTTTGCAAAAATATTATCATGGTATCTCTTGTGTAAGGTGTAAATTACAATTTCACACTTTACAGAAACCCACATGAAGGTGGAAAAATAGCCTCTGATGAACTTCTGGGATAAATGACATACATTCATGAACATTTACACATAGCATCGCCACACAATATGCTATCAGGGCATTCAAAAAGTCATCGGAACGAGACACTCACAATAGTCCAAGATAAGCCGACATTTCATTTGAGATTTTCAATTTTACAAGTATTATGATTAGTAAGAAAATATGTTCTAAGTAATCAAAACAATTCTATAGATTTAAAAATAAAATGTTGCTGTTTCTTGGACCAGAGAGTTAGTATCTCGTTGCTGGAATTTTTGAATGCCTCCTCGTACATCACCTGGTATGGGTCAGAATTCATGTCGAAGTACTCGATGAATCCAGTGATGAATTTGCAGAAGAGGATGTTGTGGGTCTCATTTATCGTTCTCAGGCACCAGTAGGTGTTGTTTACGGAGGTCGTGCAGGCACAGAAGTTGCCATCTGCGATTATAAATGTGACAGTTTATTTCAATTCACATTTTATAGTTGGGACTCAGAATTAATAATTTCAATATTACTTTTTAGCATGATTATAACTTCTGACAAGCCAGAGGCGACGATGGTTCACGGGCATTATTGAATAATGCCACGATAGGTACAATTGAGTTAGTGGAAGCTTTTGAGGAAGCCCAACCGTAAAAACCTATCTCTTCCATCAAAATTGACCAAATCGAATCGGATTTTTTATATGTTGTACTTATGGACATTACGCACAGCTTCTAGGAAATAAAATTACGAGAAAAAAAAATCGAGAAAAAAATAATAAATAAAAAGTCTGAAGACGACGATGGTTCACGAACGGTATTTGACGATGTAGATCGTTTCAGAAGTCAAGGATGAGACAATGTGATAATGTTTGACCAAGTTATAAAAATGATCAACATGATGTGGTACGAGTGACAGGTTATTAGCTGCAAAATCTCGAAAACCCAGTTTTGTTCAACAACTTTCAAAATTTGACCTTTGCATAACCTTTAAAGGTCACAAAACAATGTTGTGGACATTAAAATAAGGAAACAAGATATGTGCTATAGCTTATTGGAGTTAGTTCATCGAAGAAGGTCGAAAACCCGGTTCGATTCCCACAACTTTGAAAATTTGACCTTTGTGAACTTTAAAAGTCAAAGGTCAAGGATTATGCCCTTTGGTGCAAAACTTTCTCTGGAACATTCCAGGAACAATATAACGTCATATAGACTATATGGCATTTCGCACTCCTCGGATTATCCATACTTTGATGAAATCAGCGTAAAAACAAACTTGAAGGGGGCGCCACGGGCAAGGTGTTTGAGATGGAGCAAAATGGTTTCAAGACTTAAGGTGGGGAATGACCTCAAGAGTATGCATAAAAAATATTGTCATCCTAGCTCTCAAAGTTTGGGCAGTCGTATGATTTTCATGTCAAAATTCGCAATTTTCTAAGTTCGTGACCTTGTGACCTTCACCTTGGGATGAAAATGAAAAAAATCGAGCTCTGTGGGGCTATGCAGGTGCCATTGGGCTAACCAAATACCGAAACCCCTGTCAGATTCGACAAACCCTCTAGGAGAAGATGCAAATTGAAGATGCAAAACACGTTTTTTGGGCGTGGCTCCGCCCATAATGGGCGCACCATGCCCATTCTCAGGAAAACAAAACTTGATCATGATATAAACCTCCCACCAAAATTTGATCAGGATCAGATCAAAACCCACGGAGCTATGTTCGGGACAGACAGACAGACAGACACACCAATAACGAATATCTTCTTCTTCTTTCGGCTGCTCCCGTTAGGGGTCACCACACTGGATCATCCGTATAATCTGCATAGTGATTTGACTTAGTGTTTATACCGGATGCCCTTCGTGACGCAGCACCAATAACGAATATAGTGGTCACTTATTTTTTCGTGAAACAATAAAAAGTTCAAGTGGGCGTGTTTCCGCCCACAAGGGGCGTGGGACGTCCCTCATACAAAAAGACACAACTACACCATGATATCTAGCTTGCGTCCAAGTTTCATCAAGATCGCATCAAACGTCATGGAGCTATGCTCTGGAGAGAGTCACAAACAGACAGACAGACAGACACACAGACAATAGTGGTCACTGCTGGTGCCCACGAACCAATTTCAGAAGGTACTTATGCAAATGCAGAGACCAAACTTGTATGAAGTACAGTTGTTATGTCAGAATGCAAGGAAGAAACTTATTTTGTGACACTGCCACATGTATGGGGGCACTTAATTATATTTTCCGGTGTAAGTGCGTAATGTCTCTCCCTCAGTTGAAAGAGTTGCCAATGACCAGGAAAAATCATTTTGCGTTGTGATATCAGATGTGTTCACGTATGAGGTAAACTAACCGGAGTGTTCCTGACATTGATGAAAAACATACTTATTGAAAAAATTTGAGTGGTTTCACTATTCCAGCAAGGCACAGACTGCTCACAACACACTGAGTCAGCAGACAACTGTAATAAATAAATTAATAAATAAACAAACAAACAAACAAGTGTGCAAAGAATTTCGAAGCAAACAAATGCTGCATACGAGAAGGAACGCACGGGTCCAGTAGGGTGGAGTGCGCCAATGGTCATTGTCATGCGAGAAGCAGATAACCCCACGAGACCTGCATGGCGAATCCTTCTTCGATTTGCGTCCCCTTCGCTCTTTCCGATGATGCCTTCGCCTCCCCTTCCTGTAAACACTTGATGAGCCAAAAACGGCGTGTTAAAGATAATGAGAACATATAGGGCCAATTTTAAAAATGACACTGAGACACAAATTACCGCTTAAAGACTTCAGGTTGGCCTGCATGCGTCTCCAACAGAACATCTGGATCTGAACCTGGGATTAAATCCCATGTGTCCGAGTCAAGATCTTGTTTTGAAAAAAAATAAAAGGAAGGAAATAAGAGATACCTTTTTTTCCTATCAGGATAGGAAAAACAGAGGTTAAATAGGTTAAAAGGGTAATTAACTTAAAGTGGGGCAGTAGGGCAACAAGTGGGAATGAACAAATAGGAAAAAGAGACACAGACAGACAGACAGACAGACAGTCAGACAGTCAGAGAGGAGGAAACATGAATCTGTAAGTAAGAGGGATGGGTTAGTAATGCTTTGTGGGTAATAAAGATTGCATGCAAAGATAGAAAATGACATAAGATGGTCGTGCACCATTTAGCTTGGATCCCTGGAAGGAAAAGCGTGATTGAACAGCCTCACAAAAGGTGGGAGAAAGACGTGAGGTCTGCAATTAGCCGAGATTGGGAGAGTTTAACCAGCTCTCTGTAATGGCAATTCACTCATGCTATTTTCAGTATTGTGAAAATGTTTGGGTTACTTCACTGATATTCATACTTTCGGCTAAATTCATCAAATTATCAGCGATAACAGTCATATGTGTTGGTTATTGTAAATTGACAGCTTTTATAAATGGTGATGAAACAAACTGCTTCAGTAAAAAACAAAAATTGTCATTATATAGCCCGTCCCCCATACAGTGAAGACAGGGTTTTGCAACATCTTCAATGTGTCTATCCTGGACGTTACTTCTATTTTTTACCATTTGATATTTTGTCATCAAATTTCATAATGAGATTATGGAGAAAACAAATTAAGAATTTGGTCAAAAGAACAGAAGAAAAAAAAGAAGACAACGAAGAAGTAAAATAAGAAAAAGACAAAGAAAAAGAAGACAAAGAAAAAGGACAAGGGGAAGGGGGAGGAGGAGAAGGAGGAGGAGAAGAAGGGGGAGAGCAAGAAGGAGAAGAAGGGGGTTGAGAGGAGGAGAAGAGGAAGGAGAAGGAGAATGAGGAGAAGAAGAAATGAGAAGGAGGAGAATGATGAGAAGGAGAAAGAGAAGTCCAAATTCAAAGTGGGTAGTTTTGCATTTTCAGATGCTTTCTTGTTTGTAACTTTTATTGTGCTTTCTTGTAATTCACATGAACGTAACTGGTGTTGATTAGTTCAACAATGTATTATTAGTACTGCACAAAAATCCCCAAACTGTTTCCTGTATATTATATTTGTGAAAAATAAATATTTGCAGCAGGAAAAGTAGATAAGTTTAAATTGGAATTAGAGAGGTACCTGGAAGTTTTGGAGATAGAGGGGTATGGGGATGTTGATCGGACTTTTAGGAAGTTTGAGCAATGATAGGTGATTGTGTGCATGTGTATGGAGTGCTGTTGGTGGGGGTCTTGTCAAGGGGGGTTGTGTGGTTGATATTGTGTGTTCTTAACTAAGCCCAAGCCCCCTCCCCTGAGGGGAAGAAAAGAAAAAAAAAAACACAAAAACTACAAAAAACAAACAAACAAAAAAAAATATTTCATTAATTAAAAACTTTTTTTGTATTTTCTTCCTTGGATCTTGTGTGGATGGATTAGTGTGGTATTCGCACAGGCATGATGGGCTGAATGGCTTCCACCTGTGTTGGATTTCCTTGTTAAGTGGATATTACTAGCACATGATAATATAACATTGTTGCGCGCATGATTCATAGTGGGTTAAAACTGTTTCGTTAAGTTCAGTTATCTCCTTAATATTTGTTTAGAATAAGCATAACCTAATTAATTGTGAGTTTAGACATGCGTCGCTATAACGTGCACATCGATATTTGTTTTCCTTGTCCTTCTGTTGTTCGACCCCCACATCTAAATACTGCACAGGTGTGTGTGTGTGTGTGTGTGTGTGTGTGTGTGTGTGTGTGTGTGTGTGTGTGTGTGTGTGTGTGTGTGTGTGTGTGTGTGTGTGTGTGTGTGTGTGTGTGTGTGTGTGTGTGTGTGTGTGTGAACCGTGAGAAGGATTGACACACTTGAAGAAAAGCCATTGTAAATGCCCGGTTGTGCTGAGAAAAATGCCACAAGGAGCCATCCAACAAAGCCAGAAGGTTTTGCTCTGATGAGAGAAGTCTAGCTATTGTTTTGCCAATGGTCCAAGCCAAGTTTCACTTCCTCTTTGTCCACCAACTCTTGCCTTACAATGGTAATGAACTGCTGGCCAGTTGAGAAACGCCACGAAGACCTGCTGTGTTCACCTCTGTTTTTCAGGTCACGAAGGGATTTTCCCCGCAAAGCGACCCTGTCCAGAATTCCTGCATGGCTTTGCCTCTGGGTTTGAAAGTGACTTCTCAACATTGCTTTGTATATGTCACGTGATTGGATGAGTCCAAAGAGAAGAGGAGTTAAGAAATCTGCCATTCGCTGGTTTCTTTTGAGGGCACATAATAAATAGTTCGGTAAAGGTTAACAAGTTTGATTATTGATCCATAAGTATTCGTTATTGAGATTGTTCATTATCTCGGTCACCAAAGGTGGAAGAGATTATTATGTTTTCTCCCTTGTCTGTCTGCGAGCAGGATATCTCAAAAAGTTGGGAATGGATTCGGACGAAATTTGGTGTCGAGGTTGGGCATGTGACAAGGACAAACTAATTATATTTTGGTGAAGATTTACAGGTATTGGAAAAAAAAAATGAAAACACCTGGGGAAATGAAGGACACCAAGTATAATGAAAGCAATGGCTTCCACACAAGTGTGGCCCATGTGTTAATTGAGCAAATAACATCCCAGCATGCTTCGGGTCATTTACTAAAGTGCTGCACAGTCCTGGTTGCCTACGATTATGGCTAACATATCTGCAAAAGGTGAGCTCAGTGACTTTGAAAGAGGGGTAATTGTTGTGGCACGTTTGGCAGGAGTTTCAGTGACGAAGACAGCTCAACTTGCTGACATTTCACCAGCAACGATGTCCAAGGTGATGTCAGAATGGAACTCCGAAGGAAAGACATCAGCAAAGGGCAAGAGTGGGTGGAAGTTCATACTCCAGGATCGTGATATCCTCACATTGATTTGAAGTGCAAGGCAAAGCAGGCGAGCAATTGACTAAATTTCAACCTGGGAGACAAGCAGCCAGTTTCATCAAAAACAGTCCGCCGAGAACTCCATAGAGTGGGATACCATAGTCGGGTTGCAGTCGACAAATCCCTCATCACATATGGCAATGCACATTTGCGAGTCTGGTGGTGAAAAGAGCAGTGGACTACCAAGCAGTGTAGAAATGTGACATGATCAGATGAATCAGTCTGGGCAGGAGCATTTAAAACCCATGCTATCTACCTGGCAAAGGCCTGCCTGCCTGCATGCATGCATGTATGTATGTATGTATGTATACCCGCACATGCAGCGACCGTTGCACCCATCCTGTCAGCTCACTCTGAATCTGATTCGTACATGCTACCTGAGGGGAAGCAGTTCTAAATTCAAAACTAAACAATCAGTCCTTAACAGTCCCTTTTACAGAGGGGGAGGGGTGGGAAAGCAGGGGTAGGGCGAATGACCAAGGGAGAGAGAGGGAGAGGGGAGGGGCAGCGAGAGGGGTCAGAAAGAGGGGTCAGAGAGAGGGAAGGGGAGAGGAGGGAGGGGGAGACAGAGGGGAGGAGAGAGTGTGGAGAGGGGGAGAGGAAAGGGAGGGGTGATTCCAGCAGATGTAATGTCCAGTTTAATGCCCATCTAAGGGACAATGCACACACATTAATGAATTACCCTACCTGGTGGTGGTCGTATGGCAGCTTAGCTATCATTTCTTGAAGCGCGACTGTGTCGCTGATACAGTGCCCCTCTACCAGTACACACACTGGAACTGGTACTCATTTCGCCGACCTCGGAGGCATGACAGGCTGAGTCAACCCCCTGGTGTATTAATTCACTGGCTGACGGGGCATGAACTCAGGACCCTAGGATCCCAAGCCGCCACCCTAACCACTGAGCCAACACCAGGCTTTACCCTGCCTGTGAAACACCGGGTTGACAGTTTATGGCTGAGTCAGGATTCAAACCCAGACTGGATAGCTTACAGTGAGCATGCATACCTCTCGGCTCTTCTGCCATGATGTGGTGATGCATTACTTCATTACAACTGAAACATTTTTAACTCATTGTTCATCATCTGATTTACTTTGCCCTCCCTAACTCTGGTATCGTATCGCCATTGAAGCTTGAAGAGCGCACGCCAAGTGGCTTAACCCAATACACAAACTAAATGGCTGAAGAAACTTTTAAAAACGAAATGTTTAATCTTTTTATATTTGTTTATCTATGCTGAAGTGATGTGTCGTATAATGAAAGAAGAGCATAGAAAAAGAGGAAATGTGGTGTAAAATAAAATTGCACATTTAAAGCGAGCCAGCCACCACCAAATGCACTGCAGAACACGAGGCCAATGCAGGCGAGTGGCCCCTGAACTTTGTACAAGTCGATTAATATACAGTATTCGGTGACAGTGACAAACTGTAGAGTGCTCGCCAAGTGGCTTAAGCACTCAAGGAAGCACTCCAACAAAATGGTTGATAAGCAGCGGCTAGCTTGGCAAGCGATTAGCGATCGCCGATCCGTCAACCTAACCTCCACCTCCACCTCCAAGAGATGCCCAAAATGTCATGCTATATTTGAATTGGATAGATGAACACTTTTTTAGCAGTCAGAACTGCTGTAAAGTTCAATTATAGAGCTTAAACTTTGTAATTCAGCTTGGTTCAAGAGATTCTCGAGGTTATAGCTTTTGCGGAAATGAAATAAAGCCACGAACGCTGGCATCTCTGGACGTTTATAAGCATTGCAATGTACCCAGCGATTCGTAGCTATGATGATCAGGCATTCGATGATGTAAGTGAGGAAAGTGAAGAAAAAAAAACAACTATCAATAAGAAATTGTTGCGGCCTGTTTCAAGTCAAGGCATTGTTAAGCAGGCTTAAAAAATGGTGAATTAAGACCACAGACAGTGGGGTGCCCGAGGATGCGAATGATGAAGGATATAGTTAAATAAGGCCGTTAATTATCTTCAAACGGTGTGTTTTAATGAACCCAAACACTCAATTTTCACTCTTGCACTTCCTTGGAGTTCTCTTAATATGCATGCAAAATTTCAGGCTGCAAGGTTATTATAGTTTTGGAGTTATGGAGGAGACACACACTGACACACACATTTATTATTATTATGGATACTTAAACCTAATTGTGATATTAAACTGACTTTCACAGATATTTGAATGATTATCTTAATATCTTCCTGTATTGCACACATCGAACTTCCCACAAAAGTTTGATGAGGAATAACACCACAAAAGTGAAGATGACCCAAACTTTTGCACAGAAACTTATTCACTGAATACATTATTCATTGACTACAGAAAACTCATTGAAGTTCCACCTTTTATCCTCTCCATTCTAATTAAATAATAGTGTTTTGTCCCTCACATCGCAGTGATTTATAGGACCCTGGCCCCAAAACACAGATGAACATCAGTTTTAACCGTCCTCCTCACACCCTCCCCATGCACTATGCAAAAAAAAATAGATGACCTTCATTGGGGTATTTAATGTGGAACCTAAGCCTGGTGTTGGCTTTGTGGTTAGGGAGGCTGGCTTGGGATCTTAGGGTCCTGAGTTCAAGCCCAGTTGGCTGCTGAATTAACACCAGGCGGGGTTGACTCAGCCTGTCATCCTTCCGAGGTCGGCAAAGTGAGTACCAGTGTACTGGTATGGGGGCACAGCATCAGCGGCATAGTCGCGCCCCGACAAAATGATAGCTACCCGGCAGGGAAGCTGCCATACAGAAGAAGAAGAAAATAAGAAGTATAGTTTTTAGACCAACATGGAAACTATCATGGAAGGAGTAGAGAGTACTCAACCTATTGACATCAAGACATTGTATAATAAACTTTCTATTCTACTTTAACAACTGTTCTACCTTCAGTATCAGTTAATGTACATATGAATTTCAAAATAACCTTCAAATAAAAACTATCTTCCACAAAACTGCTACTTCACAAGGTAAACACGAATATGTTGAATGTCTGATAATTTAGGGCAAGTCAGTATTGCAAACAATTCTTCTCTAATTGGCCATGGAAGAGTCATGGAAACACCTTCAGGTTTCATCACGCTTGACAGGTGGTGACAAATGCCTAAAGAAAAAGACTTTTGGATGTCTCAAACTGCAACTTCTCAAAAACAAGCAGCAACCCACCTACTACGCTCGCGGCAGCTGCACTCTTCAGGTTTGATTCTCTTCAAATGTCCTCGAACTCTTTGAAGAATCTCAAGTCTCTGATTCAGCATTTTAATCTGCCACAGGTGGAAATATCTCATTATACACTCATCATCATCGTCGTCATCATGTACCATTCCCTATGCAGAGTATTGATATTGCTGAAGCAGTTACTAAGCTACAATCCTGGTCAGGTAGCCACTCCGACTCAGGACGATGGAATTTGTTCATGGTGCTGGCGATAGTACACCTACTCTTCACGAAGGACACCTTGGGATCGTCAACATCCAGTAACTAATGCCGGCAAATGGGACACCCTGTTTAACGTCCATTCGAGGGACGACACACACATTGATATGAATCACTGGGATGACATTTTATAGTTCGGCCAAGATTCAACCCCAGGCTGGACAGCTTCGAGACGAGTGTGAGCACCTCTAGGCCATCATGCACTATACTTTATTTGACAATCGTCGACTTTGAATACATGTCGGCAGTTACACAATCAGGTTCAATTATCCACAGCCATTATCAAGGTAAAGCCTTCACGCCCGCATGCACGCACCATTGCATCACCTGTTCGTCCAGCTGTTTTTTATGACTTCTCCATCTGTCCAGTGATGAATGTAGCTGCTCATCACATGTGATTGTCTTGTTTTCAAGCAAGGAACAGCTGCCATTATGAGAAATCACAGTCATTTGTATTTTCTCCTTTGTTGCCATGAAAACACCAAAACAATGACCTCGATGAAAGTGTATTGCTTAACTATCTTTGCCAGGGATTGTTGCTAAAAACATCATCTTAACAACAACTAAGAGAATGTATAAAGTTACTCTACGACTTCATTACCAGCCACAATTATTTACACTTTGTGGAGTCAGCCAGTGAACGTTTTTAGCCAGTCATTCATGAAACAGTTGGTCAGGCTTGAAGTTCAACTGAAGCTAACAGGAATTTGAGATTTATCCAGTGCTCGTACTCGTCTGTTCTTCGGAAGGGACACCATGAGATCTTTTTTTAAATGTCCACCATCTAATGCTGGCAGATGGGATGCCCATCTTAACGTCCATCCGAGGGACAGGACACACTGATGCCATAGCCTGCCTGTGAAACACCAGAATGACAAATTAAAGCTGTGCTAACATTCAAACCCCCTCATCAGGATGGCATACCATATAAATATCAAAACAATGATGCTCACAGTCTTCGTATAAATGCTAATAGTATCTCCTGGCTGTAATGGTGAGCATCAGCAGCAGATTACGTCTCAGACAGTAAAAATGCATAATCTGCAAAGAACAAAAGCCTGTCTGCCACTCAGACAATTGTTCCTGCTAATGTAAACCAAGAAACCAGAAGTCACTTGCGATCGGGCGAAGATAAAAAATAAAAATGCTTGGAGTGTGGCGAGCGCTCCCCCAATCTCCAGTGGACGCAAGTCCTGCGCATGCGCACACCAAAGCGTTACCTCCGGCCCAGAGCCTTCAGCTCGGCCACTCATGTCAAAAGACAGAGGCTTCATCTCATAAACAAAGACACGATGACTGTGGTCATCATCGGTTAGATATTTATACGGTATGCCGTCCTGATGAGGTTAAATAAGCCTGAAATCCACATAGGCGGCTCCGTTCGTTGTTGAACCAATGGTGACGATAACATCTGTCTTTCGACATGAGTGGCTCAGCAGTTTGATCGTAGATTTACCGAAGTGGCTAGGTTGGAGGCATGAGTGGACGGGTCAGAAGTGATGCTTTGGTGTGCGCATGTGCAGGACTTGCATCCATTGGAGATTGGGGGAGCGCTCATCACACTCCACGCATTTTTATTTTCATAAGTTAATTTTTTTGTGTCGAGGTGTGAATCAATTGAACATTAATAACACAATATCGGGATGGTGACAGCTGTGTCATTGTCAAGGTAAAATTGATGCTTCAGCCAATCTTTATGAATAATTAATTATCTGATTCAATAGGAACTTGCAGCTACCAATTCATTCCCCATCAGTGGATGTTTACTTTGCTGGTCAACTAGTGAGATATTTATTTTGTAGCTAGGTCGTAGTTACCTCGCTACTGCGAGTGACCGTTAAATTTGCTGCATCTTCCATATCATCGATGAGAGCCAGTTTTGACTGTGGAAGGAAAAAAAAAAACCTCTCCTGAGTGTTCTTCAGATACAGCTGTTCTCTTACATATGGCAGCTTGGCTGCCGGGTAACTTTCATTTCTTGGAAGCACGTCTGTGATGCTGACGTGCTGCAGTATGTGCTGCACACATACTGTGCCCTTCTACCAGTTCAACAGTACTCGTTTTGACGACCTCGGGAGGATGACAGGCTGAGTCAACCACACCTGGTGTTAATTCAGCAGCCAACAGGGCTCGAACTCAGGACCCGAACATCCTAAGCCAGCCACCCGAAACCACAAAGCCAACACCAGGCTTGAGATACAGCTAAATAACTGAAACTGTGCTGGCAACTAACAATGAGCTGTTTTAAATATGGTGAGACATTTCCATTTCCAAGCAAAGGGATGGCACTGAAGTGACAACCACTGTAAAAACTTGAGCATTTGAACAACATACAAGAATTCGGACTTGCTTTCATGTACTTGCTCTCCATGAACTTACCTTCCAAAATGTGTCATCAATGAAAGGATACATTGAAGTCATTGAGGCAATGGAGCTGCATGCAGATCAGACTTGCTTTCTTAATCAATCAATAGCAGCAAGCTAAGTTTCACATAACATCACAAGTAAAAATAGAACGACATTCGGTGAACCTCCACCAGGCTGAACAATTTACATTTTGTATCCCACCGATAGGTCAAATCTGGATCCAGACGTGAACAAAAATCGAATCGGCTTGTTCTTGTCACCCAACTAACTCATCCGCCTAGTTTTGTCATAACCCGTCCACAACTTTTTGAAATATCATAATAAATATTATTTTTAGCCCCATCTCTCAATGGTGAAGAATCACTTGAAAAAAATTTAATTCTCATATGCGGATTCAGATTTTGGATCTTCACCAAAATCGAATCGGTTTGCTATCGTCACAAGCACACAACATGTCCACCAAATTTCTTCAGAATCCATCCACAACTTTTTGAGATATTGTGCTACATATTGGTTTTCGCTTTATCACTCAATGGTGACTAATGACTTAAAAAAATTCTCGGATCCCAATTCGGATCTGAAACATAATCGAAAAAATTCGTAGTTATCACACACTCAACCTCCACCAAATTTTGTTCAAATCTATCCGCAACTTTTTGAGATATCCTGTTCAGACAAGCGTACCTTCGTTTTGACGCATTTGTTTCTTTTCAAAAATGCGGAGCACCTTTTAGAAAAAAACAAAATTTGAGGATAAACATTCATCATAATGTGCCATGTTATACACAGAGCATCGGATATGCTGCAGCAATTTCTTGGATGCTCAGAGCAATCACTCAAAGGAAGTCAGGGCAGAAATTTGTAATTTGTTTAGGGTGCCGGCGATAGCTCACCCACTCTTCACAAAAGACACCGTGGGGCGTCGGATCTTTAACATCTACCAACTAATGCCCAATTTAGCATCCATCTGAAGGACCTGCACACAAATTGATGAATCACCTTCTCTATAAAATGAGCACCGGGATGACAGTTTATAGATGGGTCGAAATTTGAACCAAGGCGAGACAGCTCAGAGGTGAGTGTGCGTACCTTACCTCGAGGCCACCCTGCCAGCCTCGATAAATATTGATCAAAACAGAACAATTGGCTCAATAATTGGCAGACAAACCATGTATTGGAAAAGGTAGCAGTTTTTTGTGTGCAGTTTGGTAACAGTTCAAACAGTACCATGTGGGAGGCAGGTGCTCTGACCCAAATTGGAAAGCCATGCTTCATCATGCTTAAATGCCTCATACTTTGTGGGAAGTTGAGGGGCAGCAAGGAACAACAGCCCTGCTGAAAATAGCAGGATGCCATCCATCAATTTTGTTTTTCTTTATAGGCTCTGAGACTCATGCAGGAACTGTGACATAAAAGGTGAGATGTCAAGTCTATTCTGCGCAGGACAGCTTATGGTTGATGGCAAGTTCAATATGCTTCAGTAACGGAATCTCTAGGCAAGTGGCAACGAAATATGTTCAGTGGATTTGATGTAAAATTCTTACTGAGAGATATGCAAACATGAGATTTTTCTGGATTGAATGATGATATAACGGAGCATGCTGATCTTCCGGAGGTCAGGCAAACAAGTTTCCGCTGTAGCAAGGATAAGAAACTGTGTGGTACAAGGTTACAAGTAAGTTGTCCGCAAGTGGTATAGGTGGTTATCCAAATATATCGAAAAGATTGTCAATGTAGGTTTGAAAAAGGATTTTTCCTGGAACACTGGCATTAAAGATTCAATATCTTTCAAAGAGAGAATGCATGACAAAGAAATCATGGAGAGCAACTCGCTGCTTGACCGTATGGAGAAAATCTTTCAACCAGGTAAGAAGTCAACCCCCATGTGTGCAAAAGTCAAAAAGCTTGGAGAGCAAAGCAAGAAGCCAGACTGTGTGGAATGTTTGAGATATGCCTTGAGAGACTGCCCTGACCTCCTTCTTCAGGTTGACACATTCATTGCTGAGTGAAGAGACGTAGCATACGCAGTGTTGGATAACAAAAGGTTCTGCACACACAAGTCATTATCATCTTGCTATGTCTGTTTCCAGGAAGAAGAAATTTTTAAAAAAACATTTTCATTGCATTATCTCAAGGCAAACATTATGCAAGTCTGGGCACACTGAAATGATTGTGTTCCTTGTGTCTAAAAAAGCGAATTACAAAACGTTGCACATTATGCACAATTTAAACTGTGCTGAAATGTAAAATTTCAAATGAAATAAATAAATAATAGGAATAAAATGGGTACAAAAACATTTCTTTGCTCAGAGATCAGAGCAGCAAAAAGGTGAATGCTCGACTAAAGAATGTTGAAACAGGTTTGAAAAGCCACCATTGCCTCAAGGCCAGCCAAAGTGTACAAAAATAAATACAATTTGTTGTAAGAATAATGGCCAGAAACCTTGGAATTACAATTGATGATTAAAAATAAAGTAGTTTCAAATCTTGAGGAATAATCATGATAATACTGATAGCCTCTGACATAGACTCCAGGCTCACCTCCACAACATATTGCAACGTAGGTAACCTATTCCCATGAGACATGATGGAAATGTATGTATGTATGTGTATATATATATATATATATATATATATATATATATATATATATATATATATATATATATATATATATATATATATATATATATATATATATATATATATATATATATATATATATATATATATATATATATATATATATATATATATATATATATATATATATATATATATATATATATATATATATATATATATATCCTGGTGTTGGCGCAGTGGTTAGGGCAGCAGTTTGGGATCCAAAAGGTCCTGAGTTCAAGCCCCGTTGGGCCACTGAATTAATACCCCAGGGGGTTGACTCAGCCTGTCATCCTTCCGAGGTCGGCGAAATGAGTACCAGTATACTGGGCCAGTGTATACCCTGGTTAAAATAGGTGTACCATATCCCTGTGTCGTAAGAGGTGACCAGGGTTGCGTCAGGAAGGGCATCCGGCGTAAAACATGTGCCAAATCACTATGCGGATCATACGGATGATCCGCTGTGGCGACCCCTAACGGGAGCAGCCGAAAGAAGAAGAAGAAGATATATATATATATATATATATATATATATATATATATATATATATATATATATATATATATATATAAAGATATATATATATATATATATATATATATATATATATATATATATATATATATATATATATATATATATATATACACACACACATACATACATACACATACACATACACGGTTCTGTGAAACTGGCACTCCCCAAGGCATTGACACACAACATATAGCGGTTCCTGAGATAGTTATTTCATTAGTATTCGTTCGAGATAATCCTTCCCTCATGTGTAATGGGTTTATCCCATTCTTTATCTATTTTACGTTGCTGCACACACTAACTCTCTATTAAACAAGCATGCAGACCATAACAACAGGCAAGTCATTTGCATGCCAAAATCCCTTCAAGTCACACACTATAATCCAACGAACATTACGCCTCAGCACTCACCATACTCAAACTCCAACGCTACAACGATTCATACACCAACAAGGCACCTTCATAATAATCCCCACACCATCGAACCATAATCCAAGCTCGTTTACATTCACCACTGCCGCCTCAAATACAACGAACAACCACTGACAACCACAATCCCGGAACCTCAGCCACCACGAACCACCACGCCATAACTCACTGCTACGCTTCCACTACAAACAACACCACTCCCTTTTGGACCAACAGGGAATGGAGGAGCATGGCGTACCATTACTGGAAACATTTGCTGGTTCAGTAATATCTCAATGCAATTTAGATTTTGTGTTTCTACCCATACGCCGCCGATCTTTCTCCCAAAAAATGGCGAAAAAAAAGACAAGGAATCCATCCTAACAAGAAGTTTTGCAGCGAATTAAATTAGTTACAGTGTCTACAAATTAGGGGGTTCGGCATTCACCATTTCCGCTTCGTCTGTATCCATGTATAGACTTTCCCGTCAACATCACACCACATTCGCTTGAGCCTTTTTACTATTTTTCTGTAATTACCCATTTGCAACATCATGGTACATAAGAGCCAATCTCCCCTCCCCAGCCAACACCATCACAATCATCATTGTCATCAGCTTCATCATCATCATTTTAAAAGGTACGAGGTCCCACTGTGTCCTTCACGAAGAGTGGGCAAGCTATCGCCGATACCCTGAACAAATTCCAAATTCTTGCCCAAATCTACAGAGCGAAATGCATCAGCATTACAGCCACACCCTCAGACTCATGGTGCTTTCGAGAGGAGGAGAAGGTAGACTTTACAAGTCTGAGATGCAGCAAGTGGGTACTCGGCCTGAAAAGCTTGGATTGTTCAGCTCATGTGCCGATTCTTTCAGATCAAATATAAAGCGATGTCATCTTAATCTTGCTGGGAACAAAGGTTATGAGTCAGTAACGTCACAGGTACATGGTGGAAAATTATATTGTGACTCCTCCAAACTACTACAATGACGATGACTACTCCTACTACTGTCTAATAGTCCCAATTATTGCGACCTTATTGTGGGGTCACCCAGACAATGTTTTTGACCCAAGTCTTTCAGGAAATATATGGCCAGGGCAGACGTTTGCCTGAAGGTGACAGGTCTTTGTAATTTTTTCAGGGCACCAGCAATAACTCGCATCCTTTCCATGAAAGACTATTGCTTTTCTTCAATGTCCATCAACTAACACAAGCATTTAATCTTCGTCTGAAAGAACAACACACATTGATCCACAACTCTACATGCGAGACACCAAGATGACAGTTTATAGCTTCAGTGAGATTCAAACCCTGGCTTGAGCTCAAAGGTGAGGATGCAAAACTCTAAGCTATCCTGCCAATCTCTTATTGCTAACTAAATATACTTCAATACTGGAAAAATAAACGTTGGCATGCCTTTAAGTATTGTGTGCATCCCATTATTAGACCTTTTTGAAGACTTCACATAGCGGTGGTTTTGACCTTCCTACCCCCCACCCTTCCTGCACTCCCCTTATCCAACCAGTCAAAACTTTCCTGCTCATCCCCAATTCATGCACGAAAAAAACTAGATGACCTTCAATGGGATATTTTACATAGAATTGTTTCGACGAGCACGTAAAGAAAAAGTACTCCTATCATTATACACTAAACTTTATATTTGACTTATACAATGGTGTTTAATCTTTTATCCTCAGATTTACTTCCTGAAAATGAAACATGAACCATAGTTACAATGTTTATTCCAATTAACCTGAAAAAGAAACCGAAATAGCATCACATTATCAACATAACACATTTCAGAAAACACACAACACAGAGCAATCACTCCAATAATATGAAGGGCGGGCTTTAATCATAAGATATCACACACCGGGAAGTAAGCTGGGTGACAGTGGGAACTCGATAATGAACAGATCTCACTGCAGCCGCCATCAAGAACCTGTTGCCATCACCGGAACCCTCTTCTGCAAAAGAAGGGCTCTCCAAACCTGAGGGAGGGAGGGGGAGGGGAGGGAGTTCCAGATCAGAACAAATAGTGAACAAGTATTCCTGGATAATCACTGAAAAATTAGGAGACAGTTACCATTTTGAATATTTCCTTCATTTTCCGAAAGATAAACATTGAACATCCTGTGCCTGATGCTTTGCTCTGTACAAGTGTTGGAAATGTATGGAGCATTTCAAGATCCAAAAAACAATTTGGATCTTCAAATGTTTCACCATAAATTTGCATCTCAATAAATAATTTAATGTTGGTCAAACGACCAAATGAAAACATTTATTCCGTTAAAATGTGGTTGTACCATTCAAAGGAATTTATGAAGTTGGGGCTGCACATTTTATTTCTGCAATATCCATTGCTGAAAAAAATCCAAAATAAAAGAGGATGATCTTAATTACTGGTTTGACAATCTTTGGCGAAAACAGGTTGTGGCAATGATTCCACAAAATGTATTTCGGTAATCCATAATAATAATAAGAATAATAATAATGATAATAATAATAATAAAATGTCTGTGTCAGTCAGTGTGCGTGTGCATGTGGTCTCCTCCATAACTCCAAAACTATGCTGTTAGGGAGTGCATGAATGAAAACTGGGTGTTTCAGTAAATTTAAACACCCCTTTTGAAGATAATTCATGGCATACCATCATGAAAGACTTATTCTTGGTCAATGGTCAGCCCAACTTCACTTCACAGGGGTCTTAGCCACCATTTTGATTTGGCCTATGACAAATGTCTTGCCTTGGAAACATGATATACTCTCACAGACCAATTAAAGTATATAATGGGAATGTAATTTAGGATTGAAGGATCGGATCTGGCGGACTAAATACGTGTCAAAATCTGTAAATTTCAATAAATCACTGGATTCTAAACTAAGAGTATATCGTAAAAGCCTTAAGCAAGGCTGTGCACCCTCCTTCTCCATAGTTACACAAGAAAATGTGAAATTGCCAAAGCATGAAACTAAACTTTTTGAAGTACAAGTATAAGTTAGAGTATAACTTCATTGCTGTTTTTTTTATAACATAGCTTTTTCCCCAAAGTATAACTTCATTGAGTGCAACAAAAATAATTAAGCAAGCAAAGGCTTATTGGTTGGACAGCTGCCGGACCACACCCACATCTGTTGCTTGACTCCACCCACCATGACACCCAGACAAAATGATATGCCTGCCATCTTGGTTTTCTGGTGGGCCTAACACATTAGGCCTGTACTGTAAGCCTCTGCCAATTACATGCTGTCTGGGTTTGTTGCATCAGATTTCCATTGGCTTTGTTTGGGTTGAGTGATAATCACAATGAAGGACCCTGAAAAAACTAATTTTATGTCAAATAAAAATTATTAGGAAGGTTTAATCAAGCTCATAGAGCATACATGCCTCCCTAAAAAAAATTGTTACATAATTTTTGAACATCCCCAGATTGGGGTTAAACATCTGTGACCATGTGGCAATCAGCTCATTCTGATATAACCGTGGCAGAGGCTAACATGGAGGAGAGGTGGCGCATTAAATGTATTTCCGAATCACACTGCTCATCTTTTAAGAGTGCTTAAAATGTGCATTTCCCAGTCGGCCTGTAACCGGATTTTTAAAGCCAATTCACTTGTACTTATTGGTAGTGTCCAGTTCCCGAATGACCATGTACAGGCTTTTATGAGCAAAAGGTTTTGTTTTTTTTACAAGAGAGAGCGGGAGGCCGGAAGGGAGAGAGGGACATAGACGGACACACACACACACACACAATATAGATTTTCACACTGGCTGCTTGTGACATTATCACATTCAATGTGGTGGCCAACCCTGTAAAAGTGTAGCTGAGAATCCACTAAATTATTTGAACAGTGGACCTTTGTTCCAGATAAAGACACAATCTAATGGCCATCCATATGTCCAGAAACCCTTCAATATCACTCACCGATATCACGGTCCAGAAGCCGCAGGCTGCGAGTCACCCTGAAACGATGAGCCATGCTCATCTGTTCCTCCTCTTGAGAGCAAGAGCAACATCGTTGTCCATGCTCAACTGTTCTTCGCACACGCCTCTGCGAGTGCCCGCTCTTTCGAAAGTCATTGCACCTGTGCAGCTGCACACGGCCTGTTGGGTTGGTCTTGCAGTGCCATTGCTGTGAGCAAGAGACATTGTGAGCAGTTCAAGGATATTATATGCACGAACTATTGAACGGGAAGCAGGTATATTGCTTCTGCATTACGCAGGTCTTTTTCAGATGTATATGTTCTGAACCTGGTCTCGGTTCAGAAGACCATCCATTCTTTTTTTTCAAAAAGAATGGAAATGGCAGTGGTAAATACGTATTTCAAGAAAAAGGAGGAACACAGGGTGACATACGAGAGTGGAGGAAAGTGCACACAGGTGGATTACATCTTAAGCAGGAGATGCAACCTGAAAGAGATTAGTGACTGTAAGGTGGTGGCAGGGGAGAGTGTAGCTCCACAGCATCGATTGGTGGTCTGTAGGATGACTTTAGAGATGAGGTTGAGGAAGAGAGTGAGGGCTGAACCAAGGACCAGAT
Source organism: Eptatretus burgeri (assembly GCF_056783735.1). NCBI lineage: Eukaryota > Metazoa > Chordata > Myxini > Myxiniformes > Myxinidae > Eptatretus > Eptatretus burgeri. The sequence goes on from NC_140965.1 coordinate 38,290,892, forward strand.
GGTGGAAGCTGAAGGAGGAAGACTGTTGCGTGAAATTTAGGGAGGAGGTGAGACAGGCGTTGGATGGTGGTAAAGATGGGTGGGATGATTGGGCAACGACAGCAGAAGGTGTGAGGGAGATAGCTAGGAAGGTACTTGGTGTGACATCTGGACAGAGAAAGGAAGATAAGGAGACTTGGTGGTGGAATGAGGAAGTACAGGAAAGTATAAGGAAGAAGGGTTGGCAAAAAAGAAGTGGGATAGTCAGAGAGATGAAGAAAGTAGGCAGGAGTACAAGGAGTGGCAGCGAAAGGCAAAAAGAGAGGTGGCAAAGGCCAAGGAAAAGGCATATGACGAGCTGTATGAGAAGTTGGATACAAAAGAAGGGGAAAAGGATTTATACCGATTGGCAAGACAGAGGGACCGAGCTGGGAAGGATGTGCTGCAGGTTCGGGTGATAAAGGACGCAAATGGGAATGTGCTGACGAGCGAGGAGAGTGTGTTGAGAAGGTGGATGGAGTACTTTGAGGAGCTGATGAATGAAGAAAATGAGAGAGAGAAGGTTGGAAGAGGTGGAGATAGTGAATCTGGAAGTGGGGTGGATCAGTAAGGATGAAGTGAGGACTGCTATGAAGAAGATGAAAAGTGGAAAGGCGGTTGGCCCAGATGGTATACCAGTGGAGGCATGGAAGTGCTTCGGAGAGATGGCAGTGGGGTTGTTAACCAGATTGTTTTATAAAGTCTTGGAAAGTGAGAGGATGCCGGAGGAGTGGAGATTAAGTGTACTGGTTCCAATTTTCAAGAATAAGGGTGATGTGCAGAGCTGTGGAAATTACAGAGGGATAAAGTTGTTAAGTCACACCATGAAGTTGTGGGAAAGAGTAGTGGAAGCTTGGTTGAGAGGAGAGGTGATGATCTGTGAGCAGCAATATGGGTTTATGCCAGGAAGGAGCACCACTGATGCGATGTTTGCTTTGAGAATGTTGATGGAGAAGTATAGGGAAGGCCAGAAAGAGTTACATTGTGTGTTTGTGGATTTAGAGAAAGCTTATGATAGGGTGCCAAGAGAGGAGTTGTGGCATTGTATGAGGAAGTCGGGAGTGGTGGAGAAGTATGTGAGGATCGTGCAGGATATGTACGAGGACAGTGTGACAGCGGTGAGGTATGCGGTGGGAATGACGGACCGGTTTAAGGTAAAAGTGGGATTGCACCAAGGATCGACTCTGAGCCCTTTCCTGTTTGCAATGGTGATGGACAGGTTGACGGACGAGATCAGACTGGAGTCCCTATGGACTATGATGTTCACGGATGACATAATGATCTGTAGGGAGAGTAGGGAGCAGGCTGAGGCGAGCCTCGAGAGGTGGAGGTACGCACTGGAGAGAAGGGGAATGATAGTCAGTCAGAGTAAGACGGAGTACATGTGCGTAAATGAGAGGGAGGGTGGTGGTATGCTGTGGTTGCAAGGAGTTGAGGTGGGGAAGGTGGATGGGTTTAAATACTTGGGATCAACTGTCCAAAGTAACAGAGAGTGTGGGAGAGAAGTGAAAAAGAGAGTGCAGGCAGGATGGAGTGGGTGGAGAAGAGTTGCAGGAGTGATTTGTGACAGAAGGGTAGCTGCAAGAGTGAAGTGGAAAGTATACAAGACGGTAGTGAGACCAGCTATGTTGTATGGTTTGGAGGCGGAGGTGCTAACAAAAAGACAGGAAGCGGAGCTGGAGGTGGCAGAGTTGAAGATGCTGCGATTCTCGTTGGGAGTGACGAGGATGGACAGGATAAGGAATGAGTATATTAGAGGGACAGTGCAGGTAGGACGGTTTGGAGACAAAGTGAGAGAGGCGAGATTGAGATGGTTTGGACATGTGCACAGGAGGGAAACGGAGTATATCGGGAGAAGGATGTTGAAGATGGAGCCGCCAGGCAGGAGGAGAAGAGGGAGGCCAAAGAAGAGGTTCATGGATGCGGTGAGGGCGGACATGCGGGTGGTTGGAGTGTCAATGGAAGATGTGGAGGATAGAGCGAAATGGAGACGGATGATCCGCTGTGGCGACCCCTAACGGGAGCGAGCCGAAAGAAGAAGAAGAAGAAGATGTTCTGAACCTGGTCTCGCCGGATGCATGGCCTCCAGTGCTTTCCTCGCAGGCAAATGGCTTGTTGGAGAGTCATGCTTGGCACGGGATGCATTGCAAGTGTCTTGGATTTTGACTGCAGGATCTTTTTTCTTAGTTTCCTGTTGAAGTGTAGACAAAGCATCCTTGCATTTTTAAGAAATAATAGAGAAAAATTCCAGCACAGATATTCGACCATTTGGCCGAGAATGTATTTTTATGCTCTTTGAAGAATGTATTCATGATACAAAAATTAATTAATGGTAAACTATAAATGTTATTAAAAGCTCAGATTGAAAATTCGTAGAAGCAACTTGAACCTAAAATTGTGTGTGTGTGTGTGTGTGTATGTGTGTGTATGTGTGTGTGTGTGTGTGTGTGTGTGTGTGTGTGTGTGTGTGTGTGTGTGTGTGTGTGTGTGTGTGTGTGTGTGTGTGTGTGTGTGTGTGTGTGTGTGTGTGTGTGTGTGTGTGTGTGTGTGTGTGTGTGTGTGTGTCATTGGTCATCTCCATTTGTGGATTTAAGGAGATGGAATAAAATCCTCCAATGACGCAAAGTGTCCACATCTGCTTTGGTAAGAGATCACAATTCATGGACCAAGTTGTTCCACTTTGTTGTTCTGAGATTTGTTCCGAGGGTTCTTTTCAGCATCGACACTGAACTCCAGACTGCCTCCAGTTGTTGTTCGTTTGTGGTAATATTCCTGGGGATGTTTTTTTTAAATCTCAGTGAGGTTCTTCTTTATTATTCCTGTTTCCTCAGTCATCACTGATGTGAAATTTTGATACTCTTCAGCTTCCAAAATCTCTTGATCTCATTTTTTAGTTCCTGGTATTTGGTCATTTTCTATATTTCTGCATTATTTAAGCCAAAATCGCTGGGTACTGACATCTCAATCAGCAATGCTGTCTTTTTCTTTTTGTTCCTGAGAAAGATGTCCGGTCATAAGGCTTTGTTCTCTGTGTTCACACTCGATGGGATCATCAGGTCGTACGTGAACATGACATCTTCATTTTCAACTTGAGGGGGAGCACTCGGTAGAGTGCAAAACCTCAGCCGCCAATACTGCTGGGTCACTTAAGTGAACCTGATATCCTATTCATTGTAGGTCAAAACAGATCAGACTCTACTGAACCACGATTGAATAAACTAAACTAGATCGACGTGCATGTAGAAATACCAAAAAAAAAAAATCGAAATTTTTTTGAAAAAAAGTTGCAAAATTTGTTTGTTTTTTCTCTAACAATTTTTTGGGGGGGGTTGGAAATCACTTAAAACATGTAGAAATGCAAAAAAAATTCAAATATATTTCAAATAAAATCGAAATTTTTTTGAAAAAAAGTTGCAAAATTTTTTTTTTCTCCAACAAATTTTTTTTTTGGGTTGGAAATCGCTTAAACATGAAGAAATGCAAAAACAAAAATTCTAATATTTTTTCAAAATAGCCGCCATAGCGGCCATATTGGAGTTTGGACCAAGTCCAAAATCTAATGGCATGATCCTTGGACCATACCTAATCCCCCCACCAAGTTTTGTCGAAATCCATCCAGGAGTTTTTCCGTAATACTGTTCACAAACAAACAAACAAAGACAGGGGTGAAAACAGTAACCTCCGTCCATCTTCAATGGCGGAGGTTAATGAGTGCCCTAGGTTCGTGTTTCCATGAGTTTTATGGAACTGGGATGTTGAAATTTTTGCAGATATTCCAATGAATAACTTTGCATACTTTGTTGTGCCGTTGTGTGTAAAGTTGTTCTGATAATAGTTTTTTGCATCGCAAAATCAGGTGACTAGTACTTTCTCTTTCTATCTTGGAGAACCTACACTTGTCCATCTGGTTCAGTTCTGCCATCTTTTTAAATCCATTGGTGTAGTGACCTTGATCTTGGGCATTTATTGTTATTCGTTCTCCCAGTTGACCTGACCTCTTCTTAGCCATTCCAATGAGCCTTCTTTGTCGATCCCAACTCAGTCCAATTCTTTTTTTGTATTTTCCTGCTCTTATGTCATTCTCACAGTTGGTGTAAATTTGTTCATATTTCTTCAGTCGTTTTTGCAATTGTTGGGGCTGTATTTGTTGCCGTTTCATTTTCTTGTGCAGTATCTTCTATTTGCACCTGTTTTTGGAAATTCCTTGCCAGGTGAGTTTGGGATACATTTTCAGGTTTGATGTGTTCATGATTGTTTACTAATTGAATCTGATGGTTTGTTGAGTATTTCACATACTCAGCTCATCCTACACTCATCGCTCTGTGCACCTGGTTTAGTTCCATGAGGCCGCTCCCTCCTTCTCGTCTCAGCAGATACATTCTCAGGATTCACCTGGTTTTGTAAAACATTTTGTGGATGGTATGGAGTTTTCTTGTTTTCATATCTAATTTATTGATTTCTTATTGGGACCGGTTTACTAATCCACAGCCACATTGGAACACTGGTACTGCAAGTTGGTTTTTGGCTTTGATTTTGTTTCTTGGGGAGAGGTACATTTTCAGGATCAGCTTCGTTCTACGTAGGTATTCTTTGGCGATTGTTTTGCGCATTTGTTTGTGACATATTTGGTCGCCCTCTTCTACCCCGAGGTATTTGTATGATGCTTCATTTTCTGACTACTGTGTTGTTGTTTCAAGGACAATTTTTATGTTGTGTGTTTTTGTTGGTTTACCTTGTACAAATGTGCACTTGCCATGCTTAGCTAATCCAAATTCCATTTGAATGTCTTCAGAGAGACGTTTTACTAGTTCGAGGTGTTCCATAAATTTTTTGTCATTCGGAGGTGAGAAGAGCTTTAAATCATCCATGTTTTACAGGGGTGTCACGTTTCCTTTTTCTTCAATGTTCTTCTATTGGTTGTTCGAGTGTATCCATGTTCTTGTTTGTTCATGAGGTTACTCAGTGGGTCCAGAGCCAGAAAAAGCAAGAGGGGGGAAAGACTGTCTCGCTGGAAGATCCCACACCATAACTTCACATGTGGTATGTCAATATTTCCTAATGAGTGCTGTTATTTAAATGTCGTATTCCAGAATTCCATTGCTTTTTCAATTAGTTTAATTATTTGGGGATTAATTTTGTATATTTGCATGCATTTAATCATCCACGAATGAGGGACACCGTCGAAAGCTTTCTTATAATCTATCCAGTCGGTGGACAATTTGGTTCTTCCCGTTTTGCAATTTTCAAGTCCAGCCTTGTTCAGTAGTAGGTGGTCTATTGTTCAATAACTACCTCTTACACCTCTTTTGTTCTGCCTCTAAACCTCCTTGATGTGTTTGGTGATGGTGCATCATTTCTGTAAGTATTCCTGTTAGAAGTTTGTATGTTGTTGGTGGGCATGTTATTGAACGGTATTTGTGAGGAAGTTTGGTTTCTTCAGATTTGGGGATGAGAAATGCGTTTCCTTCTCCGAACCACTCATCCACTGCCTTTTCCTCTTGGATCAAGTCATTGGATGTCCTGGTGTAGTGATTGTGGAGAGCACCAAGTTGTTTTAGCCAGACGTTCGGAAGTCCATCTGGGCCTGGACTTTTAAAGTTTGGCATTTTTGAAGTTGTTTTCTCATTTTTTCTTCCTCATTAATCACTGGGAGCATTTCCTCTCGATATTACTTCATCTTTTCCAAGTCTGTGATCCATTCTGCTTCCTTGTTATGTTCCTTTTGATCTTCAAAAATTCCTTTCCAGAATGTTTCTAGCTTTTCTTTTTCAGGGGAGAGTTGACGCATTCTGCTTTTGTTTCCCTAATCCATGGTAGAATATTTTCAGGTTACTCTCAAATATGTGGTTTTGTTTTCTCCTGTTGTTTGCTTCCTCATAGTTTTTTTTTTTAATACTCCTTGCTATCGTTTCTATTTTGTTTGTTTTCAGCACCCAAGCACTTGAGGTCTTTGTTTTTGTATTTGATTTTCATTCTTTGGATTCTTCTTTATATTTTGACCTTCTGTTTCCTTTCCTGAACTGTTGTATCTGACCTACTTCCTTCTTCAGTTTCTCTCTTTGTGTCTCTAATCTCTGTTTCCATAGTGGGATTTGGCTTCTATTTGTTCGGCCTGGTTTTATTTTTCCTCTTCTGGTATTGTTTGACCGTTACTTTTTCTTGAATGAATAGTGTTGCTGGGAAACACACGATATTGATTTTATTTCAAGGTGGATGATGTTGAAATCTCTTTTTTAATTGAATGGTTGGTCTGCCTCACTAAGATTTTTGTCCATTTGTTGTTTTTTTATTCGTTTTTTCAATTTTACCTCTTCTATTTTGTTGACCAACTCTTCTTCCAACCTACACTGCTCTTCATCATCTTCACCCTCCTCCTCTCCCTCATTCTGCTGCATCTCCCTTGTTTTTCTGCCCATCATCATCTGCCTTTTCCGTGTGTGTGTGTGTGTGTGTGTGTGTGTGTGTGTGTGTGTGTGTGTGTGTGTGTGTGTGTGTGTCTTTTTGAGCATTGCAAATTTAGTAGTCACCCTATATCAAAGCTATTCTGTATTAAAAATAAGAAATAAAAATGTATAGATATATATTTTTAAATATAACAACAATAGTAATAATAATCGCTCTATTTATTGCTGCCTGGCATAATCCTGATTCCCTGAAACTTTGCTCTGATTTATTTCTACCTTTTACCCTGATGTACAGTTCTCTAAAACAAGAACATTTTAACAAGTAAAGCTTTGTAAAAAAAACAAAACCCTTTAAATAGGGATGGCTCATCATGATAAAAGTAACGAAACAATGTCAGAATTCTTGCATTGACGACAAAAATGAATGCCCTGTTTGTATACATCAAAGTCGCAGCATCGTGCGAGGCATCCTAACATCTTTTATTCATTTTGAAGGGTCCAAAACTGGCGTGCTTTTTGAGCACAACAACCCCACCAACCCCATTCCATAATAATCAACAAATCCTGTAGAATGTTAATGGCAATGGGTAATCATATCCAAAACTATTCATTGCACCAACTTCAACATTACAAAGGCTCAACAAAGGCTTGCGAGATGATTGTTATTCTTATTCATGTATCACGTCGTTTATAACCTGAAAATAATGCTGAGAGCTCACAGATTTGCTCAAGGAATAGGCTTACCAAGTTTGCCTTCATCAGTGTCATGCTGTGGTCAAGGTACAGACTCAACAGCATCTGTGGCTTGCCAAGGCTTTACATTAGGCTCGTTTTGAATGTGATCATGGTTCTAGCTCACCATCATCACACGTTAGTTACCCACGCAACTATTCCATAGAATATAATAAACAGGACTGAACATTTATGTAGATCTGAGAATGAATGAACCATATTGAAGTAGGCGTGTCTGTGTTCACATGATGCAAATCTATCTCGTCCCTTTAGGAATGGTCCAAGATAACCATGGAGAAACCTATGAATTGAGTAATGGAGATTATGCCAAAGAGCAAGGTTAATTGGCAGAAGACAAAGGGGGAAAAAAAACCCTCAATTACACGATTACTTTGTGATATAAAGTAATAACAATGTACAGGTAGGAACGTGAGATGTGTCCACACCTGCACACGTAGCAATGAAAAAAAACGATTTTACCAACAGATGGCGATAGTAACACAGGCTGAAAATCTCAGAGAAAACACAGTTTATTCTGACTCAAGGTTACACTGTAAGACCATTTGGCCCAATCCACACCACAAATGCAATCCATCATTTCACAAATTACCTCTGAATTCTGATACCCACCCCATGATTCTTATCATTAACCAAATCCAACATCACTTTAACGTCCGCAAGAAGAGAATTTAGCCTGGGTAGCTGCAAACAATAGACTTTACCTTCAATGAAAACATTATTAGAAAACAGGCAAAATTGAAGTTCCCTCAATCCACCATTTTGATACCCATTGAAGTAAATGATGAAGTGGCAGCAGAGACAAGCAGGTGGGACGGATGCACAAGAACACCTCTCCATATTCTACAGGTTAATAGTCCATCGGTGGGCTGGCAGAATGTCCTCGAGTCTTTGTTTTTACACACACACACACACACACACACACACACACACACACACACACACACACACACACACACACACACACACACACACACACACACACACACACACACACACACACACACACACACACACACGTCTGAGTTGTCTAGCCTGGGTTTGAACCTTGGCCAAGCTATAAACTGCCATCATGGTGTTTCACAGGCAGAGCGAAGCATTTATGTGTGTGCCGACGCTAAACTGGGTGCCCCATCAGCCAGCATTAATTGGCGGATGATAAAGATCAAACGGTGTCCTTCATGAAGAGTAGACGAGTTTTTGCTGGCACCGTGGCCAAATTTGAAATTCCTGCCCGGACTAACACCGAGAAGGTAAAGGCAAACCACCCAGTGCAATCCTTGACAAGGGGCACTGCTTTGGTAGAACTGAACCTGCCTTTGGGGATGGGTATGCCAGAAAGAAAGAAATAGTCTATCGACACTGCAGTTCTGCTGTTCATTTTATTGTAAACAGCATCGATGTAAATACAAACAAGCAATACGCCTTCACCACCTTGGATGCCTGTCCTGCCAAGGTAACCTCGGATCTTCCCATAAGGTTTCTCTCTTATGGTGCTCTACCGGAAGACGTTTCAATGCTGCCGCAGTCGTGCAGTGATGAAGATTACACCGAGTGGTTTGCCATTGCTTTCAAGTGGTAGAGCACGTATTTGGCAAATGTGCTGGCACAAAATGGCCGGCTCTTACAACAGACACCATGGGATCTTGAACCTCAAATCCACTAATACCAGCCTATGGAAGAGCCGGTTAGCGAACACAAGAGAGCCGGCAAACTCATCGATGCCTGCCTGAAGCACCAAAATGACAGTAGAAATTCGAGCTGGGAATCAAATCAAATGAAAGACCAAAAACGGCATTGGAGTCATCAAAAGAACCCAAATAAGTAAAGAGCCGAGATGGAGACATCCAGAGGAACCTAGATAGGATTTGGTTTCAGCCGCTACTCCACTACCCTCAAACTCATCCAGGTGCAGCCAAATGAGCCTTAAAGAAATCTTTCCGCAAGGATTCACTTCTCCGAGACAGACAGATAAAGAAAGAGAGAAATAAAGAATCAGACGAGATAGTGCACTTACCTATGAGCTCTCTCTACGTCATCCTCTCAGGACCCACACGGTTTGTTCACATTTGTGAAGCGAACCATCAACCTGTGCAAACATTACCTTTACGCTGCACACTTGCTCTCACCTGCCTCCTACATGTCTCACAACCAAACTGAGCAAGATGCTTTTGAAAAATGTTCATGGAGTATTCTAACGACTTATGTTTATTACGTACGCATACTGTGAGGGGAGAGAAGTGGGGGGGGATGGGGGGAGGTGAAGGGGGGGTGTTACTATAAACTAAAATGGTAATAATAATAATAATAATAATAATAATAATAATAATAATGATAAACAATGGTCAAGAAAAAAAAATATACGACAGGAAAAGCAAAGGACAGTCAGGAGTGTGGAGAGAAGCAAACGAAGTTTGGCAGGAATACGAGGGAAGAGAAGGGCATTTATGATTCATAATGTGGTGTGGGGGAATTATGCTGGATTTGCTCGTCGGGAACAAATACATCATCTCCAATGACATAAGTAAACCCTCGTAATGATGCAGTCTTCACCCATAGCTGGTCTGTTTAGCATGTTTGGTGTTCCAATCCGAGCACATAGTTCACAATGCTGGATCCTAAGTTCAACAAATAACACCGCAAAGCGGGCGTAACCCCTCAGCCCCTTGACGCAAACAAATTTCAAGATGGTGGTCATATTGAAAATCGCAGCACGCCCGTTTACGAAAGGAACCTCCCTCCACTCAACCCCAACACACCCAGCAAAAACGGATTTAATCGGACAAGGCGTTCTCCTCGAAATCGACGGAAACCAATTTCAAGATGGCTGCCATGGCGGCCACATTGAAAATCGCAGCGCACTCATTTTTGAAAATAACCTTCCTCTGCTCAACCCCAACATACCCTGCAAAAGTGGATTTAATCAGACAAGGCGTTCTCCTCAAAATCGACGGAAACCAAAACTTGACAGACGGACGCCCGGACAACGCCTGTGACAATATCCCTTAGCCAATTCGGGCTGAGGGGTAAAAACTAATTGTGTCGATGTGTCCTTTTTTTTTCCTCCTAACATCGTTGTATTAATGTCTCTATCGCCTTCTATCCTACATAGAGCATAAACGAGGGACATTCAAAACGTTATCGAAAGGAGATACCATCGTCCAATAAATGCCAAGTCGTTTATTTTTCAACATTGTAGTAAATATAATTAGTCATGAACTTTTTTCTAACCTCATCATAAACATTATCTATTTCTGACCTGATGTACCATACCCTGTTACAACACTTTGGTGCTGTCAAAGTTTCTTGGCAGGGGTTGTACTGGGTGGTTTGCCATCCCTCTCCCAGCAGTAGTTGGGACAGGAATTTGTTAATTGTTCATGGTGCTGGTGATAGCTCGCCTACTCCTTATGAAGGACACCTTGGGATCTTTAACGTCCACCGGCTAATGCCATCGGTGGGCATGCAAAATATCCTAGAGTCTTTGTTTTTACACACACGTCTGAGTTGTCTCGCCTGTGTTTGAATCTCGGCCAAGCTATAAACTGCCATCCAGTTGTAATCCAGCTTCCAAACTGCCATCCAGTAAAAATAACGTCCAGTTGAACGTCTACCTGAGAGATGGCACACACAATGATGAATCACTTTGCCTGCGAAACACCGGGATGACAGTTTATAGCTGACTTTGGATTCAAACCCAGGCAAGATGACAGTGTGCATACCTTGCCGACATCCCACAAGCCCCACAGTGTCTAATATATAAAGCTCTTTCGAACCACTCACTGAATCACTGATATTAATGTTCGGTACCTTCGGGTGACGTAGAAAGCTGAAATTTTGCGAGCCAGCAAAAATCGAAGCTAATACACCAGGAAAAAAAAAAATCACAGAACCGTTGGAAAGCATCCGCAAATGAAAATATAAATAAATGAAAATAAATATATGGAAAAAAATAAATGAAAAAAAAAACAAATACGAGTGAGCAACCCGAGACAATGGGGAAGCAAGGTTTGTTATTGCTTACAATGTATAAGCAAACCTGCTAGAACATATATATATATATATATATATATATATATATATATATATATACACATATATATATATACATATACATATATATATATATACATATACATATATACATATACATATATATATATATATATACATATATATATATATATACATATATATATACATATATATATATACATATATATATATACATATATATATATATATATATATATATATATATATATATATATATATATATATATATATATATATATATATATATATATATATATATATATATATATATATATACACACACATTTATTTATATATAAGCATATAAACAGTTTTGAAAAATAAAAATACAGCATTTCTTGAAATATTGCAAGTGTCCCATTCCGAGACCTTTTGAACTCTCCACATTATGTAAACACAAGCTCCTCCACTAACCTTGAGTTACCATAGAGCAGGTAGTTAAACAACTTGTGGTTGATCTAAAAGATAAAACACACTTACCCTTTCTCAACAAGGAAACTATCTCTCCATATAATCATCTTCCTTCACCGGCAGTCCAGTTGTTCGTGGAGGATTAAAAACACACACACACACACACACACACGCACACACACACACACACACACACACACACACACACACACACACACACACACACACATACACACATACACACATACACACATACACACATACACACATACACACATACACACACACACACACACACACGCACACACACACACACACACACACACACACAATGAAAATTCGTTTTAATCACATGCTTTATAACAAAGTTTATCATCCAATAAAGTAAATAATAACACAAATTCATCTTCTCATGGAGCACATTTCCAGATTGCGAGCGATGATCATGAAAATAAACGTCGTCATACGTTCAACGTAAATGTTTTCACAATGTTTTGACAACTTTAACAAGATCAGGATCACGAACAACCCAATGAGGGTTAATTTTCCATTCAATGCTCTATCTGGTCATTGTGGAAACACCACATGGAAGAGGTTGTGGTTTTAGAGTGAAAAGTGTTGCATACAGGGTAAAAAGCATACATCTGCAAACAATAAATCTGCAATAAAGAATTTACAACTCGTATTATTTATAACTGCTCTTTAATAAAGTTATTGAGGTATGTAAATATATAGACAGGAAGATTAGTACTGTATTTAACCTGATTCCATGACAATAAAATAAACCGATGCTTTGATTATTTATACGCAGACGAAGGAATGTAAGGGTCCCATTCATGTCGACACCATAAGTGAGTGGTTATAGATGAAGGGGATGGGTGGTTATATTTTTTGTTCTTGAACTTGTACAAATCGTCCCTTTTCTGAGTATTATTATAGTCCAGATGCATGTTATAGTAACAGAACCAACATTACCTCTTAGTCTGACCACCTGCCATTGTAAATCTCATGTTAGCAGTTCAGATGGTGTTTTTTTCCCCCCCTCCCCTCTTCCCACCCAGGCCTGGACGAAGGCTATGAGGGACCTAAGGCTAATAGAAGGGAAGGGCCGAAGTTGGTACCACATGGCACATAAGAATTCATCAATTCAAAAACTAATGTCGAAGAAAGGAGGTTGGCAAAGACTACAATAAAATAAAATAAAATAAAAATAATTTGGCTTCCTTTCCTTTTTTCCAGCTTCCTTTCTCGATCAATAATAATTATCAATGCACAAAAAAATAAAATTTGAGGGACAGAAAAATGCGAGGGCTTTATTATCTCGTGGTATGAATCTGGTCGTGCTCCTACGCCGCCTTCTCCAACAACCCAACTCCCCTGTGTCCTACATTAATCAAGATTTTTCAAACTAGTCACTTTCCCATAAGTCCCACGCGTCGTCATGTGCATTGTCATGTGGAAGCGAAAAGTCTAGCCACTCATGGAAATACATAAAATCAAGAACAAAGGTTAGCCTTAGGGGATAGGGGAACAGGGGCCTGGGCCTTCCCCTCGGCCATATAGTACAGAGTGTATAATGTCAACAAATGGACCTTCTGCTCCACAACCCTTTTAATTTCGTCATTTCTGCTACTTGACAGGCAATGTGGGGCCTCCCAGATTCCCCCTTCCCCTCAACCACCCCCATTCCATTTATAGAAATGGTGTGGTTAGTCTGTATAAACCATGTTTCCGCTTTGTGAGCGGTGTTTAACCTGTTCACATTGTGGTTGGGTAAAGAGGAACGATCACCGCAGGGTGTTTGGAGAGAATCCTATGGTATCCCACTGGTGCCAGGAAATGGAAAGTGAGCGGATGGTGTAATAAACCCAAGGAAACGAGCACTGCACGAACCATGCATTACAGAGGCAATCATGTCAGGTAAATCACACATATTGAATCTTTTCAAGGCAAAGCCCAACTGTAGAAATGCATGGTGAAATGGGAAAGAAAATTACCCAGGCAAGAAATCTTTAACATTTCATCTGAATCTCGACTTTAGCTTGGCTGGCCTTACCATCTTGAATAGCCTTGGGGTCACAGTCCTTGGCCAAAAGATTACACACCAGATATATATGTATGCATTTGTGTACTTTTATACATATATATATATATATATATATATATATATATATATATATATATATATATATATATATATATATATATATATATATATAAACATACATATACACTGGAACAATGACCGCAGGGGTGGCGTTCAATATCGCTGAAGTAGCACATACATACGTATGTATGTATGTATGTATGTATGTATGTATGTATGTATGTATGTATATACATATATATATATATATATATATATATATATATATATATATATATACATACACACAAACATATATATATATACACACACATATATATATATATATATATATATATATATATATATATATATATATATATATTTATATATATATATATATATATATATATATATATATATATATATATATATATATACACACACACACATACATACATATACACACATACATACATAGACATACATAAAGTAATGCATGTTTGTTTGTCCTCTTATAACTCAAGAACTACGCATCCCAGAGCAAAACTAAAGGCATATTAGGAATCAGCACGTCCCAGGTACTACAGCACACCTTCGATGTTTAAAAAACCGAAAAAAAAATTAGTCGATTTTTTTTTTTGGCCGTTTCAATTTTATGCCGCAATTGATTGATTTTCCGCGTCGCGACTTTTTTTTATTCACAACCGGATCAAAATAAGACAAAGACAGACCGGTGGATGGACAGACCAGTGGACGTTTACAAAGTTTCTGATCGAAATTTGACTTTCTGATTTTTGATGCCCTGAAATAGGAAGAGCTCCATTGGTCCTAAGACAGCTGCAGCTCAGCGAAAACACACTAAGAGACAACAGGAGACTGAAGAGGAACAAGATGCCAGGCTAAATAAACAGGCATAGTGGCAACAGCAGCAGCGAGCAAATGAGACTGAGGAAGTGTGATGCAATACTTGAGGCAATGCATCACCGCACTGCAGAAGCACGAGCACTGGCTCATGCCAACAGGGTGGCATGTGGCATTCACGTATGCCACATGTTTGGCTCATGCCAAACAATGCCAACAGGGTGGCATTCACATATGACCCGGCTGACCGAACAACTCATGCAGACATCGGCCGAATGGACCAAGTCTGTACCCACTGCTCTGCTTACAAGTTCAAGGGAGAGACCAAGGGTGTGTGCTGCAGCGATGGCAAGGTCGTCCTTGAATCCTCTCCTGCCCTTCCTCCCTTGCTGAAGGAACTTCTCTCAGGTGAAGGTCCCCTCAACAAGCACTTCCTTGACAACATTTGGATGTATAAATGGCAGCTTTGCGATGACGAGCTTCTGGCACAAGGAATCTGAAGTCCAGGGCTGGATCCCAAGCTTCCTGATCCAAGGTCAATTGTTCCCCCACATTGGCAGCTTGCTCCCGCCTGAAGAGGGCCAGCCTTCCTACAGGTCTACTTCCTGGACTCATATGCCAAGGAGCTGGCTGCCAGGAACCACGGTGGCCTCAAACCACACATCCTTGAGATGCTCACAAAGTGGTTTCACGAGAATAACCATCTGGTCCGTGAGCTCACGACTGCAAGAGATGTACTTGCAGAAGGAGAAAATTCTGAAGAGCGCCAGATCATCATCAGAGAGAACAAGTGACCGCAAGGAGAGCACACATGCCGCTACAATGCCCAGTCTGCACCAGAAGTCACCATCCTAATGGACAATGAGCCAACAGAACCCAGAGACATTGTCCTCAGACTTCACGATGGGGCATCAGTGAGCTGCATGCATCTTATGATGCACTCCAGTATCCCATAGTGTTCCCATATGGAACAGATGGCTACAGCATCCATCTGGTGGCCAGGACTGTGACTGGATAGGATGGACGAAAACTCACAAAGCTGCAGTACTACAGCTACCACATCATGATGAGAGAAGGCAACCACATAATGCAGATGCGACGACTCCTCAAAGTTTCTGGTCAATGTCTACTGCAAGATTGAGACAGAACGACTGGGCTTTATCTGCCGGGAGCAAAATAACTTGCTTGCTGATAACTACGACAACCTCCGTGACAGCATCATGGCCAGCGATGGTGACCCTCACAATGTTGGACAAAGAGTGGTCCTTCCAGCAACATACACCGGTGGGCCAAGGTGGATGCATGAGAAACAGAGTGATGCCATGGCCTATGTGCGTCGCATGGGAAGGCCTGACTTCATCACGATGACCATGAATCCCAAATGGACCGAGGTCCAGGAAAACCTCCTGCCAGGACAAGAGCCTCACAATTGCCCAATCATCATTGCCCATGTCTTTCGCCAAAAGAACAAGAAGCTCGTGGAGATACTAAAGAATGGAGCTTTTGGGAAGATGAGAGCCTTCCTGTACACCATTGAGTACCAGAAGTGCGGTCTTCTTCAAGCCCACATCCTCCTGTGGGTCGCTCCAGAGGACAAGGTCAAGCTCGGAGACATTGACCTGGTCATCAGTGCTGAGATTCCCAACAAGGAGCAAGATCCAGAGCTGCACAAGATGGTCATGGCACACATGATCTACGGTCCATGTGGAAACCTCAACCAGAACAGCCCTTGTATAAAGGACCGCAAGTGCTCAAAGGATTTCCCAAAGCCATTCCTGCAGAGCATTGAGCAAGGAAATGGCAGCTACCCCAAGTAGCGCAGTCTCAAGCCAAAAGATGGTGGTCACACCGGTGAGATAAAGATGCGCCAGCAGGAAAAACGGGTGTTACAGGTAGTCACCGACCAGTGGGTGGTACCCTTCAACCCGCTCCTCCTCCGCCAATTCAATTGCCACATCAACGTTGAGATCTGCTCCAGCATCAACAGCATAAAGTATATCACAAAGTATGTCATCAAGGGGACTGATCAGGCAGTGCTTGAACTGCAGCGAGCCAATGAGGAGGCCGGAAACCATCAAGTGGATGAGCGAGCTCAGTTCCAGAATGCACGCTACGTCGGCAGCAGCGAGGTAGTCTGGAGGATCCTGGAGCACCCAATTTCCGAGCATTTCCCTTCAGTCATTTCCCTCCTCCATTTCCCTGGCCAACCATTTCACCTTCAACAACAACAACAACAACAACAACAACAACAACAAAAGGTTTGAGCCAAGAGTACATGCCTAAGGGGATGCCAACCACAAATTAAGGGGAACATAGTTTCAGGAAAGGAGAGTGCAATGTCCTGTTGCCATCACCTTTCAGGCCAGCTGTAGTTTAACTATATAAAAAATAAATATAGTAAATCAAATTTTATGCTATATATTAAATTCCGTCCCTATTACTTGAGTGGAAAAGTGAAGTTTGAGGAAATGCAAAATGGTGAAACCAAACATGGAAGGGTGTTCAATTGAAGTTGCATAAATTAGTCTTTCAGTTTGTGAATGTTCTTAGTATGACATCTTACTCTCCACGCTGAGTTTGTGATTTCAGCAGGCTGAGCAAAGAACGCCCATCCATATCTGATGGAACATGCAGGCCGGCCATGTCGAGGAGTGTAGGTGCCAGATCAATGTTGAGAGCGATCTCTGGAATCCTGCCAGTCGAAACACAAGGTTCAAACGGAAAGAACCATCAATATTAGGACCCACTTGCCCCATCACACATGGTCAATGTATGAGTAAAGGTGTGATCTTCCCCAAGTGGACGACAGCTGCCTCCAACAAACAACCTTGTCCTGCATGTTTTTTATGTACAAGTGCCACCATGCCCCTTTGATCTTTCAAACTTCCCCAACCACCCCAACCCCCTTCCAAAATTTGAATATGCCTCAGTGCATCTTGATTATAAAATTATACACAATGTTTTAATAATATCCATTATAAAATAAACCCTTGTCCCCAACTCTTTAAGGTTTCAAGATCCATTTTCATGTCTGCATCCCTCCTCTGTTACCCTCCTGCCCTCTCTGCCTTTCCATTCACTAAGGTTTCTCCTTTGTAATCTCATTTTGGAAGACTTTTATCCATCTAAGGAAGGTTCGTAAAATGTGAATATTTTAAAGTCATCCACCACTTCCATCATTCTAGTTCCTAAATCTCAACATATTCCTTATCTAACTTCAACCCTCCTCTACCCTGAATTTCTTTAGCCCCCCCCCCCAACTTACACAGATCCAGGCAGCACTCCAGGACCTCGCACATAGAGAGGAACACGGATGTCAAATTCGTAGGGCATGGACTTGCCCTTCACCAAACCAAACTGGCCCAGGTGGTACCCGTGATCCGACGTGTACACCACAAATGTATTCTCCAACTCACCTGCATGTTCCAGCTCCCTGCAAATCTGTCATTACACGGGACAAGTGGAGTGATTGTAAAAGGTCCTGCAGTATTTGCATCGTTGCAAACTATAATGTTGAAAAAGGAGGTACAACAGGTGCTGATGCACACCCGATAAACTGAATCGTCAACAGACAAGAGGGTCTGCAGGCGGCGTCGATGAAGCAAGTTAGTGAAGTTCATGTGGATAGGCAGCATGAGTCCTACATGACGAAGAATCCAGTGCTTGTCGTGGTTCGGAGCTCTGTTGTAGCTTGGGGTTCTGACAACATAGTGGAGAAGAGCACAAATCATAATTGGATATTTCCAAAAAAGCATCTTATGATCTTCTCAAGCAAGAAATACTAAACATGGAAAGTGTGTGCCTACGTTAATGTACGAGGGCGTGTTGAAAAGTAATGCCTCCTAAACAGGAAAAGGTATTCGAATGAAACAAAGCAAAGTCTGCACATTAGCTCTTTCCGTTATCATGTGCGAAGTTTCATGATTCCAAAACTAGAGGTCTCAGTGCTACTTTAGTCAAAACGGCAGAGGGGCAGCACGACGTCAGTGTTGTGAAACATCAAGCATTGGAGATGAGAGTTTGGATGACTGACTCGAGATGAGATGACTGGAGATGAGAGTTGGGTGCACCAATACGATCCTGAGAGTAAGAGACGGTCAATGGAGTTCCGCCACAAAGGATCACCGGCCCAGACTCGGCTCCATCAGAATTTCATCTCGTCTCTCAACTTAAGGAACACCTTCATGGAGAACATTTTTCTTCCAACGATGCTGTCAAGGCCGCTGTGAAGCAGTGTTGGGCACCGATAACCAAAAAGTTAACTTCGATAACGATAATCCGATAACCCCAATTTTTAAGTCCGATAACGATAATCCGGTAATTATAATACAAAGTTATCGGAAGTTAACGATAATCCGATAACGATAACTACTTTGTAACAAAAATTAAAAAAAAAAACAAGGAAAAGGCTTCAAAACCCATAGAAAAGGCTTATTTATGCTAAACCCAAGAATAAAATAAGCATTATGCGGCTTTTTAGAGTCCATGACACTATGTGCTGGTTGCCCTTGAGGAAGAGCAACTTCTCAAAGTTAGGCCCAGCTGACAGTCTTGACCTCTTGGGCCTCAGGATGTCCTTGCCGAGAGAGAATAGCCATTCCAC
The DNA here is from genome assembly GCF_056783735.1 of Eptatretus burgeri. NCBI lineage: Eukaryota > Metazoa > Chordata > Myxini > Myxiniformes > Myxinidae > Eptatretus > Eptatretus burgeri. The sequence continues at coordinate 38,310,084 of NC_140965.1, forward strand.
TGCGGCAGAGGACGGAATTGGGGTGTTGTCCTTCAGGAAGAGGTTGGTGAGGATCTCCTCCCCCATGAAGTCAGAGTCGACCATGCCCTCCTTCCCATCAATGTCTAGCCAGGTGTTGACAAGTTTCTTGGCCTTCTGCTTGACACTGGTACGTGAGCCAGCGGCCGTCCACCCAGTGAAGATGTCGTCATGCATGCTGCTGTCGTTAGAGCTGGTGGTGTTGTCGCCGTTCCGGTCCCTCACGACCATCAGTGCTCTCTCGACCTCGTCCTCCATGGCGGCCTTGACAGAGACCGTTAGGTTTCTGTCGAACCTGTGCAGCCAGTGGAGCCGGAACTTTGGATGGAAGGCAGCTGCCAGCTGGCAGTCCCGGTCGTTCAGGTAGTGGTTGAACCGGGTGGCGATGGCTGCTACCAGGACGTCGACCAGTGGCTTGCAGACGGTGAAGCTGTTCCTCATGTTCCTGAGCTCCGTGAGGGTGATGGCCACTGTGGGAAGGAGGGTTCCAAGGTAAGCGTTCTTCTACCCCTGGATGGTGTCAAGGGTGATAGCCACATGGGACATGAGTTTGGCCCACTCCTTCAGGAAGGTTATCTCCTGGTCGTTGAAGGCCGAGAATTTCTCCATGCGGTTAAGGAACCTGTTCAGCTCAGCCTTCTTGGTGGCCAGCATGTTGTTGAGGACGATGATCGAGTCATACAAGGCATTCCACCTTGTCTTGCCAGGGACCACCAGCCTCCTGCCCAGTGCCTCATCGATGGCGTCGCCCACCTGAGGGCTCCACCCCCGGGCATTGAAGAGTGCCTGAGCCTTACCATGGGCCTTCTTGTCGAGGGTGTTGAAGGCAGCGACGGCAGGGCCCGTCTGCTTGAGGAGGCCCTTGCTCAAGTCCAGCGTGGCCACCAGATTGAAGGTGTGAGCCGCACACCTCATGTGGACCGGTAGACTGGGGTTCTCTGGTTCCTCATCAAGGAGTTCGCCGAGGGTTACAATGTTGATGGCGTCGTCACCTTCAGCCATGTCATCCTCGTTGTCCGAGTCGGCCTCGGGCGGTTCGGTAAGCTTAACTGGTAAGCAAGAACTGAACGCTGTCAAGTTGACGATGATACTAAAGAACCTAAAAAAAAGTAAAATGATAAAAATGTTAATCAGACAAAAAAATTAACGGACATTATCGGACTAAAAAAAATCGAGTTATCAGAAGTTAACTGGTCCGATAACGATAAATGGAAGTTAACTTCCGATAAAAAAGTTAACTTCGATAATTATCTGTTATCGGATTATCGCTTTTGTGCCCAACACTGCTGTGAAGTGCGAGTAAAGTCAGCAGGTTGCACGGGTCTATCGTGATGGCATCACAAAACTATGTGAACGTTTGCAGAAATGTGTGGACCGCATTGGTGATTATGTTGAGAAATAAAGATGCACGATGGTAGAATAAAGATTGATGTTCGTATCTGTCTTTGTTTGATTCAAATAGCCTTACCTGTTTTGGAGAAAAAGAATAGGAGGAATTACTTTTCAGCACATCCCCGTATGTCATCATCATCATCCACAACAAAAACAAAGAAGTGAGTTGAAGTGTTGAAAACAAGGCAATTTGGCTGCAGTTTCTCTGTCATAAAGAGAATTTACAGGGGGTAAAGCGAACATGCAAAAAATGGTGTTGAAGAATGGTGTGCAGACCAGAAAAAATATTTATCCTCAAGACTATAAGAAATTGACCCAACAATAAGGAATGGATGCAATCGTGCAGAGTGCAACAGTCACGTTGAATTGACACAATGACGTTTCAGGCTTGAAGTCTTTGTCAATGAAACAAACCATTTGATAAAAAATGAAATAAACCAATGTCACCCACAGGGTGACCCGTATCTTGCCAAAAGGTGACCACGTGTGACTTCTTTAAGGTCACACTGAGGTGAACAGAGCTGCTATCCACCAGGAGCGACTCCTTGAGGAATATCTGCCTACGAGAGATTCCGATGAGAATAGTTCTCGAGTAACCATGAAAAATATGCGTTTGCCTCATAACGTCACCAAATGACGTCATAATGTCTCAAGCTTGACATATCTAGAAAGCACTCATCGAGGTGTTCAATTTGAGGTACTACACGATATGGTTCCTAAAACTTGAAAATTTGACCTTGGGGTCAAATATGTTTGACCTTAGGCGCGAACCATGAAGGTCAAGGCCAATCGCCACCAAACATTAATCAGCTGAGCGCCAGACCATGAACTATATTCGCATGAAGTTTGAAGACGATCCGATCAAAATTACTCAAAAAATAAGGGTTTCGTCGACTCCCGTGATTTGCGACAAAGTGACCTTGACCTTTGACCTTGACCTTCAAAATTTTATGCGCTGAAAGGGACCTCTATAGGCCTCTGATATGCAAAGTTACAAAAATTTCCAATGATAACTGTGCTCTGCAGAATTTTTTATACGTGATTACAGACAAACAAAAAATAAATAAATAAATAAATAAATAAATAAATAATTTTTAAAAACATACAAGCTGACTAACATATCTTGCAAAAACTTCGTTTTGGCAAGTTAATAAATAAGCCCAGTAATTTTTCAAAATAATGAACACCACACAATCAACAGCAACAAAAATTAAAGGATGTTGCAACGGTTCGTAGGATGAAATCAAACTTAAGTTTAATTATTTTCCATCTGTCTGAGCTCCAAGGATTCTGGTTCCCAGGCTGAAAAATGTGGATAGATCAGGACACATTATATACGCTTGAATAAGAAATGCGTGGGTGGAAGAAAGCATTTCTGCAATGCGAGCAAAGCAAAGGAAAGCACTTGTGGGATGCGATCCATATGAAAGGTGTGGATGAGGTCCACAATGCAAGACCTTGTGAGCGAAGAGCTGCACAAGCGTGCCCTGGGTGGGAAAATATGATTGATGAACCGTTTGCTTCCGCCAGTCAATGTCCATACATGTGGGATGAGATGTTGGGGAAGCGAGTCGAGTACTGAGGTGCTACATCCTCAGGCCCATGCGGTGCCACGTGACTCAGCACCATGAGGATGGGCTGTGTTGGGTAGACTCTGCGTGAGTGGTGGAAGAAATTGATGCTCTCGTTGGTGATCAGATCAGTCAGGTAATCCTAGGGTGGGAGAGGATTGAGGGTGGTGTGTGTGATCAAACAGAAAGGGCCAGATTGGTGATCTGTCAATGAAGGGAGAAAATAAACTCAAATTATGTGAGGCAAAGAAAGAAGGATCAAATTATCAAGAGCAAAGGCAGATGTACACCGGCCAGCTTTGAACAGACATGTGTCTATTAAATGTCTTACCCATAAAGGTTCGTCAGTGTGTGCCACCTCAACTTGATGTACACAATTCATCTGTCATTTAGAATCAGGTTAAACTCTGCTCCTTGGATCCCTTGGTCAATCAGTAAAAGCCTTCTATCCGCGCATGAGCAGTTGTGATTTAATTGGTACAGTTCATCAAGAGAAGAAAGATCAGACCATGTAGACATTTCCAAAAAGGTAGAATTACAGGGGGCAAAATCCCTTATGGGTCAAAGTTCAAGAAGAAGATAAATATTTCAGTACTCTGCCAGTGTACAGCCTGTGTTGTATACCTATGGATTATAATACCCAAACAAAGAACAAAGGAACAAAATAATAATAATAAAAAGGTTACAACTTCAAACATATTCCATAACACATGTTGATCAATGTATGCCCAGTTTTAAACATGTGTTTATTATTCATCATGGTAATAAAAAATGCTAATACAGCACTGTCGGACCCTGCTATTCGCAGGTGATAAAGTGTGGCCTCGATATTCGTGCTTCATGTATCCACAGTTTGTTTGTTTTTTTTTACATTTCAGGACTGGTCTTCTATATCCACCTGGGAAAGTGGAAATCAGCCAACATTACAGCGTTACATAAAAAGGTGCAAAAATTGATCCCCTTAACTACAGAACAATCAGCTTACTTTACAATAATCATCAAGGTCATGGAATCCATCATCACAGTTGACATAAAATAATTTATTTTCTCTGACAGTCTCATCTCAGATCATCAATTTGGATACAGACCAGGTCACTCTACCATGGACATGCTGTTTCTGCTATCTCAACAATGGATGGAGATGCTCAATATCAGACATGAGATCAAGGCCATCTCTCTGAACATATATCGAGCTTTTGATACATTATGGCAACCTGCCCCCGTTCTCCAAACTGTCTGCCTATGGAATCCAAGGACATCTTCACTCTTGGATTACTGACGGTGACTTCCTCCACTCTCATAGACAACGTGTAGGTCTCAAAAGAAGCCTGTAATCTCCTCACCCTGCCAAGGCTGGAGTGCCCCCAAGACAGTGTTCTTAGCCCCATATTATCCTAATCTTTATCAATGATCTCACCGACTGAAAAATCTCCTTCATGTCTTTGTTGACGACTTCACTCTCTGCCGTGACATCTCCCATCCTTCTGACACACAGGCAGCAGCTTCTTCCCTCTCCTCAGATCTTGATAAAATCACAAACTGGTCAAACACAATTTTGCTTACGTGTCCATATTGTCAACCCTTTTCGTTCTCCCTTAGCCCTCATCCTTACCTGCATCCCTTGTTTATCTGCCTCCGACTACTTTTTCCCTCCACCCTGCAGTTGGTGTTTCCCCTTTCTCCTGCTGTAACCTTTGTTATGTTGTGTCCTGCCTGATTTGTTTTGTGTAAATTGCTGTTCCACAAGCAGAGACAATGCAAAAAAATACATATAAATATGTATTTTTTTTTTCTTGGAATAAACAATGCCCCGACATTTACGGAATTTTTCAGGAATATAACTCCCGCGAATATCTGGGTCCGACGGTACTTGCATAACTTTATTTTGGGTTAAACTTTGTGCAATGAGATATCATTTCTTCATTTGTAAAGGTAAGTTCAGATGAACAAGATGGTTCCAAAAAGCTAATCTCTAACAAGAGTTCACACTTGATGCACATTGCAGACAGGAAGTGCTGTTCCTTGTAGGTTATAATACTCCTTTTTTTACTATAAAGAGAATGGCAAATTAAAAAAATGTGAGCCAAAACAATCCCACTAGATTTAATTTTTGGCCTAATAAATGCCATAATACAGCAACATGCATGGAATGGTAATCCCCCATCCCCTCCACCCCTCTTTGGGTACATCTCATCTGCAGAGTGGTCCAAATACTAATTAACTCATTTCCTTAGACAGCAGCCACATTTGCTTCCCAGATCAGGTATCCCGTGCACCCTATACCTCTCCAATTGTGACTGTAACCGAAACCCCCCTTTTATTAATCATTTTATTTTCATTCCCCACGGGTCTTCACCACCCCTGGGGCTTAACCTACCATCCTTTCATTACATTCACATTTTCCTGTTCTGCATAACTCGACTCAGGAAAGATATTTCTTGTGCTTACCTAGTTTTCCAAATCATCCAAATGCATTTACTCAGTTCCCTGTGCACTCAGTTCCCAGAATTATTTTAACATTTAATTCAATTATATTGCCCAGATTCTGTAAGTTACCAATCAATATTATTAAGCAATTAATTTTCATTTCTGCAGCATCTATCTTTTTAAAGTACAATGAATGTATGAGCAGAGTACCCCCCCCCCCACCCACGGGCGGTCTTGTAGTTGTTCCAAGTGTGCAACATGGTCATCTGACACGTCCCTTTATTTGAGTGGTGGATACGCAACAAACCACTGCCTCAATCACAACCGAAAAAAAAAAAAATTAGGACCACAGGACCTGAAGCTTATCTGGGCCCTCGTCTAATGTTGTAACCCAAATCTGATAGCATTCCGACTGGTGTGTATGGAGAAGAAGATTTTTAAAGGAATTTATACGATTTTCCGAAAAATTACTGAAGTCGACCATTTTGACACACTTCCGGTCACATTATCAGCATGACTTCCGCAATTTAACATTCCTACCCTGGCCTAATGTTGGAACCCAAATATGGTAGCATTCTGACTGGTGGGTCTGAAGAAGAAGATTTTTTAAGAAATTTACAAAGTCAGCCATTTTGACCTACTTAAAGTCACATGACCAGAACAAGCTTTGTAATCCCTATTACCAGTTAGGAGTGAAACGTTGTTTACAAATTTCAGCCGGATCGGCCCAACGGTTTGGCCGGAGAAGTCGAAATAGGAGACGGATGGACGGACGGAATGTGCACGATGACAATAACTTGTCTGGAATTGAAATTCCAGATCAGCTAAAAATAACCCGGGTTATGTATATGAAGCAAAAACATGCATAGTGCTTACATACAAACATGATATATCATAGTTATACAGCTCGGATAATTTTCTGCACTCCCCCCCCCCCCCAATGAAAGAAAATGCGAAGATGGGCAAAAAACAAAAATAATTCAAAACTTGATGGAATCAAACGAAACCTGTGTAGGCACAACTTCAAGGTGTCCTCATTAATTCCTGAAAGTTTCAGCTTCCAAGGTCAAATTCTCTCAGAGGAGTAGATGGTGCATACAACATACCTTCCCTCCATTATATAGAGATTGTACTACCTTATCTTTTTGTATACTTAGTCGAGGCTCTCGATAGAGCTCGTACTAGTACACTAAACAGATTAGGATGCAACAGGATAAAAGGAAGAGTCAAGAGAGGGGGGAAACACCACAACAGCAGAGTTAAAAGGACAGAAACAGAGGCAAACATGGACAAACAATGGGTGTGGGGAGCAATGAGGGCCAGAAGAGGATGCATTGGGTGAACAACATTCATACAGAAGGAAACTCTTTGGAGGGAAAAGTGGAAATTTGGAAGGAGGGGGTTTTGGGGCTCAGGGTGGTGAACTATGGAAGGAGGAGGGTTTGGGGCTTGGGGTGGTGTGGGGGGAGGGGGAGGGTGAGTGGTGAACTATGGAAGGAAAGTTCATGCTTTTGAATTGGGGACGATATGAGATGGTGGTGAACAGCTGTCTTGAAGACCTGAGGGGAAGAATGCAATAGAAGAGAATGTGGAAGTGGGTTCCACAAGTGGTTTAAAAAAAAAAGGGAATAAGTGAGTAGAGGTGAGCAGTGATCCTAGATTTAGGTAGTTTCATCAGAAGGGGATTCATGGTGGATCATGTGTGCCCTGCAGAAACCTGGGGGGGGGGGTGGGGGGGATGAAAATAGCAGAGGGTGCAAGACCAGAAAAGAGGTGGTGGAAAACAGAGAGACCACCGATCTGCCTGCAATGGCGACGTGATGAACTCGGCTTCATTGCTGGGGATTCCAATAATAATCGTAAAGGTCTTTGTTTTCTACAGCATGAAGCTGAGAAGGATGTGAGGCAAGGGAGCCAGCCCAGAGGGGAGAGCAGTACTCCATCAAGCTGTGGATAAAAGCCTTGTACGTGGATAGGAATTCAGATGTGCCAAGGAAGGACTTTGTACAACTTGTACTTTAATTAAAACCCTGTAATCTGGGAATTCCAATGCTTACCGGACAGTACAAAACTCACAATTACATCTGTTTTATCTTTTCAGGTAATTTACCAAAATAAAAGTATATAACTAACACGTCAAACAATTTTCTTGTGTAGTATATTCCTTAAACAGTAAAGAGACTCGTGCATCGAATTGAATGGAATAAAATATCCAAGACCAAATGTAGTTTTTTTATTGGAAGTTTACAAGATGTGAACTCGTTTCATGGGAAAAGCTAAGGAAGGAAGGAAGGAATAAAAAAGTTGCAGCAATGTACCTTGGAGTAGTCAAAACCATGCTGCTCCCTGACGCCATTGCGGTTGAGCGTGTAGTTGTAAAAACGGGAGTTCCTCACTTGACTCAGCCAGTGCCTCCAGCCCTGTGGCACGTAGCTGCCATTGTACTCATTCAGATACTTTCCAAAGAAGCCTGCAAGGTTCAGGGATATTCACACTATGTCTGTACTGTTTGTATTCCACAGTAGACTCAAATATGCTAACAGTACAGTTCGTTCATAAACAAGATTTAAAACCACAAGGTCACACGGGTCAGCACAGCCATGATTGCTGTCCTCAAGCATGGTGTCGGCTTGGTGGTTCGGGTGGCCAACTTGGGATCTTAGGGTTCCGAGTTCGAGCCCAGTTGGCTGCTGAAGTAACACCAGGTGGGGTTGACTCAGCCTGTCATCCTTCCGAGGTCAGCAAAATGAGTACCAGTGTACTGGTTAATAGTTATAGTGGCACAGCATCAGCGGCATAGTTGCACCCTAACAAAATTATGGCTACCCAGAAGGCAAGAAGAAGGTCGTCCTCCAGATGTCCTACTACTCAATATAATTTGGTTTGTGTCATACATTACACTTTCAATCCTCAACTCCAGCAATGATGTGGTTGCACGAATATTACTTTCAAAAAAAAAAGTGTCGAGTCATTCCATCCATATGCTTCCAAATCTCATCAACCTCTCACCTGTGCTATATCCAGCGTTCTGCATGTGCACAGCAAAAGTTTGCGACTCGTGCATAACTTGCCAAGCACGCGAGGAGCAGTTCTCATTGTTGGTGTACACGTTGTGGTTGTGCGTGTACTTCCCTGTGAGAATGGAGGAACGTGATGGACAACATATGGGTGTTGTGACAAAAGCATTGGGAAAGCGTGCACCACCTTCCTCCATAAGCTGTCTAGTCTTCTTCATCGCATCCATTGACCCTGAGCAGGAACACAGGAATCAATGGTTAGTTATAACGATCATCATGTGATAATGGCAAATTTGAAGAAACTTTTTCAATACTCAGAAACATACAAAAAAACCAATCTATCTTCATTTTGGCATTAGATCTTCCAAAACTCAATGTTGACTTCCATACCAAGCTCCACATCCTGATCATCGGTGAGCACAAGCAGCACATTGGGCTGGCGCAGGTGAGTTCTTCTCAATACAGACCTTTGAGGTTTGTGTTGGTCCCGAGCAGAAACGGCTAAGACAGATCCACAAATAAACAGCCACAGTATGGTCCAGAACAGGGAGGAGCACCAGGGAAAGCTCATCGCCAATTTGGAGTCAGAGAAACGGTGCTGAAGAAAGCCGAGCGTGAGGATACGATTGGAGGAAGGACGAGCCAGTCGAAGGTTCCCCCATACCTGAGCGGAAGAGCGAGGGTAATGAACAGGCTTCACAAATAAGGTAGATGGTATGAAAGAGTTTTGCTGCATTGTTTGTTTCCCAAGTGGAGTAGGAGGTAGACTGTATCGTCTTGGGTAATCACTGTTGTAAACCATTGTTCATCATCGGCAGTCCACACATTTAGCAATGAGGTGATCACGGCATAATCACCAACCACCCACCGATTGTATCAAAGGAATACAAGATCCACCGGTGTCGTACAATATAGATTTCTCTCTGGAGGGAGTGTAAACAAAAGAAGTCACACAAGGAATTTAGGTGCAGGAGTAGGCCATTCGGCCCATTATGCCGACACCACATCAACACCAGACCAATTTATATAAAATAAAATAAAATAAAATAAAATAAAATAAAATGCAAAATGTCAACCGAATTCTAAGCATCTTGGAAAGAAACCGGACTACCCACAGCCCAAATGTTTACCTTTATTGGCCAATCTGGAATTGAAATTTCAGATAAGGTATTGTCATCATGCATCGCCTGTCCATCCATGCATCCGTCTGTCCGTCTCCTATTTTGACTTCTCCGGGCAAGCCGCAGGGCTGATTTGGCTGAAATTTGGCAGCAACGTTCCTCTCCGGACTGCTAACGGGGATTGCAAAGCTTGTTCTGGTCATGTGGCAAAGTAGGTCAAAATGGCAGACTTAGTAAATTTCTTCAAAAATCTTCTTCTCCAGACCCAGCAGTCAGAATGCTACCAAATTTGGGTTACAACATTAGGCCAGGGTACGGATATTAAATTGTGGAGGTCATGCCGGTCACATGACCGGAAGCGTGTCAAAATGGCAGGCTTATTCAACTTTTGGGAAAAATCACGTAAAATTCCTTTTAAAATCTTCCTCTCCAGACCCCCCAGTCAAAAAGCTACCGGATTTGGGTTACATTAGGCCAGGGACCAGATAAGAGACAGCTCCAGTTGTCCTATTTTTTTATTAGCCCCCATTGGACTTAGTCTGAAACGGGGGCTTATGGATTTGGTCTGGATTTTCGTGTTCGTGCATGCGTGTGCACGCAACCATATCTCGGACATGTATGGACTGATTTTATTCGTCCTTGGCACAAAGACAACACATGATGGCATACATAAGCACATCGTTTTATTTTTGAGATCAGATCCAAAGTGATCGACTGGTGGCCATTTTGTTACATAAATGTGTCCCAAACCGTTTCTCTGACATCCATGGTCCGATTTTGTTCAAACTTGGAAAAAAATCACAATACATGATGGCATATACTTGCGCCTAACTTTATTTTTCGATCTCATCAAAGATGGCCGACTGGTAGAATGGCTGCCATTTTAGTTGGAAAAAAAAACAAACCCCAATGTTGAGCACGTCCTCAATCATTTCTCAGACATGTATTTAACGATTTTGTTCAAACTTGCCACACAGATAATGAATGGCAGGTTACATATGCACGTCATTTTTTTTAAATGACATCAGATCCAAGATGGCCAACTGGTGGCCATTTTGTTACTTAAATGTGTCCCGAACCAGTTCTCAGATATGCCTGGTCCGATTTTGCTCAAACTTAGCACAATCATAGCACATGATGCCAGACACATGCTTCTCCATTTATTTTGCGATCTGATCAGAAATGGCCGACTGGTTGACTGGCGGTCATTTTAGTTGTGCATAAATATGGGCGAGCCCTTTAATTCCATACAGCAAAATTACTAAAACAACAGGGGCTAGGAAATTTTATGTCTTTTTACTTGTTCTTATAAGATTACAAATGCATGCTCCCTTTCCAGGTTGAAGTCGTGTTGGGATGTTGCCCCTGCCAAGGCATTTTAAAGTGGACAGCCCCAGAACTATTCCTCCACATATGCAGTGTTGTTTGGTTTTTTTATATTACCAATGAAGACAGAGTACAAAAGGACTATTCAGGACCAATGTTAACATACACTTTTACAAAGGAGTGGCAATTGATACTATCTGTTTGGGTGGTCACATAAGATCAGTGGAAATTGTATGGTGCAAAAGAACTGAATGAGGAATCTTGCACAACAAAAAATATATAAATAAATTAAAAAACAACTTGGAAGCAAACAATAATCTGGTGGAGAGATTAAAATATCAAATTATATATCAAATATATTAGTTGTAATAACATGTGTAAGAACGAGAAACTCACTCGGGAGTGCGCATACCTCCGCCAGGCTTAACAATTTACCTTTTGTATCCCACCGATAGGCTGGATCTGGATCCAAAATTGAATCGGCTTGTTCTTGTCACCTACCCAATTCATCCACCTAGTTTTATCACAACTCATCCACAACTTTTTTGAAATATCATGAGGGTTGGGCACACATTGACTTTTTCTCTGTTGTCCCGTTGAAAGGAATGTTTTTATGGCCATTTTTCACGCTGATCACGAATCCGTTGACATTTTTGACCTAGGATGATGTCTTAGGTTGGTAAAATGCAAAAAATCAAAATGGCCACCAAATTTACCCACTTTTCAGGTAAAATTTGATAATTATGGCTTACTAGGGCATGTAATAATATTACATGCCCTAGTAATTATGATGTCTTACTAAGACATCATCCGAGGTCAAAAATTTCAATGGATTCGTGATCAGCGTAAAAAATGGCCATTAAAAAACACTCCTTTTAACGGGACAACAGAGAAAAAGTCGATGTGTGCCCAACCCTAATATTACATGCCCTAGTAAGCCATAATTATCAAATTTTACCTGAAAAGTGAGTAAATTTGGCGGCCATTTTGAATTTTTGCATTTTACCAACCTAAGACATCATTCTATGTCAAAAAGTTCAACGGATTCGTCATCAGCGTGAAATTTGGCCATAAAAAACACTCCTTTCAAAAAAAGTATGGTTGTATGCCAAACCCTAATATCATGCCATTAAATTGTTTTAGCCCCATCTCTCAATGGTGAAGAATTAATCACTTTTAAAAATTCTCAGATCCGGATCTTCACCAAAATCAAATCACTTCTTCCTTGTCACACCTGTCCACCAAGTTTTGGCCAAATCTGTCCACAATTTTTTGAGATACCCTGCTCAAAGACAGACAGACAGACAAGCTGGTAGGTGGCGATGGGTCGCCGAGCAGGAGGTAAAGTATTCCATATATCACAAAAAACGGAATATATTTGATAGAGCATCACCTGTAGATCATTCGTGCCAAATTTCATAACCCTACGTGGGATATTGGCTTTTGGAATTGATTTCGCGTGAACAGTACCGATTTTGAAGATTTTTCGGTTGTTGCTAGGGAACCAAAGCATCCCTAGCAACCATCACAATTTCCAAAGCACTAGGTCATAATATGTACCTACCACCCGAGTTTGGTCAAAATCCGCCCACGTTTACTACCAATTATGCTGATGACAAACGACCAAACATCCAAACAAACATCCAAAATTACTGACAATAGGGGTCACCTATTTCGGCGACCCAACAGACAGGTTCACGTGACAGAGGTAATAAATTCATGCAGTGGAGCAAAAGATGCAAACATCTTCAACAAATGATCGTTTGGTCAAAAATAACCATCTAGAGCTGAGACATATATTTGTCAGTTGATGCCACCTGATTGGATAATTATATAGACCATTTACATAGTGTCACATTGATTCTAGGAGTATAAAAGCAGCAGTTGCCTCCTCAGAAACAGATGAATTTCAATTAAAACTTTGTGCTTATTGCAAGCCTCATCAGAATAGCCAAGAAGGGAGCAAATTGATGTGGAAACTTGCACATACTGGCATTCTGAGTCGAGGAGGTCAGTGAGCTGGTCAAACTCGACCCCGGCAGAGTCATACCAAAGACTTTGAAAACGATAAGTGCTGCTTACTTGCTTGATGCTCAGCATTTAATAAGATAGAGCACAGACAAACACCCATACGTTGGTAATAATAGTGAAGGATGTGATGGGCCTATAATGGCTTCCTCCTGCATTTAAGTCCTTTATAAGAGAATTCAGATTATTATTTACTATTGTTATTGTTATTATTGCCATGTTGCATTGCCAAATCAATATTTGCTACCACTCTAAATAACAATATTCTTGATATTTTACTAAAGTCTAAATAACCCGATCCTGATGAGGTGAACCAACTTGTGTGATTACAGTGTCTGTGTGTGTGTGAGTGATTACTGTGTGTGTGTGTGTGTGTGATTACTGTGTGTGTTGTGTGATTACTGTGTGTGTTGTGTGATTACTGTGTGTGTTGTGTGATTACTGTGTGTGTGTGTGTGTGATTACTGTGTGTGTGTGTGTGTGTGTGATTACTGTGTGTGTGTGTGTGATTACTGTGTGTGTGTGTGTGTGTGTGTGTGTGTGTGTGTGTGTGTGTGTGTGTGTGTGTGTGTGTGTGTGTGTGTGTGTGTGTGTGTGTGTGTGTGTGCCCAACCCAGGTGGATGCACCAGATAAACAAAGTGAAAGTCAGATACTTGTGAGGAAGTTAGAATCAAACAAATCTTATATCAGAGTTGTGAGAGGTTGTATTTTTTGGGATTCCTTACACATGGTAAGTGCACAATCCATGAATCTGTGGACACCCCATGCAGATGATGTTCCAACTGGCCTACGTTTCACTTTATTGAGCTAACAATGAGAATATCATCGATTTTTCCAAGGGGAAGTTCTAATATATATATATAACATGGAACGTCCCCAATAACAGTATGGATCACCCTACTCACCCCACACCCTTCCCCCCTCCAGCTTGTCCCGGAGGTCCAACACGCAGAGATTGCAGTGTATAGGATAACACCACGATCTCTGCAATGGGCCCCCGGGACTCTTCCATCAGTGTGCTGACATGCACTTCCCAACGACAGTATATCATCTCTTTGCCTCCATTGGTTCTCCCGATTTACTGGAGAGTAGTTCAGTATGACAAAACCTAACCGACGAAAAACGAATCTTGTTCTCTCTGCAAGATGAATGGCTGTAGACACTTGTCGAATTAGTTCTATATGCGTATACTGACTTACCGGACAATCCTACTTTCTGCGTAAAACTTAAGAAAACTCGAAGGGTTAAAATGTGGGAAATAGATGAAAATCACATAAACGTCTGTTTAGCTCAAAACGCAGAACGCGCTCTCCGCCCGGACCGCACTCACAAGGAGAGCAAGTTTACCAAAACGAGATTACCCACTCTGATCGCCCGTAAAAGAAAAGCAATCTGCAAAACGACAATCCCGTTGCCAATTGTCCATTTTAACCACGACTCGTGGCCTCAGAGAGCTCGCAGAACCCAAAGCACTTACCGGCACGGCTTCTCGATCCAGATGGTAGGCGCGCGGCGCCAGCGCCCAGAGCGGATTCCTGCTCCGTCCGCCTTGGAAACGCACCCGGGATCGCCAGGGGGAAGCGCACTGGGAGAGAAAGCATGGAATAGAAACAAGAAACGATACACACCAAAAGGGCAAGACTCCTCAATCGAAAAATGTCCAAATAATTGTGTGTACATTTTTAGTAAGCCACAAAGAAAATACAAAATGGTCAATTTGGAACCTTTCAGAAAATGAGGCTGTTAGCCTTTGGTAAGCTGTAAAAGTCACATCTAAAACGTAACAGAAAACCCACGTCCATACAAATACAAGTCAGTCTGTGTTCCATGCAAGTTTCATCAACCGACGTCGATACTTACTGAGATACGGACCGGAGACGATAAACTTGATGGACAGACAGAAACAGCGATGGCAATGCCCCCTTAGCATATCTTTAACCCTCACCTTGAGATGCCAAATTAGTTGAGGGGGCTAACAACGAAGAGGAGGGGAGAGGGAATGAAAAGTGGAAGAAAAAAATAAAATAAAGCCTTATTGGCATGAAAAAAAAAACCACCAAACAAAACGGAGTATTTATGTTGTGCGTTCTCATGTGAGTCTAACAACTCCAAAAGTTAATTTGGGATTTTATTACGAATCTTGCTGCCATATCTCTACCCACTGCGTTTCTTGGGAATTGCTGATAAATTGTAGTCGTCTCAGAACACACTTTCGACATCCCTGCCGTCTGACCGGCACGCGTGCGGGCCTGACCCGAACAAGAAGATCGCTCGAGGGACACCAATTCGAGCAATTTATCGCTGAGGCGCCTCGGTTTAACGCCTGCACTCCTGGAATTTGTGGCTTGGGCAAAGGGCACGCACGGGGCCCGAGGGAGCGCTCGGATCGCCAATGCGTCGAACGTGCTCATTTTGGCCGCCATGCTCAGTGAGAGCGGGTCTTCATGATACAGCTGTGACTTGAGCATCTGCAAGGGAGGCGTTGGGGCTCATTGAACACACTCCAAATGCAAGGGGCCCTGAAGGGGTATATGATGAGAACGCATCTTGTCCTCCACTGGCAGATGTCCAGCTCGCCATGGTGTGCTATAGTTCATGGTAAATGGCAGGTGCACCCTGCGTGCTGCCGGACTTACTCAGCCAGCACTTTCCAGGTTTCCGCTGGCCGACTAAAACTTCACAAATTAATGGGAGGCTTGCCAGGAACACAAACGGCTGGAATACCACATCTCATTTGGGAAAGCTACTGCGACGTCGACGTTGAGGTCTTCATAGATACATTTGTGAATACTTGAGGTTGCCGCACTTTACTAAACTTGGGTTGAACCCATTCATTTTCAGTGAATCCACCCCTTCACCACAAATTTCTGACATTTTAGGTTGGTTCCAGCATGTGATATAGTTTACCGAAGACCTATCAAAGGTTCATCGAGTTTGGATGGGGTGGCCTTCCTCCCCACCTTTCCCTATACCCCAACCCTTTTTGCATCAACCCACAAATCACAGACCATGTTCCATCTCAGTATATCAGCAATGGAATATTTAAGGGAACGCTGAAGCTATTTTCCATGAATATTTGAAATTTATGATTTTAAAGTGATGTAATTGCAAGCAGCCTTAATTGTTAAAAAGCACAAAAAGAATGGTGGTTTTCACTTTGAGAACTTGCTCGATTCTGTTCCACTTTAAACAATAAGATGCAAACCTTTAAACCAGTGAAACTCCATCATGGCCTCCATTTAAATTTTGATGCCAGATGATTCTCATCAAGTGGTCACATTTATCTCATTGAAAATGATACATCCAGTGGCAGTGGAGGACCATGTTCACCAAAGAGAAGCCTGGCAAAATTATTTGCATCATTAAGACCTAAAGATGGACTCATCATTCATAGGATCCCAAGAGAGAAAGATCATTTTATCCACCTCAGGATATCCAGGTAGTGAACAAAAAAAAAATGGAAACGCCAATGTAAAGTCACTTCATAGGGCGCTGGGCCACCACGTGCGGCCAGTACGGCCTGCATGCGCCATGGCCTAGAGTCCACCAGTGTCTGGAATTCTGCAGGAAGGATGCGGCACCATTCTTCCACGAGAAAGTCAATCAACTCTCACCTGCTTGATGGAGGTGGAAATCGCTGTCTCAGGCATCATTTCAGAATATCCCATAAATGCTTGATTGGGTTCAGGTCTGGTCACCGAGGAGGCCATGACATACGAATAACATCAGTGTCATGCTCATCAAACCATTGGGCAACAACACGTGATCTGTGTGTGTTGGGGGGGGGCTCCTCTTGTAGGGATGCGAGCCATAATGAGAGGCAACCAGGCCTGTTCAGCATTTTTATACATGACCTAAAGCATGCTAAGATTTTATTTGCTTAATTAACACATGGGCCACACCTGTGTGGAAGCCGTTGGTTGGTGTCCCTCATTTACATATATGTTTCCATGTATTTATACACTGCATGAATATATAAAGAGTAAGAAGGTAGCAACAATGCGCAGTGAAGAAATTCAAGCTTGTTCTCAAAACGTCAGACATTAATAAAGAATTTACTCCACCTCTTGATGTGCGACACTTACTGAAATGAATCCTGAGCAGCAAATCTTGCAGAGTTTGTGTTTGTGTGTTTGTGTGTGTGTTATCATTGGGGCATACTTGCACACTGCAAGTAACTACTCAGGTGAATCCCACATGTGGACATAAAAAACAAAAGCTGTATATATTTGATGACATGGTTTGTGAAAGAGTTTTATATTCAAGAGCAGCGAGTCAGTGATTTCAATGAGCTTTAGATATTAGATTAAATAAATATATGAAATAATAAAGTTAATATTAAAAAATAAAATTTATTAGCAAATTGAATAAATAAATAAACAAATGAGTAGTAAAATTAGCTAAACTAGTACGGGCCCGTAGGTGCATGCCAGTATGTGCAGCCCTCTCTCGCCCCCTCTCTCTCGCCCCCTCTCTCTCGCCCCCTCTCTCTCGCCCCCTCTCTCTCGCCCCCTCTCTCTCGCCCCTCCTCTCTCGCCCCCTCCTCTCTCGCCCCTCCTCTCTCGCCCCTCCTCTCTCGCCCCTCTCTCTCGCCCCCTCTCTCTCGCCCCCTCTCTCTCGCCCCCTCTCTCTCGCCCCCACTCTCATCCCCCCCCTCTCCCGTCCCCCTCTCTCGCAGATATTGGTCAACAGATAAATGGCTGTAACTTGGGAACTGCTTATCCAATTAATATCAAACCTCGAAAAGGCACATCCGCGGGTCCCCAGCAATATTCCTGGCAAGTTTCAATCAGATCAGACCGTCAATCGTGCAAAATAAATAAATAAATAAACATTAATTGTGACGTCATTCGGGATGTCATAGCACAGTGTCTTGTCATTGGTCGACAGATAAATGGCCGTAACTTGGGAACCGCTTGTCCGATTAATATCAAACCTCGAAAAGGCACATCCGCGGGTCCCCAGCAATATTCCTGGCAAGTTTCAATCAGATCAGACCATCAATCGTGCAAAATATATATATATATATATATATATATATATATATATATATATATATATATATATATATATATATATATATATATATATATATATATATATATTGTGACATCATTCGTGATGTCATAGCACCGTGTCTTGTCATTGGTCAACAGATAAATGGCCGTAACTTGGGAACCGCTCGTCCGATTAATATCAAACCTCAAAAAGGCACATCTGCGGGTCCCCGGCAATATTCCTGCCAAGTTTCAATCAGATCGGACCGGCGGTCATTGAGAAACGGCGGTCGCAGACAAACAGACAGACACACACACAGAGATTGCTGTAATTATAGATCAACTCGTAAGTGCCCGTAAAAAAAAAAATAATAAAAACTAATAAATAAATATTCAAACCGTGAGCAACAAACAACAACCACACAGGCTGTTTCTTCGCTCTCGAGTGCCCGTACGTGCGTGGCCCGGAAGTTCGAATATTATTCGCAGTTACGATTATTCGCAATTTAGTTTTAATACACAATTATTCAATTAGCGCCAACGTATTTTACCTTTTCGCAATGTCATGGCAAGGAAAAACAAAAAGAGAAGAGAGAGAAAAAAATTTACTACCCGGTTCGGAGCATACCAGCACTCTGATGTTACCGAAATTTATACACCGTCTAATATGAAAACAATCATAAGTTGGGGCATTGTGTTTATCTATAAATGCGCATAAGAAATCGAGAAATTATTAGAATACACGAAGTCATCATTATCCGGAAGTCCGTAAGTTGTAACCTGTAATGGATACGGAAGTCCGTACGTTGTAACCTGTAATGGCAAACGCGGCTGAGCTTCCCTTTCCCATCGGCCACGCCCACGCAACAACGCGTCTTTCATGGGTTTGGTAAATAAATGGCCATAACTTGGGAAGCACTTGTCCGATTAATATCAAACCTTGAAAAGGCACATCTACAGCTCCCCAGCAATATACCTGGCAAGTTTCAATTAGATCAGACCAGCGGTTGTCGAGAACCAGCGGTCACACACACACACACACACACACACACACACACACACACACACACACACACACACACACACACACACACACACACACACACACACATTGCTGGAATTATAGATAGATAATATACAAAAACAAGTAAAACAAAAATATTCAAATTAAATAAAGTAAATATTTAAATGAATAAAAAATAAAAATAAAGGATGTTATATCATCTTAATCTTCCATCATGCTGAAAAACATAAATTGGTGTCTGTGTTTTTTTGTGACTGTGATACATTCAGTCATTACTTATTCAATCTCAACCAAACTTGCCAGGAGGACTAAGAGTCACGCAATAGAGGTTGTAGCGACTCCATTTGTCCCCCTCCCAAGGGGAGTTTTCCGCCTTGGGGCAAAACCCTTGTTGAGGTGTATATTCGAATGAAGATAGCTTATCGTGGCATTTTTCCAAGGCCACTTCTCATAACAAAAGTAATAACAACACAATAATGCTATTTATCATCATTTAACAGCAGTTTCCATGCATGCATGTGTAAGCCATGGTTCATCCAATGGTTGCTTTCCAGGCTGCACGATCCCTTGCTATCCCTGTAACGCCTTTAACTCTCAGGTGATCTCTCAGCAACACATCCCATGTTTTCCTCGGACAGTCTTTGGCTCTCTCCTTCCATTGACATTCATATTTATACATCTCTTCCCACAGCTGCCCGCCTCCATTCTTTCCACACGTCAGAACCATCTCAACCTACCCCGACACATAATCTCACTTATGCTTTCAAAACCTAACCTATCTCTTAATTCCACATTTGGTTTCCTATCGTCGTGTCACATCACACATCCACCTCACCATTCTCATTTCATTTTGTTCACACCTCCTTTTTGATCACCCATTTTTCACTGCTTGCCACAACAAACATCATGCTTCCAACACAAGCTGCATAAAAAAATTCCCTTTAATTTGACAGATGTCCCTCTTGATGTCAATAGGGGTAACTCCCTAAACTTCCTCAATCCACTTCAAATTCTTGCAATCACTGCTGCTGCCACACTACCACCTGCATCAATCATATCACCAATATAATATAATTTCGACACATTCCAGGGATAATCCCCTTAAACTAACCTTTCTGCTCTAACTGGAGTCACTTGTTTACCTGCGCAAACAGCACATTTGAAGTCAGGAACCACCTGCAGTCGACCACTGGTGACACTACACCTCTTGTGCACCCAGCAGTTGCAGGATTTATACAACATTGAATTGCTACCTCCACCTTTTCTACACAGCAGAGGGCCACCTCCTCTTTTTCCATACTTCCTTCTCCCACATCACGAATAAGTACTTTTGTTTTGCCTGCATTCACTTTCAGACGTCTGGCCTCCATACCCTCCTTCCATTCTAGTTTTGTACTTTTGATTAATTTTATTAAATTTGTGGAATTTGTTTTTCACTTGGAAGCTGTGGGTCATAATGTGGAAATAAAGGTGGAAAAAGTCTGGTTTAATGCAATTTAATTCCAGGCTATGAGGAAACAAAAGGTGAGAATTTTGAAAGGGGGAGTAGACTTTCTATAGGCAATGTACATATACATATACTAGTGTGGATCGCCTTGTGGTCGCAACACTAGGACAAACTTCGTCAGGGAATTCAAAGCAAACTCCCATTGTGAAGATCAACACACCTCACCACACATCGCCAAAGACACAGACTTGTTTAATTGAGGTTAAGTATACAAGTTGCCGTGTTGTCACAATTTACACAAAGCAGAATCCAAACATTTCTTTTGCAAATTAAATTGTAACATTCGATATTAATTATATTTTTAAAAGCAATTTAAGTTGAAGATTTAAGTTTAAAAATAAACCAATAAAATTCAAAACAGATACCCTGAGGACAAACACAGAGGAGAGCTCGGGGCAGCCAAGAAGTTTTGGATGATGACACAATTTTGACGGAGTAGTTCAGTGACAACACAACACGTGACAGACGTGTGTGTGTGTGTGTGTGTGTGTATACATATATATATATATATATATATATATATATATATATATATACATATATATATATATATATATATATATATATATATATATATACATATATATATATATATATATATATATATATATATATATATACATATATATATATATATATATATATATATATATATATTGTTGTGGATCCTCGCCTGCCCGGCGTGCGGGCGACCGCCTCGAGCTCAATTGCAGCCGTGCTCCCACCGAACAACAATCTAGTCACAGCTTTCGGATCAACACCGAAACCCAGCTACAGGTGTTGTTAACTACACCATAAACCAGCCAACTCTTCTGTCCACGCACTACAGGTCGATCGCCGAATTGTCAATGTACCTAATTA
>NC_140965.1:38336373-38346373 GCF_056783735.1 Eptatretus burgeri
CGCGGTTTGGCCTCCGATCCTCGACCTCTGACCTCTGCTCGGAGAGCGGACGTGCGCGAGATCACCAAGCTTGATCCGACGAGAAAACGTCCCGCGTCGGCCTGCAGCAACACCGCTCGATGCGGACTCGCCGCGGCTGGTGCAAAGATGGCGTCGTTTCGGAGACGAAGGCGATGTTGACGGTTGCTGGCGAAGTGGTGAGGATGGCGTGGTTTGGTGAGAGGCAGGTGTGGTTGTGGTGGTGGAAGGCGGTTGGTCTGAAGCGGTTGTTGAGAGCGATGTTGGTGGTGGTGGTTGTTGTAAAGCGGTTGAGAAAGATGTTGGTGGTGGACGTGGTTGGTCCAAAATAACGATAGTAAAGAATAACGGCTAACTCAAAGATCACAGCCCGGTTAACATGAATAGTTCCCTTTAAACAACGGTGGGGAAATCTATCTGAACACGGACTTATCGGCCAAACTGATCTTGGGACCTTTATGGTGTTCTGTCAATTTCCACAGCCGTAACACACATATATATATATATATATATATATATATATATATATATATATATATATATATATATATATATATATATATATATATATATATATATATATATATATATATATATATATGGGTGTGGGTATGTGTGTATTTATATATACACAACACGTGACACGGACACACACACACGTTTTTTATATATATATATATATATATACATATACATATACATATATATATATATATACATACATATACATACATACATACATATATACACTGAGCGTAGTCGCGTGTGCTTGTAATCTGGCTACTCGGAGGATCGCTTGAGGACGGGAGCTCTGCACTGGGCCGTGCTATGAGATGGTGTGGGGCAGCCCAGAATCATGGCAAAACCCAATCCTTATCCCTGTGTCATAAGAGGCGACCAGGGTTGCGTCAGGAAGGGCATCCGGCGTAAAACCTATGCCAAATCAGTATGCGGATCATAATGGATGATCCGCTGTGGCGACCCCTAACAGGAGCAGCCGAAAGAAGAAGATACACACACACACACACACACACACACACACACACACACACACACACACACACACACACACACACACACACACACACACACACACACACACACACACATACACACACACATCATAAGTATTGAGGCAGGCAGAACATCCTTCTTCACTGAAGGAATCAAACGTTGAGGTGAAAAATCTCTCTTGGACGAACAGCCAGATACGTGTTTGAGACATCTTTTCATTTGTTCCTCATATCTTTGCGACATTCTCCCTTTCCAAGGAATCTTGATGTAGAACGGGCATTTTTCAGGACCCATCTTCCATTCATCAATAGCAGTAAGGAATTTGTGCATAAACCTCCTGATGATATACTCAGGATATCCATTCTCACTGAGGATGCTGGCAATATTGTCCATCTTTGTATGAAGCTTGGAGTTGGAACATATCCTCTTAGCTCGACTCATTAATACATTGATCAAATGTATTTTCAATGAGTCCACCATAATAGGGTGAGATCACCATAATATATCTCCACAAAGGCAAGAGCACAGCATAATGGATGAAGGATTTTGGGTCGCTCCTGGGAGATTGATCGGCTACCTCCATGCCATGGCTATATTCAAGTAGAACTGACTGGTATTATCCACCAACAGTACTCCAAGCAGTAAAGCCTTCTTATTGATGGTAAATGTTACTTATTGTATTGTTACGGCTGTGGAAATTCGCATTACACCATAAAGGGCCCTCAGGTGAGATATCTCCATAGGTACATGTGTAGTTAGACCAAACCCGTTGTATAGAGGGAATTTATGTGATCCATCCGGGATGCGATGCTTTGAGTTAGTCGTTTTTCTTCTTCTATCTTTTATTTCAAACAAACAGCATCTCAACAACCATGCCATCCCCATCACAGCGCCAACCACACTGCAACCACGCCACCTCCACCATCTACGCTACCACATCTTCGCCACTACGTCCGCTTCCGAACGGCAAACAAAGGCGCTCGCCTGCGGAGGGAACTGCGAGGATGCGCAGGTTTCCCCGCCTGTTTCTCCCGTTTGACTTCCCCGCGCTTTGGAGTGGAGGAGGAGCGATGCAGGTCAAAGGTCAGAGGTCAGAGGTCATGTGAAGGAGGGGTCTCATTTTGGGGGAATAATTCTCTGGCCCAGAGCCAAAAACTGACTCCCCCGGCCCCCGCACGGAACGGGGTGGAGAGAGAGCGTGAGGGAACACCCTTTTCGGGAACCCTCTCGAAGGAAGGTGGAGCCGAGAACGGGGCGGGGCGAAGGGCGGAGCCCCGCACTATAAAAGACGGACACGGGTGGGGCGCTCTTGCCCCTCTTCCTTTTCGTCTTGGCTGGTTGTCTGGTTGGTTTTCGGTTGGTTTTTGTCGAGAGTTGGTCTTCGGGAAGAGGTCCTGCGCCGACGATTTGGCGAGCAGCCCTGTCACGAAGGCACGGACGGGAGACGCGGCAGCGCCCGTTGTGAGGTAGACCTGCGCGTCCGGACGGGGAGTGCCGGAGAGGGTTCGCCGGCCGCGAGAGAGGTCAGGGCCAGGCGCGACCACGCTAACGGTCACGGGAGAGGGACTCACCAGCCATAAAAGGGAAATCGCCACTTCTTTCTTTCTTTTCCTATAAATGTGTGTGTTGGCACCGTCTGTGAAGTAGAACTGCGCAAGTGTTGCCGTGTGTCGGTCGTAGCTCTGCATTTGCTTTTGTTGCATGACTGTTTTAACTGTTATATGTGCATTTTTGACTGTATGGCTGTATATACGCACTTGTCTGTGTGTGTGTGAATAAAATGCTTGCTTGTTGAACTGTTCCCGCTCTGCTTCGTCTCTTTTCCTTTGTATTGACCCTCCATCTTGCATCACGTAAGGAGTTCGTAGTAGGTGCAACATCCCAGTAATTAATCGGAACCGTCAAGGCCGACGATAACACCGCTCGGTTATCACTGTAGCACGGAACGGACCACTAAAGCGGTTCGTGTCCGGAGTCGGCCTGTGGCGTGGTACGATCGCCCGGTCGACCATTCGCGCAGGTACTTAGGTAGATCGAATTTGGCGAGCAACCCTATCCTGCGCGCGTGGGTAACTGGCATGATCGTGATGAGGTTAAACCCCCACCCATGACTAGCTCCCGGCATTGTTCCGAGAGGGTCATTACAGAATTGTCCGTCCGGTGGGCGATGTGCCGCGATTCGAGTTACACAGCCATTCGCACGCCGGCGGGCGCGAATTCGCAACAGTATCTTAATTTACTCAATTGTTCTTATTTTTCAATTAAATGTCTTTTTTCAGTTATTTATGATTTTTGGACTTATTTTGGGAGGCTGGAATGTATCCCATTGACTTGCATGTTTTAAACTGTTCGCCGTTTGTGGAAGTTTAGAGGAACGTAACCCCAGCGGACGGCGAGGGTTTACTGAAATATACAAGGTGTGTTCAAAAAATATCCAACCTTAATTTTTCGTGCGCAAACAAATAAAGCTCGGGAGGTGTGGTTTGGTGCACTATGTAGGCGATCCTAATTCGTATGAATGAATATTTTCCCGCCTGCAGAAGCTGTCAGTCGCCGACAGACCGCCGATGAGTGAGGAAGTGTAAGTGAGCGCCGTCGGATTTTCGTTTTTGACAAAATGACGGAAAAACTTGAACTACGCTACTGCATCAAATTTTGTGTAAAGCTTGGCGATTCCCAAGTGGAAATGATCCGCAAGATTCAACAGGCCTTCAGGAACGAAGCAATGGGCACCACACAGATAAAAGAGTGGTACAACCGCTTCAAAGATGGTCGCACATCAGTGGAAAGTGAAGCACGTTCTGGTAGGCCCTCAACATCCCGAAATGAGATCGTCATTCACCAAGTGAGTACCCTGCTGATGCATGATCGTCGAATCACTATCAGAGAACTTGCAGACGAGGCGGGCGTCAGCATTGGATCCGTTCATTCCATTGTGACTGAGGATTTGGGCTTAAGGAGCATCTCAGCGGAGTTCGTGCCAAAGCTGCTAACGATCGAGCAGAAGCAACTCCGTTTGGAGATCACACAGGACATGCTGGAGACTGTGAACAGCGATTCAAACTTCTTCAACACAGTGATCACTGGCGATGAGACCACACTGATCCGTCATTTTGTCAAAAACGAAAATCCGATAGCGCTCACTTACACTCCCTCACTCATCGGCGGTCTGTCGGCGACTGACAGCTTCTGCAGGCGGGAAAATATTCACGCATACGGATTAGGATCACCAATATACGTGCACCAAACCACGCCTCCCTCGCTTCATTTGTTTACGCACGAAAAATTAAGGTTGGATACTTTTTGAACACACCTCGTATATGTATATTTTTTTTGATATTTTACTAGTCTAAATAACTCGATCCTGATCAGGTGAACCAACTTGTGTGATATATTCATATAAATGTATATCTATATATAAATATACAAATACATTATATATATATATATATATATATATATATATATGAAAAAAGTATATATATGTACATATCCACATACATAGTCACAGTGCCTTCAGAAGGTATTCAGACCACCTCACGTCTTCATATTTTGTGTTAAAGTCTGAATTTAAATTGGATTAACTTGAAAAAAATTTACCATTTGAAATTTTTTTATCACTGAATCCCCATTATGATTGAGTGGATTTTATTTTATTTTTCAAAATTTTATGAAAAGCTGAAATGTCTTGAATCAACAAATATTCAACCCCTTTGCAAAGACACTCAAAATTGAGCTCAGGTGCATCCAATTTCCTTTGCTCATCCTTGAGATGTCTTGACAACTTGATTCGAGTACACCTGTGGCCAATTCAATTGATTGGACACGATTTAGAAAGAAACACATCTTTCTATACAAGGTTACATTGTTGACAGTGCATGTCAGAGCAGAAACCCTCCCAAGAAGTCCAATGAACTGTTCATAGAATTCCGAGATAGAATTGTGAAGCTGCATAGATCTGAGGAAGGGTATAAAACAATTTCCCGAGTGATGAAAGTTCCCAACAGCAGAGTGAGTGCCATCATTAAGGAATGGAAAGAATATGGAACAACCCAGACTCTTCCTCGAGCTGACCGTCCAACCAAACTAAGCAACCAGGCAAGACAGACTTGGTCAGAAAGGTGACCAAGAACCCGATAACCACTCTGACAACTACAGAGTTCCTTGGCTGAGATGAGGGAACCTACCAGAAGGACAATCTCTGCAGCACTTCACAAATCTAGGCTTTATAGGAGAGTGGCCAGATGGAAGCCACTCCTGAGAAAAAGCCACATGACAGCATGCCTGGAGTTTGCAAAAAGTCACGTGAAAGACTCTGAGAGCACGAGGCAAAATATTCTGTGGTCTGATGAGACGAAAATTGAACTCTTTGGCCTGAATGCAAAGTGCTACGTCTGGTGAAAAACAAGCACAGCTCACCACCCATCAAACACCATCCCTACCGGGAAGCATTGTGGTGGCAGAATCATGCTATGGGAATGCTTTTCAATGGGAGACTTGCAAGGATAGTGGGAACAATGAATGGAGCCAAATACAGGCAAATCCTTGAGAACCTGCTTCAGAGTGCAAAAGACCTTAAAATGCGGCAAAGATTTACGTTCCAACAGGACAATGACCCTGAACATACAGCCAAAGCAACACTGGAATGGCTTCAGAACAAGAATGTGAAAGTCCTCGAGTGGTCCAGCCAAAGCCCAGACTTGAATTCCATTGAGAATCTGTGGAAATACTTGAAGATTGCTGTTCATCTACGCTCCTCATCCAACTTGACAGAGCTTGAGCAAATCTGCAAGGCGGAATGGGAGAAAATCACTAAATCCAGATGTGCAAAGCTGATGCAGACGTACCAAAGAAGACTCAAACCTGTAATCACTGTCAAAGACACTTCAACAACATATTGACTCAGGCGGTTGAATACTTATGTAAATTAGGTATTTCTTTCATATTCGATAAATTTGTAAAAAAATTCTGAAAACATGTTTTCATTTTCTCATTCATGGGGTATTTTATGTAAATTTGTGACAATTTTTTTTTCTTTATTCAATTTAATCCATTTTCAATTCAGGCTGTAACAACAAAACGTGAAAAAGTCAAGGGGTGTGAATAATTTCCGAAGGCACTGTATAAATATGTATACATATCCATATACAAATACGAAAGGGTTGAAAATTGGCACAGTGGCCTCTTTTCAACATCTTCCTTTCATCTCCCAAAGGGTACGGTAATCAGAACAATAAACTGACCTCCCAATGGTTGTGGGTTAAAATGAAATTGAAAGCAGCACTATTGAATGCCACGCTTCTGGACAAGATTACTTCCAGGATAATTAAAATGCCACTATCGGATTGTCCATCACACACCCATCTGGCTCACTAATGACTCAAGGGGATAATCTGCCCTTTCAAAAATCTGACAAGTCAAGACTTCATGGGTGACAAAATTGCCCTAAGGGCAACTTGTGATCGAAACCAATAAGCTGCCCACAACTCCTCCCTCTCCTGTCCAAAAACTGTTTTCCCTTGAAATACGATGAACAAAAAAACAAAAAGCAATGAACACAACCAGAGGATCAAGTTTATGAGATGCCTGTTGTTTCAAAGGATTTTCCATAATGCAAGTCTGGAAAACGCACACAAACGAGTCCGCATGGGCAAAATTGGTGGTATATTGCAAACCTACGATGCAGTGGCATTCCTACCCAACGTTAGGTTAAACTGCTCTCATCTTGGTTTGAGCACACGGAGGGAATTTTACATTAGTACACAATATTTTTGAGGGAATGACACTGGTGCATAGAAGAAAGACCAAATTACCGTCCTTGCCCTGATCTCTGGCACGTCCACACAGCTGCTGCACTGTATGTGGTGCAAGAAAAACTTCCAAACTACCTCTCTGCCAAAAGAACCATACACCCTACCGTGCAATGTTTATCATATCTCGTCCTTTTCACTCCATTGTGAAAGTAAACCAATCCTTCACATAGACCGGTTATACGACAAAGCATCAAATACAAGTAAACTTGGAACCCCAAAACCAAATTCCAATGAGAAATCCACTTGAATGCAAAGTAAGTGTTCCCTTAATCAAAAATAAAAATCAGCCAGTGTGCCATCTACAAATTACATGCATAAAATAGCAGAATACTTGACCAACTCCCAAAAATTTCCTTTTGCTCCTCATCCAACCTCAGTTTGTCCCAGATTACCCCCACTAAATACAGATAATTCTGAAACACCATCCCAGTTAAATGTTTTGCACCCATAAATCATTACTTTTATTAACAATTTACAGGCACAGAGACACAAATAACGATTTATGTTTCCGTGGAATCTATCACATAAGCAAATGCGTCGATTTTTTTATTCCCATACTAAATGATCCACACATTCTACTTTCCTTCAATTCTCTTCCACATACCTCCTTCCCAAACTTCGGTCCCTCGTCTCCCCACACTCCATAATCTTCCTGTCACTTCCTTTTCTTAACTCGACACCACACCCTCGGCGCAAACGTAACAAATAGACAGCCCCACACAAGATAGGGAATAAGAAAGCAAGGCAGTATCCCGGGGCAGCGAGATTCATCTCAACAACTTATTCCATAAAGCAGGACCCACGCTAATCCATGCCTGGCAGCTTTCAATGGATTACAGTACAAGGCATGAATGCAAGGGCTGCAAGGCATGGGATGGGGGAGGGGGGGTAAGAACAAATCTGTCCCCCATTATGGGCCCCACAAAGTCCTCTCTGCAAACACACATCATCATGAATGAAATGCAGGGATTCATAGCAGAAGCAAGTTTAATAGAAAACAAAAAACAAAACAAAAACAAGCGACTCCATTTTGCACAGCAGGCTATTGTGGTCGAAGGTTGAGGTCACACACGCAATTTAAAAAGCAGCTCGTGTGCAAGAAACCTTGGCCAAGTGTAATCTCATTAGAAAAATAATTACTTCGTAAAAACAGATTTCTTTTTGCCAAGTATAGAGTCATGATCAATGTCCCTGCTTGATCCATATTACACAGCGAGTCATAAATCATTCTATACGGATCACACATGGCAACTGAGAACCACAAATGTACATAATATGATGCTACACCTGTCATTATAAGGGAAACAGAGGAATTTTACTATCACACCACTGCATGACCTTGGGATATTCCCAAAGTTGTGTGAATTTTGGAAAAGTTGTGAACTTCAAAAATAAAAATTAAACAAAAAAAAAATGAAAAATGAAAATTTCTTTTCTTGTGCTTCTAATATTTGTGAAGTTTGGGGGACAAGGAGAGAGAAGGGGGGAGGGGGAAAGGGGGGGATCAAAATTTGACATTCATTTTCGAAAGGCAGTTTGTAAAAGGTACTTCATAAAGAGAAAGGCTGTCCTTGAACCAGCCACAGTGGAACTACAGACCATAGATGAGCAGTAACAATGATATTCCAAGCTTTCGCTCCCATTGCTAACCAGCCTTGACTACTCGTCTCCCTCTGCAACCTAAAATACTATAAATGTAGATTGTATGTACAGTATGAAGGCATATGCCACAGGATTGTTGCAAACAAAAAACAAACAGGCACAGGAGTTGGCTCAATTGCTCTACCTGCATCAATTTAACTCGATCTCCTCAAGATCACCGCTAAGGCAAACAGACCATGTAATTTTGTAAAATAAAAATAAATAAAAAATTCCAAGCAAAGACCGGTCTGTTCTGAACATTTGGACTGCAAGGAAATTTTATTTTCTTTCCAAAATGTGATTACCAATTCAACGACACACCCTTCCCCTTAACACCAGAATTTTCCCCAACCCTGACAATCAAATTGAAACCTACTCGAAACGAGCAACACTTTTATAATTTGAAATAAAAACCTGAAAACTGAGCACTGCAGAGAGAGTAGAAAAATCTCTTTTGGTAGAAATTCATTAATTTAGCCCCAAATTCCCTGTGAAATCCCAAACCCAATTAATAAAATGCGAAAAAGTAACAAGCCATCTCATCAACCTGTTGGCCAAACTGACCCCACATTCTCGGCCAATGTTGGAAGTTAAACCACAAAAGCTCATCACAGTTAAACCTGCATTACGTGCTCACCACTTCCATAAAGCAAAATTGACCGGATATTCAATGATTTATTTTAAGATTACAAAAAGCAGATTCATGCATGGCATTTTGGCCACATAAGAGAGGCAGCCTGATCCGCCAAAGGCTGCATAGTACAAGATTTATTTATTTTGGTTATTGTGAATCTGGACTCTGAGCATATTAATGAACAAACCATGGGGGGGGGGGGGGGAGGAGTCAATAATTGGTTCTGTGAATCATGCTTAGTTCATTCCCACGTGATAAGCACGTAGAGTCTGATTGGGACCTCAGAATAATTGAGATGACACCGTATCATTGCTTGATAAAGTTTCCACCCATGAATATGCCAAGTCTATAAAAGGGTGTTGCAGCAGCTCTGAGTAGGCACCACCCTTGGTGTCTCTCGAGAAAATATAATAAAATAGAATCAAGAGACACCAGTCGGAGGGCAAGAGAAGGAGGGTCCATGTGGGCACGCCAGTGCCAGCTACTCTTGTAAACTCAGAAGCTTTCTTTTCTTCGACCGTTGAGTGGGACTGCCTGCAGTCTTGACATTTCCATTCTCCTGATCTGCTCACAAACAGAGAAGAGAGTTTCGGTCAAACTATCGACATTGCACAGTGACTATTATAACGATGTTACGTGAAGGGGAACTCTCCACATGCCATTACATTGGAACAACACCAAAAATGCAGTACAAAACATCACACGGATTTGCAGAAATTCACATCAACACCGGTTCTGTTTATATATTAATGACTTCGCCAGGAAAAAGGTCAGCATGAAACTTTTGCACAAAAATAAATAAATAAATAAATAAATACCCCAGACTTAAACGCAAAGACACCATGAACTTGGGATGCTGGAAGGAACGATAAGTAGACAG
>NC_140965.1:38351373-38398873 GCF_056783735.1 Eptatretus burgeri
ATCGGTGGGGAATTGTAACCGAGAACACACACTTACTGAAACAACTGACCTCTGGGGAATCTGACTGGTGTTCTGTGAATTTCCACAACCGTAACTATATATATATATATATATATATATATATATATATATATATATATATATATATATATATATATATATATATATATATATATATATACTTAGCAATTTATTCCAAACTCTCAAAAAGATGGATCATTTGGAGAAATGAACCTTAACAATCGGCATCACCATTCTATCAACTTGGATTATGCTGGTTGATCTACAAAGACAGGCTGTAGCACAAGCCCTCTCCACTTGCTGTGACCTTACATTCCTGGGGAAAAAGAGCCACAGTATTGTGACTGCAGCACACTGTGAGAAGCACAAGTATGGGAACAAGATGGAACGAGGAGTAGAGACACCAAGGAGCAGTGATCACTGTCCTTATGTGCTGGGGTTTGGGTGGGTCAAGTTTAAGGAGTCATGCCACAAAGTGAGAGCAAATTTTGAGGTCAGTGGTTGCAACATACCTGGAATAAATGAGAACAGGTACACATATCCAACTTTGACAACATTTGTGGAAGGCATTGGCTGCAATAGGGAGAAAGGGTAACTATATGAAGATGTCACAAAACAAGAAGGTGTGTATGCACCGGTGGGTGGGTGTGCATCTCGGTCATTGATCGCATAGTCACCAAGTACCTGGCGAATTGCGGATAGTACAAGGCGGGGAGGATGTCCTGCGATTCGAACATCAAGAAAATGGAGAAAAGGGCAAGGGCAAGAAAAAATTCCAACACTCGCAGCCCCACCATGGTGCCAAGCTGATAAGTTGCCACCCTGTCTTCTCCTCTCAAAGCAGTAGAAGTAATAGAAGAGTGGATGAGAAGTGGTGCGATTAGGAAATTCAGA
Organism: Eptatretus burgeri; assembly: GCF_056783735.1. Classification (NCBI taxonomy): domain Eukaryota; kingdom Metazoa; phylum Chordata; class Myxini; order Myxiniformes; family Myxinidae; genus Eptatretus; species Eptatretus burgeri. Next base: position 38,352,289 of record NC_140965.1, read on the forward strand.
ATTAATCCAACTTGTGATGCACTCGCACAATGCAAAAAATGACAAATTGGCTTCCACTCTAACAGCACACTCAAAATAAATATGTCCTAGACACTTCCAAAACACTATAACAAATAAGTTTCACCAGCCGGGGTCATCAATGAAGAACCCTGACTTCATTCCTTGTTTCAGACCCTTTACCAGGTCATGAGAGAGAGACACACACAGAGAAAAAGAGAAAAAAGATAATAATAATAAAAAAACACTGAATAATCTTTATGAAAAACAATCACATTTAAATGGAACATGCAAGCCAAGGCCTTACCGGAGCCTTTGCGGGTTTGCCGAGAGCGCCCATTGCTGCGCTTTGTCCAGCCTTCACTGCTGGCTAATGTTTCTCGCAAGCGCCTTAAGTGGAAGTTGATGAAATGCCACATCATCCACGCCTGTGTCAAGCACATAGCCACCAGAGCTGACCACCTGGATGAAGAATCGCTCGAGATGAATGGGCAGGCAGAGAAGCGATTTCCAAATTTGATACATTCAGCAAGACTTGCTTTTTTAGTGTTCCTCCAGAAACTGAATAATATATATGTGCACATGAACCTTGTTTGTCATCAGCAAAAGCCAAAAATTATCCTCTTCAAAAAAAACGGCCAGACTATCCCAACAACAATACGATCACAACCTCAAGGCCTCCACCCAGCATCATCAAAATCCAGAAAAACTAGTGATGACATCACCAACTGGATCATCATTTCAGATGAAGCCTTTTACTGTTGGTTGCAACAATGCTGGGAGTGTGGCTGTGCCGCTGAAGCAGTGCACGCCATTTCCAGGAAGCTGGTATTCATTTTGCCGACCTCAGGATGACAGGCTTAGTCAACCCACATGGTGTTCATTTAACAGATTTATACAGGGGCTCAAACGCAAGACCCTAAGATCTTAAGCCGAGCACCTTAACCAGGCTGCCAACTAGATGATCAAAGTTTCTTATTCCCGAGTGAGTTCAAACCTTGACTAAACAGAAGGTGAGCAAGCAGAACAGGTGTTCTCAGTACATTTCTGCTAGGCACTTTTAATGCATCCATTTCAAATGCTCTTGGGAGTGACATTAACACAATCAAATGTTTCTCCATGTGCTGCAAATACATTTAAGCAAGCATCCAGAAACTGGTGCCAGTGTATAAAGATGGGTGATCATGCCACATGGTCACATATTAAAGGCATGAGTTTAATCACAAGTATGTTTTGCAAAATGCTTCCCATAAATCGGTGAACTGTTTGCGCCAAGTTACAGAAACAGAGAAAAATAAATTAATACACACTGTGCTGCCACCAGCTGGTGATAAACATAAATACATTCAATGAAGTCTTTTGTATGCAATTTGGTGAAATATCCCACTCTTTTAATTGCATAGGCCGACTTGACAATATAGTGCAAGGAACGAGTTTAAATGCCTGAAGTTAAAAAGCTAATGTAGGATCTTTGAAAACCATAAGTGGATGCAGATAAAACAGCCAAAGGAGATGACCGCAAACTTGACCTGCGTTACTGATTTCATTCAATGGCCATAAGAGTACCCACAGATAGCATTGGAGTATTACCGAGCTTATTAGGTTTGACATGATGGTGCAGATTGAACTGTAATCCAAATTTACCATCACCATTGAACTGTAGTCCGAATTTGATTCTCATCTAGACTACAAACTATCGGATTGGCGCTTCACAGGCACCACAAAGTGTGCTGTCCCTCAAATGAACATCAAGCTAGATGTCCTGTCTGCTAGCGGTGGGTGTTGGTGTTGTTAGTTGGTGGGTGTTAATTAGTCAAAGTTGCCTGATGATTAGAGCATCCACTCCAAGTTGGGAGGTCAGCAATTTAAACCCCAAGTCATACCAAAAACAAACAAAACTAGAAAGAGTAATCAGAGATTGCAGACCCACGACAGAACGTTTTGTGTGGCATTTGTGTACTGGTGTGTTACATAATTAATGAGACATAATTAGAACTGCCACTTTATAACTACTGTTCGTGATAACCAGGTACCAAGACGTCCAGTTTTGATGCAACCCCGCTTTGGATACCTGACACTGATCCATGATGTTTTTCATTATTATTCAATTGAATTTAGAATGGGATTAAAATGAATTCAATTCAAATCAAATGGAAGACCAAACAGGTACAGTCCTGCGTTGTAGTCATCAGAAGAAACCCGAACAAGAAAAAAAAAGCAAAGATGAAGTAATCAGGAGGAACCTGGATAGGATTCACATTTCAGATGTTGCTCCTCTACCCTCAAACCCATCCAGGCACAGCCAAGTGAGGCTTTTTCAAAAATAAATTAATTAATTGAAAAATAAATAAATAAATAAAAATCGAAAAATAATATCAAAAAAAACCAGATCAAAAAAAAATTCTGGATGCCAGACCATGTGTCTGATCAAGTTGAAATTTAAAACATATATTCGCCATCACCACTAGACCATAATTCTGAAGTTTCATGTCGATTGATTATGTGGTTCCAGAGAAAACATTATTTAATATTTTTCTTCAATCCAATATGGCTGCCAAACCATGTGACCTATCAATTATTCCTGAACAAACGAGTACACCCAAGGCTTGGGGAACTTTTTTGTGAAGTTTCTACTCGATCTGTCCAGCGATTCTGGAGAAGATGATTTTTATAGGTTTTAGGGTAAATCCAATATAGCTGCAAAACCATGTGACCTATGACATATGTGTGAATCTTTTGTTCCTCATGGATAGGCAGTCATACGTGTAAAGTTTCACCTCGATCTGTTCAGCCACTTCAGATAAGATGATTTTCGAAGGTTATTTTTTTTTTTTTAAACAATATTGCTGCCGAATCATGTGACCGATGACCATCATCAAAAAAATTTCTGTGGTCCAGTTTATCCCGATATGACCCTCAAAAATATTCATACTGACCAGATGTCGTGTTCTATATGTGCAATTATGATGTTATAACAAAGGCACCTATGACGTCATAAAAAAAATTAATCACATTCCCTATAAGGAGTACTTGTTGCTATGTGCTAAGTTTCAATTTTTTCCTTGGTGCGGTTTCAGAGATAGAGGTCCAAAGTTTTTCCGTTTTTCCAACATGGCTGTCACACCATCATAATCACCATTAAAACATTCAACATGAGTAGTCACACCTTTGGTGAAAATTGTCTCAATCCGACAAGCTGTTGCGGAGAAAAAAACGAAAGTTCTGTGCGGACAAACAAACAAACCCAAACGTAATACTCTCTCCTTCCACAAGGGTAAAAATGGCATGTGCTGCTTCCTTGCTTGACGCTCAGCATTCTTTGCAGGTTTCAAGAGAATGTAAAGAAGAAATAGTAGGGGGAGGGGGGGGGACTTGATAACCGATTGTTTTGTGGTGCGACATTGACGATGCTTGCACACCAGTTGGATATCCCATTGCTTTTGGGTTCAAATCATCATCAGTCAATAATCACCATATTGTGCAACCATGAATTGCCTGTATATTGCAACACGTGTGGCGTTTTCATAACAGAGCTCTTAGAGTTAGTGTTGGTGTTAGGGGCAGTACTTTAATCATTGTAAGCAAGGGTTGCGTTCCCACATAACCTTGTGATAAGTGAAACTGCATTGAATGAAATATGTTTTCCCAAGAAACCCTGTATTAAAAGGGGATGCATTTTTGCCCAGGAATTTTGGGGGTACCCTGGAGTGGTTTTTCATACATACACACAAATAAATAAATCCTAAACATTATATAGAGATGATGCATTTAAAGGTCCCATGACACCCAAAAGTACTGAAATTGCATATATATATATATATATATATACTGTATATACATATATGTACATGTCCTATAGGAGTTTTTCATCATGATTTCAGATCTGACAATGTTTTTTCACAATACTCGTTCTGTAAAATGTAAAATTAAAAAAACAAACCTCTTCGGGAACGCCCCTAAAAATTCTGCCGAAATCTACTGAAAGGGGCGTAACCCACATGACGTCAACTGCAGGACGACAAAGGCTGCACGTAAATTACTTGGGTTGGTGGGCTTCGTGATTCTATTGTCTTCCTGTGTGTTTCCACATTCGATTGGTCGACTCAATCGCTTCGTTCATATCTGCTTTTAAAAAAAAATCAAGCATTTGGTTTTGAATAATGGATGACATGGACTTTGATTTGTCTGGTAGCGACAGTGAGTGCGAGAGAAATGAAGGATTTTGGTCTGAATCACATGGAAAATTGTCGGATAACGTAGTCGTGGGAGGTGAAGTTCAGGCAGCTGGAAATGGAATACGGCCTTACCAGTTCGAGCCCGAAGCAGAACAAGCAGAGGAAAATGGCGATGAAATTCCCGGCGTTCATGATTATCGGGAGGCCATCGAAGGAAGACTTGGCAATAACAAATGGTTAGACCAAATCCTATTCGTAATTCAATAATGTCAATTCGACTTGCATACTGCTCGATATCAGAAATATTTTGGTGAGGTGACATGACCAGCACAGCGGACATGTTGCACCACGGCGAATGAATCACAAGCAAAACCAGCGCATGTCATCGGCCGTATCTCTCCGCGCATAAAACAAAGCAATCTCGCTGTCCGGATACGATGAAAACTTGTGTGCAGAACACACCTTGCGACACAATTGTCCAGAGTAGTCCGATAAATCTGACGTTCTGTTGCATTTTTATTTATTTTATTCCTACTGTCGTCATGTAGCACCAGTAGAAAACAATGAAGAAAAGAGAATAATAAAAGAAAGCTACAGCACGTCAGATTTATCAGATTAGTCGAACGGACGACGGATTTATCGGACTAGTCTAGACTCTAGAGTTGACAAATAACTTGTATTAGCATGCACACAATGTACAAGTCAATGCGTAAGAGTCCCGAGGATGAGGCCGTGTAATCGGATAGATAAATTTGTCTTTCATAGTTGTGCCAACATATTTTTCCCTGTTCATTTATTAAAGCATTTTTGCTAAATGTTAATGAATAGCAAGCCGATGGAAGCAGTACCTTTACTTTAGAATAAATCCATGTATGTCGAGTGCAGCCAAACCTGGCTTGCATGTATGTGGAATCGTACCTGTCCCAGCAGGCTGGTTTCAATGAACAATTCAATAAGCTGCAAAATGTAGGTGCAGGTTTTTTACATTGTTTGATTTTAAAATTATCTCCTTGCACCTTGAAATGATGCAATATTAATCTTTAGTATTTTACTTGTATGTCCCTGTAAGTTTCTTTTTTAATGGAAAGGTTCAGCAGTCAGATTTTATATTTTGTGGACATGGTATAGCCCTTTATTGTGCATACATGTATTGGATTTGTGCACGACTACGACAAGGTAGTAAAGGGATAAATAATTGCCTCGTGATTGTTGTGCATACACGGCTCAGAAGCAGAATTTCTTTTCCGCGAAACAATCACAGGAATTAAGATGATCAGTGAGATAGCAAACACATGTGCACAATGCATTTGTACGTACTTTATACGGCGCGCGACATCTCAAGTCAATCCACTCTGTGCGAGTTTCTGCAGATGACGTGAAGGCTGCGGTTCGCTGAAGTCAACTTTTTTTAAGGGGCGGGGCATAGCAACTTGTGAAAAGCACTAGAAATATTCGAAATATTGGTCTAATTATCCCATTTTTGATTTAAAAAAAGAAACATGGGTGATTTCTTCACTTGGAAGGTCAAGTTAATATATAAATAACCAGAAAGTTTGGAGTGTCATGGGACCTTTAATACGGTATTATAAACAATAGACAATATCAAACAAAGTCTGTACTCCCCAATAGTGGCGGCACTTTCTTGAACTGAGGCTGGAGTAACAGGGTTGATTGCGGGAGGAAAGTCTCACTTGCGGAGGGGGAGAATCATCTGCCCCTACACGACACTATGCTGTCACTTTTTTCACTCGTGGGAATGGTGTAGCTGGTGGAAGGAGAATCCTGGTTGGTGGATGTAGTTGGTCATCTTGAAAAATGTATGGAGAATGGGTGGGGATAGCTTTCTTTTACTTTGGTGCATAAACTTCCTTGTAGCTAGGAAGGGTGTCATTAACAGCACGACGAAAATCAGTGCTCCTTTCAACATTTGGATCTTGCTTGATAACAAATTATCTAGCCTGCTCAAACGAGCCGAGAATTTGGCTGAGGTTTTTTTATGGTGAGTTGCTTGCATTGAGGTATCACAGCCTCTTCTTCTTCTTCTGCAGCCTGCTGCAGATCCAACTCCATGAGATTATTGCTTCAGGGTTCAACATGACTCGTAAGACTCCATGTCCTCTTCGTCAACCTCGTGAAAACCAACTTGCTTCGCTCGGTCGACAATTTGGCTTGTGATTGATGGAGTTCCCTGTGAATCAGTGGAGGCACTCACTTCCGCCCACACATCCTCAATGTTTTCCAAAGCCTTAACATCTATAAATCATTACTAGAATCCTTAAGGCCTTTAAATCATTCGACAAACTACAGGGATTGTCTTGGATCACAGCAAGAGATAAAGGCATGTAACATTTAGTTTGATCTTCGAGCCATTCACTTAATAACCACTTCATGTTTTGCATGGTACCGTCTCCCACTCTGGATAGTCTTGCAGCACTCAAACTAGTCACAGTCTCCGATATTTCCTTTATTTTTGCCAAACTTTTCATGATCGAATGCATAGTTGACGCAGCAACCGCGTATGTGTGGCCGATTTGCATCGTTATATCTGGCCCAATACATTTTTGAAATATCATGCTATATATAGTTTTTGGCCCTATCTCTCAATGATGAAGAATCACTTAAAAAATTAAATAATTCTCGGATCCAGATCCAAATCCGAATCTTCACCAAAATCGATTAAAAATTTTGTCATGGTCACACACCCAACCTGTCCACCAAGTTTCGTCCGAATCCGTCCACAACTTTTTGAGATATCGTGCTATGTATCGTTTTTGGCCCGATCTCTCAATGGTGAAGAATCACTTTAAAAATTCTAGGAGTCAGATCCAGATCTTCACCAAAATCTAATCAGTTAGTCCTTGTCACACACCCAACCTATCCACCAAATTTCACCCAGATCTGTCCACAGCTTTTTGAGATATCCTGCACACAGACAAACAGACAGACAGACAGACGTGAAAACATAACTTCCTTCACCTTCAGTGGCAGAGGTAATAAAATGGAGAACTGTTCAGTTAAAAAAGGTGACATTGTTGCAAAAGGAAAGCGTAAAAAGTTATGCATGGACTACTCAAGTCAGACCATGCATGTACCAACCCACATCACTCTGTATGGACTCAAACTTCAAAACGTGCGAGTAACTGCATCCAACAATCAAATACGTCACTTTACATCTTGATGGAATATAATATATATGTATGTATATATGTATGTGTGTATATATATATATATATACCTGGTGTGTTGGTGTATATATATATATATAAGCCTGGTGTGTTGGCGCAGTGGTTAGGGCAGCGGCTTGGGATCCAAAAGGTCCTGAGTTCAAGCCCCGTTGGGCCACTGAATTAATACACCAGGGGGTTGACTCAGCCTGTCATCCTTCCGAGGTCGGCGAAATGAGTACCAGTGTACTGGGCCGGTGTATACCCCGGTTAAATAGGTGTACCATATCCCTGTGTCGTAAGAGGCGACCAGGGTTGCGTCAGGAAGGGCATCCGGCGTAAAACATGTGCCAAATCACTATGCGGATCGGATGATCCGCTGTGGCGACCCCTAACGGGAGCAGCCGAAAGGAGAAGAAGAAGAAGAAGATATATATATATATATATATATATATATATATATATATATATATATATATATATATATATATATATATATATATATATATATACCATTACATTTAGCCTGGTGTTGGCGCAGTGGTTAGGGCAGTGGCTTGGGATCCAAAAGGTCCTGAGTTCAAGCCCCGTTGGGCCACTGAATTAACACCAGGGGGTTGACTCAGCCTGTCATCCTTCCGAGGTCGGCGAAATGAGTACCAGTGTACTGGGCCTGTGTATACCCCGGTTAAAATAGGTGTACCATATCCCTGTGTCGTAAGAGGCGACCAGGGTTGCGTCAGGAAGGGCATCCGGCGTAAAACATGTGCCAAATCACGATGCGGATCATACGGATGATCCGCTGTGGCGACCCCTAACGGGAGCAGCCGAAAGAAGAAGAAGAAGATATATACCATTACACAGCAACTTCAGCAAATTTCCCAGCAACTGCTCAATGAGGGAGAGTTATTTTTACCCTCCCACCTTTTTGTATACAAAGTCAAGGCTCGTGGAAGAGCGAGAACACAAAATGAATCAGGACGCACCAAAACAAATGGAATGGCAGAAAGAGAAGGGAACACACCTGATGAGAAGAGTGTTGAAATTTCCTGCTGCAACATCCAGGCCTTGGTTTTCAGCACGACCGAGGCCAAAGCCCAATGTCAGAACGGAAAGTGTGAGTGTGACGAGTCTTGCCATCACAAAGAATACTGCCCACAACTTGAACCTGGCACACGTCACAGCCACAGAAACAGGCCCATTGCTTTATATGATATTGAGGGAAATACAAACAAACAAATATACCAGAGATGGGGAATCCCCCGCCATTGAAAAATAATTGAAATCAAATAAGCGGTTTTCCATTTATTACAAAAAACATTTTTTTCAAGATGGCCGCCCCAGTCGGCCATCTTGGATCCGGCCACGCCCAAAATCAATAGGGTTCTTCCTTTTCAGGTGGTACATGTGTGGCCCAAATTTCAAATCGATATGGCGAACAGTTTATGAGTTATCGCACTCACAGCTATAAAGGTTGACGCCCAGCCAGACGGACGGACGCCCCAGTCGGCCATCTTGGATCCGGCCACGCCCAAAATCAAAAGGGTTCTTCCTTTTCAGGTGGTACATGTGTGACCCAAATTTCAAATCAATATGGCGAACAGTTTATGAGTTATCGCACTCAGAGCTATAAATGTTGATGCCGCCCCAGTCGGCCATCTTGGAGCCGGCCACACCCAAAATCAATAGAGTTCTTCCTTTTCAGGTGGTACATGTGTGACATATATTTCAAATCGATATGGCAGACAGTTTATGAGTTATCATGCTCACAGCTATAAATGTTGACGCCCAGCCAGCCGGACGAACGGACAGCCGGACGGACGATCCGGGTGATAACAATATCCCCCTTCCGCCACGCGGCGTGGGATAAAAAAAAAAAAAACTGCATGATCCGATTCTTATTGAAATATATAAATTTTTAGAGGCTACTTCTGGCTTAGGCCTAAGTCACATTTGCTCTACGGCGAGGATACGGCGGCCGTACGCCCTCTGAATTGACAGAAACGTGAGGCGGCCGCAGAGTTTCTGCGGTGGCCTCAGGGTGGCCCTACGCCATAAGGGCGCCGTGGAATTATAGCGCGGAGTTATAACTTTTTTCATTTCTACGTTCGCCGTAGCAATTCGACAAGCCGAAACAAAAGAACTGATTAAAAAATAAAAATAAAAAACCCACTCATTACCGTCCGTCTGGCCACACGTTCGCCTTAGGGCCCCCCTGTGGTCCCCCTGCGGTCGCCTTACAGACACCTTGCGTCTGCCTTGAAAATTCTATGGCCGCCGCAGGAACTCCCCAAGGTCACTGTGCGACATCAATCAAAGACCGTACGGCACCCCCACGTTTTCGGTCTCCACAATCTATAAATACGCCGTGCGGCTCCCCGAAAAATAAAAAAATATATGTGACTGCTACATTGTGTGACCGTGGAAATACTGCGGCCCGCCCTATAATTGCTAGTGGCCGTAGATTTTGGAGACCCTACGGCCGCCATGGCAAATGTGACTTAGGCCTTAGCGATTGCATAAGCTCCACCGATTAGGCATGACCTTAGCAGAGCTATATACCCCCTAATTCTCCGTAGGATTGTACTGCAACCAATACCAGGAAGAGAAATTAGTTCTCCATTTTATAAACTAGTCAACCCCGGAGAGGGAACATCCACGGATACCTGTTTCGGGCTTGTCGGTCTTTGTCAGCATGGAGCAGAAGCTCCTCCCCAGAGTGACTCGCATCTTAAGTACTTAAAGTGTAACAGAATCAGTTCAAAATGCATGAACATACAGAGCAGGAAACAAGCAGTCAGTCGGTGCTTTGAGTGTTAACGATACCATGGAACCCCAACATTCACGTATTCGACATTCGTGAAACCCACAATTTTGCGGTTATAATGTGTGACCCGCTTATATATATTGTTACGGCTGTGGAAATTCGCAAACCACCATTCAGGGCCCGTAGGTGAGATAACTCTAAGTACATGTGTAGTTAGCCCCAAACCCGTTGTTTAGAGGGAATTTATGTGATTCATTCGGGCTGCGACGCTTTGAGATAGCTGTTTTTCTGTTCTATCTTTATTTTGAACCAACCACGTCTCAACCGCCATAACCCTCCACCACCCTCACCTCTCTCCTTCTACGGCCATTCCCGCACCACCTGTGAACACTGAGCGTCGGGCTGTCTTGGGCTCGTTAAAGCGATACGCACCGAGCCGCGAGTGCAAATAGCGGCCTTTCCGAGGGAGAATTCGGATCAAGAATGCTACACGCCCACTTCTGATCCATCCAATCAGCAAGCGCGGAGCAGCTTGGCCCCGCCTCCAGGCGCGTCCGTGTGAAATCGAAATATGCAAATTCTAGGATCAGGGGAGGTTCACGCCCACTTTTCCTCCGTCCAATGGGCGAGCATGGTTCCGCCCCCGAGCACATCCTGATCCGGAAATTTGCATATTGTTTCTCCTGCCGGCCTATAAAACGTCGAGCGCAAGGCGAATCGTGGCAGAGAGTCAGAGTTTTGGTAAGAGAGTCATCGAGCAGAGTGTGGCAGCAGCAGAGTGTGGCAGAGAGTGGAGTCGGGTGGCGAAGGCACCGAGTTGGGTTCTGCAGTCGGCTGAGGAGAGTTGGGGGAAGAGACCAAGGAGCTCGGGCCCGAGGCGAGAAGGACGGCGGTCGGCGACGAGGTCGCGGTGGGAGATCGCTCGGCGCGGGACCGAAGCCAGCCAGCCATTCTCCCTCCCCCAGAGCATCAACAATTCCCCCTTTTCCCCCGCGCTGAGATAGTGCAACAAAGGGGGCCCCGTTCCCACCCCACTTCAAACGTCTTGCCAACGAAACCCACGAAGGAGCATGGAGTCGGGGCACAGCCACGCGGCCACGTCTGCGGCTCGTCCGCCAACGCGTCACGAGGACGCGGGTCGGACCCACCCGTTCTCGCGGACCTGGCCGCTCCTTCAGGTCCCGCGCACATATTGGCCTACAGGCCCGTCTGCCCCCTTGTCTATGAAGGTGGCTTCTTTCCTTTGCTTTTGAGTAAATGTGTGTTGGCGCCATGTCTTGTAAAGTAGAACTGTGTAAGTGTTGCCATGTGTACGCGTATTCTGTTGTAACTCTGCGTCGTTGTTTCTTTTGTTTTACTGATATAGGTGCATTTTGACTGTTTGGCTGTATATGTGTGCTTTCGGTGTGTCGCGTAATAAAAGTGCATTGTGTGAACTGTTTTCCCGTTTCGCTTAGTCTTTTCTTTATTGACTCCACATCCTGCTTCACGTAAAGGGTTCGTAGTGGGCTTAATACACCCGATAATTAATCGGAACCGTCGAGGCAAACGATAACACCGCTCAGTTATCACTGTAGCATGGAACGGACCGCTTAAGCGGTTCATGTCCGGAGTCGGCCTGCGGCGAGGTACGATCGCCCGGTCGACCATCCGCGCAGGTACTTCGGAAGATCGAATTTGGCGAGCGACCCTATCCTGCGCGGGTGGGCAATTGGCACGGTCATGGTGAGGTTAAAGCCCCACCCATGACTAGCTCCCGGCGTTGTTCCGAGAGGGTCACGACAGAATTGTCCGTTCTGGTGGGCGAGGCGGCCGCCATTCGAGTTGAGCGGCCGATCGCACGCCGGCGGGCGCGAATTTGCAACTATATATGTATATATATATATATATATATATATATATATATATATATATATATATATATATATATATATATATATATATATATATATATATATATATATATATATGTCTATTCACAGGGTTTTATTTATTTTATTTTATTTTATTTTAACACTTCAGGCTCTTCTCCTATATCCACCACACTAATACTAATTCAGTCTGGAAATTCTTCCACAGACACCTGCTCTCTCTTATGCACAGATTCATCACACCTAGTCTTCAATTATCTTATCGATCCTCCCGCTCTTGCAACTCTGAATAATGTGGTGAGGCAGTTGATTTAAAAACAACTTGCAATGTCCTACTGGAAGGCAAATTCAACCGAAGTTAACCTCAGATCATTTTGCAAAGCCTGCAGCAAGTGTGTATCCACTCTCAGGAGAGTCAGAAAACAACATCCATCAAGAATGAGCTTTCAAATTTATCTCCCTCCTCTAAAACCTGGTGGCACCGTGTCGAGTGTCCCTGGTGTATGCTCCCCTTCCATCCCTTCCCTCTCTTCAAATGGCACCACAGCTGACTCTGCTCGTGAGAAAGCCGAATGCCTCAATTGTGTTTGCTTCAAAATCTTGTATCCCTAACACCTCCCTCTCCATACCCATCCTTCCCAGTCATAACCAACTGTTCCTGAATTGTGTCTTTTGCACCTGAAAAGATGGAAAAGTTTCTGGCAACCCTCGATTCTGACTCTTCAACTGGACAAGATGGCACCAGCTCATGTGTCCTGAAAATCTGCTCTGCTGCTCTTGCACTTCCTCTCTTTGCCATTTTCACCCTGTCATTTGCCCCAGGTCATCTTCCATCTGCTTAGACATCAGCAAACACCACAGTATTACACTAAAAAATTAATTTTTATTTTTATTCACACCCGTGTCTGAAGGAAACTGTTCGGTTTGCAATTTCCTTCTCATGATGGTAGGCAATGAGAGGTCCCTCTTGTCAATTCAGCATCTGGACAACTTTTTAAAAATTTTTGATGAACAGATGGACATACCAAATGTTGATGTGGCTACACCACTTAAAAGGGTGCAAAAAAGAATCCCCTTAACTGCAGACCAATCGGCTTACTTCCAATCATCAGTAAGATCATGAAATCCATCATCAGAGTTGACATAAAATAATTCCGTTTCTTGAACAGCCTCATCTTAGATCAATTCAGATTCAGACCTGGTCACTCTGCCTTGGACATGCTGCTTCTACACTCCCAACAATGATGGAGACCCTCAATATCAGACAGGAGATCAGGGCCATCTCTCTGGACATACCTTGAGCTTTTGATACAGTCTGGCTTCCTGCCTTGCTCTCCAAACCATCTGCCTATGGAATCCAAGGCAAACTCTACTCTTGGATTACTGACTTTCTCCACTCTCGTAACCAACATGTTGCTCTCAATGGAACCCCTTCATCTCCTCTTCCTGTCAAATAAGGAGTACCCCAAGGCAGTGTTCTAGGCCCCCCATCATATTCCTAATCGTAATCAAATCGTGAGATCAATAATCTCACCGACTCTGGAAAATCCACTTTATCTCTTTGCTGACGACTCCACTCTCTGCCCTGACATATCTTATCCTTCTGACCAACAGGCAGCAGCCTCTTCCCTCTCCTCAGACCTTGACAAAAAATCACAAAGTCAAACACTTGGAATATGTCTTTCAATCCTAAGAAATCCCACAAAACTCCCCCACTTTCTGAAAGGATCGTTCTGCAAATCCTCCCATCTACTTTCTCATGAACCCTCTCAAAGAGGTTCACTCACAAAAACTCTTATCTTGGGTCTCACTCTCAGCCATGATCTCTCTTGGGCAAGTCATATTTTAAAGTTGACCTCCAAAGCCAGACGCCGACTGGGCATCCTCCGTGTGGTGCCATTTGAAGTGAGGGAAGGGAAGCATACACCAGAGATGAACTTGACAAGGTGTCACGAGGTTTCAGAGGAGGGAGATAAGTTTGATTGCTCATTTTTGAGATTGGACAGATGTTATTTTCTGGCTCTCCTGGAAGTAGACACACACTTTTTACAGGTTTGTGGAATGAGCTCAGGTTGCCTTCGGTTGGATTTGCCTTCCAGTAGGAGAATGCAAGTTGTTTTTAAGCAACAGCCTCACCACAGGATTCAGAGTACCGAGAGTGAGCGGATGGGGAAGATAATTGAAGATGAGGTGGGGTGAATCTGTGCATAAGAAAGCAGGTTTCTGTGGAGGAATTCCCAGGCCAAATTATCAGCAGCAGTGGATATAGAAGACCAGTCCTGAAGTGTTTAAAAAAACAACAACAAATAAAACAAGCAGTCATAGACTGGTACTTACGAAATCGTCAACTTGACCTCTGACCTTGTTGAATAAAAGCTGTCTCTCGAGAAGGTAGCGACGCAAACCAGAAGTTTCTACAATGATTCTGTATCAAACCATCAAAAATCGTAACGTCAACCGAAGCAAAAATCTCCATTTCTCCACGCAATTATTTTATCAAAGTCACAAAACTGTAATATTCGGCCATCCTCCAAGAATCTTTACATAATCCGACGGCTTAGCGAGTCAGGCATGCGACGATAACCTTTATTGGGATAAAATATGACTTTTAAACACCATCTTTATCGCAAACACCGTCAGCGCGCACACGGAAAACTTTTACGTGGCTCAACAATGCGTCTGTTAGAGCGCACTGCATCACGTGACGACCCGTGACGCGTCGAGTGAAATATTTTTAATACAATCATAAAACGTCTCCAAAACATCCGATTTTTAGCAGAATTTCGACAACCGAGTTTTAAGCGTCCAAAGCGATCGCAAAAACCAAAGACAAAATTAAAATTGAAGTTAAAACGAACTCGTAATATCGAGCGAAGCAAAAATACTCCATTTCTCCACATGAATTCACGGAATTATGTTTGACCTCACTGTGACCTTCACCTTTGACCGATTTTGACAAAAATCTAATCAGCACTAGCCATCACCCTCCTGAATCACGTGGTGTAATTTGATATTGGTAGCTTCTTCCGTTCTCGAGTTATCGTGCCTACAAACAAACAAACAAACAAACAAACATACAAACAAACAAACAAACAAACAAACAAACAAACAAACAGAAACGGAAGTCATCAATATACTTACGAAATATTTAGATTTCGTAAGTAACAAGCAGTCATAGACTGGTACTTACGAAATCATCAACGTGACCTCTGACCTTGTCGAATAAAAGCTGTCTCTCGAGAGAAGGTAGCGACGCAAACCAGAAGTTTCTACGATGATTCTGTACCAAACCATCAACAATCGAATGTTTTGGATGTTTGACCTCACTGTGACCTTGACCTTTGACCGATTTTGACCAAAATCTAATCAGCACTAGCCATCACCCTCCTGAATTCCGTGGTGTAATTTGACATTGGTAGCTTCTTCCGTTCTCAAGTTATCGTGCCTACAAACAAACAAACAAGCAGTCATAGACTGGTACTTACGAAATCGTCAACTTGACCTCTGACCTTCTCCAATAAAAGCTTTCTCTCGAGAAGGTAGTGATGCAAACTAGAAGTTTCTACGATGATTCTGTACCAAACCATGAAAAATCGAATGTTTTGGATGTTTGACCTCACTGTGACCTTGACCTTTGACCGATTTTGGCCAAAATCTAATCAGCACTAGCCATCACCCTCCTGAATCACGTGGTGTAATTTGACATTGGCAGCTTCTTCTGTTCTCGAGTTATCTGTACCAAACCATCAAAAATGGGATATTTGACCTCACTGTGACATTGACCTTTGACCGATTTCGACCAAAATCTAATCAGCACTTGCCATTGCCCTCCTGAATCACGTGGTGAAATTTGACATTGGGAGCTTCTTCCGTTCTCGAGTTATCGTGCCTACAAACAAATAAACAAACAAAAACATACAAACAAACAAGCAATCATAGACTGGTACTTACGAAATCGTCAACTTGACCTCTGACCTTGTCTAATAAAAGCATGAATTCCTCAGAAGCCCAAGGGGAGCTTGAATTCTGAATTCATTGTGGTCTACGATTTTACACTGTGGTTTGCAGATAATGAGTACCAGATAAAAACTAGATTTCTTACAAAAATTCCATTTTTTGTGTTTTTATTTTTAAAAAAGTGATTCAGTACCAGCAGGATATGCCAGATAATAGGTGTATTACTTTTCAGAAGAATCTGATAAAAGATTTTTTAATATATATATATATATATATATATATATATATATATATATATATATATATATATATATATATATATATCAGTTATTCATCGCTGTTCCAGAATTTCTACAACCGAGTTTTAAGCGTCCTAAGCGATCGCAAAAACTGAAGACAAAATTAAAATCGAAGTTAAAACGAACTCGTAACGTCGAGCGAAGCAAAAATACTCCATTTCTTCACGCAAAACCTTAATGTAACTTAATGACGCGTCTGCTCGAGCGCACTGCATCACGGGACGACCAGTGACACGTCGAGTGAAATATTTTTTATACAATCTTAAAAAGTCTCCAAAACATCCGATTTTTACTAGAATTTTGACAACCGAGTTTTAAGCGTCCTAAGCGATCGCAAAAACCGAAGACAAAATTAAAATCAAAGTTAAAACGAACTCGTAACGTCGAGCGAAGCAAAAATCTCCATTTCTCCACATGAATTTATGGAATTATGTTTGACCTCACTGTGACGTTGACCTTTGACCGATTTTGACCAAAATCTAATCAGCACTAGCCATCACCCTCCTGAATCATGTGGTGTAATTTGACATTGGTAGCTTCTTCCGTTCTCAAGTTATCGTGCCTACAAACAAACAAACAAACAAACAAGCAGTCATAGACTGGTACTTACGAAATCGTCAACTTGACCTCTGACTTTGTCTTATAAAAGCTGTCTCTCGAGAAGGTAGCGACGCAAACCAGAAGTTTCTACGATGATTCTGTTCCAAACCATCAAAAATCGAATGTTTGACCTCACTGTGAGCTTGACCGTTGACCAAAATCTAATCAGCACTAGCCATCACCCTCCTGAATCACGTGGTGTAATTTGACATTGGTAGCTTCTTCCGTTGTCGAGTTATCGTGCCTACAAACAAACAAACAAACAAACAGAAATGGAAGTGATCAATATACTTACGAAATCTTTAGATTTCGTAAGTAACAAACACACAAACAGAGGACGGAAGTGATCAATATACTTACGAAATCTTTAGATTTCGTAAGTAACAAACACACAAACAGAGGACGGAAGTGATCAATATACTTACGAAATCTTTAGATTTCGTAAGTAATAAACTATCCCCCTTTTCCCATTGAAACAGTCATAATTTTCAGGAGCGTATGAATGACCCCGTGAATGTCAGGGTCTTGCTGAATACAAAAAAAGTTATTGTCACAATGGTACAGCCAACCATATGTACATAAATTGATGAAAGTGGCTCCAACTCAAACCAAGAACCTCAGCTTTGGGAATGGGAGGGGCCAATTGTCATGGATCAATGTGCAAATCCACAGATCTTTAATCCACAGAACAGGGTCTTCCAAAAAGACCTGGACAACTTTGGTTGTCAATATATTTAGAACCAAAAATGACACAATCACAAATACCCTTTGTTTATATGATACAGAAATGCATAAAGTTTTCTTTATTTTCAGGTCTGATGGTTTAATGTAAAATAAAATGGCGACTCCACAGAAGAAATCTCAGTGTGTTGAATGGTTCATCAAGACAAGATCAAACACACAAGTTCAGCGTAATTTCCGTACAAGGTATGGAAGGAATCCGCCATCACAAACTAATATCAGAGAGTGGTGGTGCAAAAGGTTTAATGATTTAAAGAGGAGTTGTCAGAGGATTTAAAGAGGATAAAGAGGAGTTGTCAGAAACATTAGAGTACCGGTCGACCAAGCACAAGTGCAGCAGACAATTGAACGTGTGTGTGAATTATTTCAACAAAGTCCCAGAAAATCTATTTGATGCGCATCGAGAGAACTGGGACTACCAACCACCACTGCATACAGGATTTTGCATGAAAGACTGAAGCTTTCTGCCTATAAGGTGCAGATTCTGCAGGAACTCAAACCAAATGACAGACCCAAACGCAAGACATTTGCCTTGGAAATGCTCAGTCGCATAGAGAATGATGAAGGTTACCTGAAAAAGGTCATGCTCACAGATGAAGCTCCTTTTCATGTTCCAGGGAAGGTCAACTCGCACAATGTGAGGATCTGGGGCTCTGAAAAAACCCCACGTGGTCATTGAACACATACGTGACTGATATTTGGACTCTGTGTGGTGTGGTCTTCTCCATGACCGCTTGATGGGTCTGTTTTTATTTGTGGTGGATACAGTGACCTCAACAATTTACATGAACATGTTGGAAGGATTTGCCTTCCCATAGGCTGAAGACCTGCAAACCGATATTATTTTTCAACAGGTCGGCGCTCCCCCTCATTGGGCCTTAGTCGTTCGAGCCGTCCTGAATGAAAAAAAATTCCAAGTCGCTGGATTAGCCGAGACGGACCAACCGCCTGGCCCCCATGATCACCAGACGTAACCCCCTGATTTTTTTTTCTGTGGGGGTTGTCAAAGATGTCTACAACACCAAGGTGGCAAACCTGCAGGATCTTCGTCCTCGGATCACAGCTGCATGCACACTGGTGGACGCAAACATGCTGAGCCGAACATGGCAAAAACTCGTGTACCACCCTGCACCATGACAAACACAACAAACATGTCCTGCACATGACAAACGGAGCTCATATTGTAGTGTATTGATGATGTGCACAAAACTTGATGAGATTGTGTATCATATGAACAAAAGCTATCATTGTATCATTTGTGGTTCTAAATATATTAACAACCAAAGTTGACCGGGTCATTTTTAAACACCCAACATATCGTTCGTTATCAGCTCTAGGGCTGTCAATATACCCCGGCAAGGCTCTTCATTGCTATATAATGCTGTCTTGTTATTGATAGTTTGAGAGCTAAAATATAAGAATAAATTATTTATGTTACTCACTCCATGTAATAAAAAATACATCTGTCCAAGAATATTGACCATGAAGATGAAGTGAACACTCTTATTAATCGAGCGTTTTAGTCCATCATTGTATCGAATCAATGTCAGAGCACAGATTAATTTATCATTTATTTTTGAGTGGAAAAATATATATATATATATATATATATATATATATATATATATATATATATATATATATATATATATATATATATATATATATATATTTTCAGGGAGTAGCAGATAATCTTACATTAGTGTTTAAGGCTCATGGAAGAGCCAGTATATCAAGAGACATAATTCAATGCAAGATGTTATATAGTTATCCAAGACAAGGACAATAAGAGACACAATTGCACTTTTTCAAAAATTGCAAAGACATCAGTACACAATACGTATATGGGGTTTCCACGTGTGCGCAATCAGCATCACGAGCTATGTGCTCATATGAGGACACGAAACAGACAAACCAAAGATTAAGCAGGAGAAGGAACACATTGGTGTACCTTCTACCCCCCCCCCCAACCACTCAACCAACAATGCTACTCAACAACCTCAGTTGAACCACTCTAAATGCAGCAAAATATATTCTATGGAATCACCCTTTCTGCCAAGATATGTTGACCATATGACACAGAGGAATGAATGATTTAAATTCATTAATTTAGTGGTAATTTGACGAAATGAAATGCTAATCAAAGCTCATTACGATCAACCTTCATCATTTTAAACAGATAGTACGGTTGCCATTTTCTACAAGACAAGATATGTCGAAGGCGGTTGTTTCGTGATTGATAGCTGATCATGTCAACTGTTTGGCCAAATAAATTGAACAAACAAACTATATTTTCACAATCATTAAATGTACATTTTAAATTTTAATAAAACGAAATTAATTTACAAAGTTGCGGCAGCAAAAAAGGACCACAAAGAAAACTGTCAATAAAGTAACTCCTCTTCTTTTATCAAGAGCAAAGCTGGGCTGACAGGATGGCCGAGAGGTATGCACTCGTCTCTCTGCTGTACAGCCTGGGTTCAAATCCTGACCCAACTATAAAGTGTCATCCCAGTGTTTCATCGGCAGGGTGATTAATCAATGTGTGTACCGTCCTTCGGATGGACGTTCAACTGGACGTCCTGCATGCTGGCATTAGTTGGTGGATGTTAAAGATCCCATGATGTTCTTCATGAAGAGTAGGTGAGTGATCACTGGCACCATGAACAAATTTAAAATTCCAGCCTTAACCTACAGCCAGGGCATTGCATCAGCGGCATAGCCGCACCCTCAGCCGATGATGATACACCCTCACCCTCAACTAGTCTTGTGCTGGAAGATGAAGACGAAGACAAAGACGAAGACAACGAAGAAGAGGAGCAAAAGTTAAGTTCTGCAAAACAATCTTGCTATTTACACCAAAACCATAATTTGTCAAATAAATAAATAAATAAATAAAACACAAAATGGGAAAGTTTCACACTCAAACTTTACCCAACAATACAAAGACATGAAATAATAACACAATGGTGATAATAATAATGATAAAAGAATAGTCCCACAATCTTTATAAAGCTCTGGGGCCGATCATGACTAGCGGAGAAACTTTTGTGAGCTACAACCAATCCTGAGCTGGGTCACCGCTCGAACGCAGAACACTCGACTGAAGGTGGCAGGAAATTGCAATTTTTCAGTGTGCCGGCAAAAACTTGCCTACCCTTTCCAAAAGACACTGCGATAATCAACATCCACTAGTGCTGGTCCAATTGGGAGTGGGGGGGGGGGGTCTTCCAGTTTAACGTCCTTCCGATGGACGGCACACGATGCTGCGTCTCCCTGCATGCAAAACACCAGGATGACAGTTTATAGTTGGGTCGAGATTCAAACCCAGGTGAGAAAGTGCGAGGAAAATGAGCACACCTGGAGGCTATTGCACCAGCACAAGACATAAAATACCAGATGGTTAAAATAAATAAATAAATATATAGAGAGAGATTACTTCTTACCTGTGAAAATGACATGCCTCAGATTTTGGAGAGAAAAATAAAAATAAAAATCTTCCAATGAGGCAACAACTTCCTGAACCAAAATGACAAATATGGTGTCCACCCATTTCTACACTTTCATCCCACTATCTTCCCATCTTTGCTTATGCCTCTCAATCACGTTCTCCCAACAGACTTGAAGGTTTCCACTCACCAGCACCTCGTGCAAAATCCCATACCAATCCATTTCTCACGACTTCTGATCCCTTCATGTTTGTCATTTGTTGTTCAGTCATGCACTATCCCACCCTCATAATGTTTTGGTTTTTGTTTATTTTCGTTTAACGATGAGACTGTGCACATATTTTCTTAAATTCCACACTCACAACACAACATGTAAAAAAGAAGAAGAACAAAATAAAAAAAATCAAATATTTAGGAAACAGGAGAGATGCTCAGCAAGAATCCCGAAGTGTACCACACAGACAAGGTTACTCACCCATGCTGTTGAGCTTCACGGATGTAATAGAGGAGACGGGAGGCATGGAAGACAAGTTCCACCAGGAAGTGTAGCACCATGAGTACGAGGCCAAGGCGGTGGAGGCTGTCATAAAGGAGAAATAAATAGACAGGATTATATATACACTCCCTCAATTTCAGTATGTGTGCAGAATTGTTTTTAAATTTTGCACCAGATTCAACACTTTAGTTAAATTTTTATTTAAAGAAAAATAAAAAGTTGTGATTTTTTTTTACTAAAAGGATGCAAGAAGTTTGAAAGATAACTACGTTATGCAAGCACAATCAAACCCTGATAACAACCTTCATCTCAGATGAGAGGTCCAACTCCAAGAAGTGTTGGATCACACGAGTCACAATCCTTTCACTTTTAAGCTATTTTATAAAATGGTCTCCTTGCTGGTTCAGAGCTGAGCATGGAGGATACCACTGACAGCAAATGAGTTGGGTTAATGTAAAAGTTGCAGTTGGATGCAAAAAGCACGTGAAAAAAGATTTGTGTTTTTCATTCATTTTTTGGAAAACAATTTTCACATACTAAACTAGAATGGCACCAGGTGGAGTGCTTACCTCCACCAGGCTGAGCATTGCATGTTTTGTATCCCACTGATTGGCCAGATCTGTATCCGCATCTTAACCAAAATATAATCGGCTTGTTATTGTAACCCAGCAAACTTATTAATCATTTCGTCCGAATCTGCCTTATGAAACATCGTGCTACACTGTAGATCATTTTTGGCTCTCCCTCTCACTCCCTCAGTGGTGAAGAATACCTTGGAAAATAAATAAATAAATCTCGTATCTCAATCCGGCTCCAAATTTTTCACAAAAAACAAACAAACAAATAAATAAATAAAATCGAATCAAATCATCGTTGTCACATCCCAACCGATTCACCAAGTTTCATCCAAATCAGTCCATAACTTGAGATATCCTACTCAGACAAACAGAGAGACACAGGCATGAAAACATAACCTCTGTCCACCTTCAGTGGTGGAGGTAAAGGGGCTGTCACACCTTGACGATTTAGCCAGCGTATGCCGATTTATGAAAAATGTGTCTAAAACGCTGGCACACGTCCAATACGTTATGGGTACGTTACGTGTACGTTAGTTGCACGCTGAAAAAAACACTACCATAGGTCGTATTACGCTGGTTTAAACCGTTGTACTTTTTGGTTGTCCAAAAAATTTTGCATGCTTGAAATTTTACGACGTACTCGGCGTTTGTCTCGCATGTTCCGCTACGCTAGCCATAAGTTGTAGGCACGTTATGCGATATAACTTATCGATAAGTTGTCGAAGCGTTCTGTGTTCATTACTAGTACATTATGCATTTGTCAAAGTCGTTTTTAATACTTTAAAAAGTAAAAAAAAGAAATATTTCATCGTGGGAATGAGAAAAAAAAATAGCCAAAAAGAACATCAAACAATGGTGCAAAGTAGTCTCCTATTCGTGGACGATAAGAGGATCCATCATCACCCACACCCTCCCCATCACGCTCACATACTACTGACATCGACATGCTACTACTACAACTACTACTACTATTACTACTGTCATGCACACCAACTACTACTAATAGTATTACTACTACAGATACTACTGGCATTGACATCTACTCAACATGGAGTCTGGAACAATGATGGGTTCCTCTTGTGAAGCCCATTTGTATATACCAATTCCCCTTAACGCTGCCAATACGCCATTACACGGTAGATGTAAGTTAGAAACACGTTCAGTAAGTGCTGTGGTCGTACGGAAGACATCAATCAAATTCGTCTACATACGACAATGTGCGTTTTAGATATGTTACAAAGAGGTTCATAGCATGTTATACTTGGGTTCAAAGAATGCTACACATAGGTTAAACGCACGTTACTCATCGGTTCATAGCACGCTAGTCATTGGTTCAAGGCAAGTTACAAATAGGTTCAATGTAGGCATGTTATGCGATCGTTGACACACGTTGATTGTATGTTACTCATAAGTCGAAACACGTAGAGGTAACATTCGCGTACCCGAAACTTATTTCTAACCTATGAGTAACGTTTTGTAAGCACGCTACATGAACGTTGTTCACACTTCGCAACACGCTCTTGTACGCTCTCAACATGGGCGTACATCTCATACATGTACGCAACACGCTCTCACGTTCACACTTCGCAACTTTTGCTTTATTGTACATGATTATGACTGTATACGTGCCTTCCGTGCTGTCTGTGTGTAAAATTAAACGTGCTTGTGTAATTGTTCCTGCTTCGTTTCGTCTCCTTTCCTTTTATTGACTCTCCATCCTGCTTCACGTAAGAGACTCATAGCGGGTTTCGAGAACCCGGATAATTAATCGGAACCGTCAAGGCCGATGATAACACAGCTCAGTTATCACTGTAGCACGGAATGGACAGCTTAAGCGGTTCGTGTCCGGAGTCGGCCTGTGGCGTGGTATGATCGCCCAGTCGACCACTCGCGCAGGTACTTAGGTAGGTCGAATTTGGCGAGCAATTGGCACGATCGTGGTGAGGTTAAACCCCCACCCGTGACTAGCTCCCGGCGTTGTTCCGAGAGGGTCACGACTGAATTGTCCGTTCCGGTGGGCGAGGCGGCCACCATTCGAGTCGAACGGCCGATCGCACGCCGGC
This sequence comes from Eptatretus burgeri, assembly GCF_056783735.1. NCBI lineage: Eukaryota > Metazoa > Chordata > Myxini > Myxiniformes > Myxinidae > Eptatretus > Eptatretus burgeri. Next base: position 38,376,446 of record NC_140965.1, read on the forward strand.
GGGCGCGAATTCGCAACACTGGTGTCAGCGAGCGGGAAACAAACCCTACCGTCGCCAACTAAATTTACGGAACCAGATCAAGGGTGAGTGGAGCGACCCTCCGTGTTCCATTAAATTACGAGCAAATTTAAATTTAATCGCTTATCTGCTATATAAATGGCAGTCCTTCTGTCCATGTCTGTCTGTTTTTTTGTGACGAATAAGCTCCTAGAACAGTGAACCGATCTTGATGAAACTTTACACATATATAGAACTAACATTCAGCTCCAGGATGCGCTAAGTGGCTCTCCATAAAAATGAAAAAATATATATGTATTAAAATATATATATAAAATAAATCAAATTTCCATTAGAAAAAAAAATGGCTTTCGAATAGTGCGCCGGCGTATTAATCATAACAAAAGGCTTCATGGTTAAAAACGCTAGGGTTTTTTGAAATACAAAATGTTTGTATTCGTTGACTTTTTAAACATACACATTCTCCTCCTGTTATTTGAATTCTCGAACTGCACGCGCACGGCAACAGCTAACTGCTGATCGATCTGCTCATGAAAGAGCCAGGCAAGCCATAAAGGGGGTTAGGGAGACAATTGATAAAGGGAAGATAAAAGATGTGAGTGAGTGAGGGCCAGCGGGCCTGTTTGTATGGAGTGAGGGCCAGTGGGCCTGTGTGTGTGGAGTGAGTGAGGGCCAGCCTGCCTGTGTGTATGGAGCGAATGTGGTATGCATGGTGCGATGAGTGATTGGGGGGAGGAGTGATTCCCACCCAAGTGACCCCAGGGTCAGTGTAATGTGAGTTAGTGGGTTAGTCAAATTGACAAAAATGGAGGTCGCTTTGCTGTTGGTGCGAATGTGGGATCGAAACCCGTTTGGAGGGTGCAGGAGTCCTGTTGACGGGCTGGGAGCGTGGCTGCGAACGGTGAGTATCGCTTAGTGGGAACAAAATAGGGCAAATTTCCCGGGTACTTCAGCTAGTGTGAAATAAGATGGAGTTTCAAGGCGAGCGGGTGCCGGGGGTAGAAATGTATATGTGTAGTAATGTAGGATCCATGGCCCAGGACGGTACTTGTAATTACAATCCGTGGGGGAGCTCACCCTATTCTGAGCACGAACTTTGCCGGCAAACTGAGTCGCATAATGGCGGCGCGATCGCAACTCAGCGCAGCGCGGAGCAAGCGGCCATTTATGGCGTGGCGAATGGCGCAGCACGAGGCGAGCGCTCCCAACAGCAGTTTCAAATCACGTGGGCATGGCAGGCGAGGTCAAGCACGCCTACGCCGGACATTGGCGGGCTTTGGAAATAATTGAAGGAAGAATGGAGGACCGAGCTCGAAAAAGAAAAACAGAAACACGAGCTGGAAGTAAAACAATTAAAGAAAGAACTATTGGAGAAGTCAAGACAGGCCAAGGAACGAGAGGGAAAAGTGAGGGAAATAGAATTGAGGATCCATAAGTGGGAACAAGGGACGAGCGAGCTGAGCGAGAGAATGGAGGAGGAGCGAATTGGTAATTCCCGGGATAGAGAGAACTTGGAAGAGGAAAAAGGTGAACACGACTTGGAATTTAAAAAAACTGAAGGAAGAGGTAAGATCAGGCAAAAAGATAATAGAAATCCCAGAAGAGGAGAGAAAAATCTGGAACAAGAGAAGAACGAACTGAACGAAAGAATAGAGGAAGAGCAAATTTGTAATTCCCGGGATAGAAACAACTTGGAAGAAGAATGGAGGGCAAAGTAGGAGGAGGAGAAACGGGAACACGATGTGGAATTGAGACAGCTGCAGGGGGAGGTAGAAGAACTTAAGCGCTTCGTGTCCGGAGTCGGCCTGTGGCGTGGTACGATCGCCCGGTCGACCACTCGCGCAGGTACTTCAGTAGGTCGAATTTGGCGAGCAACCCTATCCTGTGCGGGTGGGCAATTGGCACGCTCGTGGTGAGGTTAACCCCCACCCGTGACTAGCTCCCGGCGTTGTTCCGAGAGGGTCATGACTGAATTGTCCGTTCTGGTGGGCGAGGCGGCCGATCGCACGCGAATTCGCAACTATATATATATATATATATATATATATATATATATATATATATATATATATATATATATATATATATATATATATATAGTTATGGTTGCAGGGGTACATGGAAGAATTTAATAGGGAATAGCATTGTGTAGAGTTGCTTGGTCCGTGGACGAGTAGAAAGCATCTCGATGTAACTAAGTTAGGGAATCTTCTTCTTCTTCTTTCGGCTGCTCCCGTTAGGTGTCGCCACAGCGGTTCATCCGAATGATCCGCATCATGATTTGGCACATGTTTTATGCCGGATGCCCTTCCTGACGCAACCCTGTTCGCCTCTTACAACACAGGGATATGGTACACCTATTTTAACCGGGGTATACACTGGCCCAGTACACTGGTACTCACTTTGCCGACCGCGGAAGGATGACAGGCTGAGTCAACCCCTGGTGTATTAATTCAGTGGCCTAACGGGGTTTGAACTCAGGACATTTTTGGATCCCAAGCCGCTGCCCTAACCACTGCGCCAACACCAAGCATAAAGTTAGGGAATCTGTGTGCTTAATTGTTATGTGTCACCAAATGAGGGGGTGGTGCGGTGTTGATTAGCTTAGGGAGTAGGAATAAGTTCCCCACTACGTGATTGCCCTCTGTGATTTTTCCCAATGTTTTCATATTTCATGATCGGCAATAAAGCTGAGAACGTGTCCCTGAAATCACAACAAACGGGCAGAAAGCCCCGCCTTCCCAGGGTTTTGTGTGAGCAGGCCACACCCTGGAGGCAGAGGATATATAGGATAGAGGGGAGAGAGAGAGAGCGGACAGGAGAGGTTGGCGGATTGCAAGGGTTTTGAACAACTGCATAGGATGGGAAATTGGTCACACGTGTGGTTTGTGAGAGGCTTCTGACCAGAGAGAAAGACTGAAAGAGAAAGACTGAAAGAGAAAGACTGAAAGAGAAAGACTGAAAGAGAAAGACTGAAAGAGAAAGACTGAAAGAGAAAGACTGAAAGAGAAAGACTGAAAGAGAAAGACTGAAAGAGAAAGACTGAAAGAGAAAGACTGAAAGAGAAAGACTGAAAGAGAAAGACTGAAAGAGAAAGACTGAAAGAGAAAGAGAAAGACTGAAAGAGAAAGAGAAAGACTGAAAGAGAAAGAGAAAGACTGAAAGAGAAAGAGAAAGACTGAAAGAGAAAGAGAAAGACTGAAAGAGAAAGAGAAAGACTGAAAGAGAAAGAGAAAGACTGAAAGAGAAAGAGAAAGACTGAAAGAGAAAGAGAAAGACTGAAAGAGAAAGAGAAAGACTGAAAGAGAAAGAGAAAGACTGAAAGAGAAAGACTGAAAGAGAAAGAGAAAGACTGAAAGAGAAAGACTGAAAGAGAAAGACTGAAAGAGAAAGAGAAAGACTGAAAGACTGAAAGAGAAAGACTGAAAGAGAAAGACTGAAAGACTGAAAGACTGAAAGACTGAAAGACTGAAAGAGAAAGAGAAAGAGAAAGACTGAAAGACTGAAAGAGAAAGACTGAAAGAGAAAGAGAAAGACTGAAAGAGAAAGAGAAAGACTGAAAGAGAAAGAGAAAGACTGAAAGAGAAAGAGAAAGACTGAAAGAGAAAGAGAAAGAGAAAGAGAAAGAGAAAGACTGAAAGACTGAAAGAGAAAGAGAAAGACTGAAAGAGAAAGACTGAAAGACTGAAAGAGAAAGACTGAAAGACTGAAAGAGAAAGACTGAAAGACTGAAAGAGAAAGACTGAAAGACTGAAAGAGAAAGACTGAAAGACTGAAAGAGAAAGACTGAAAGACTGAAAGAGAAAGACTGAAAGACTGAAAGAGAAAGACTGAAAGACTGAAAGAGAAAGACTGAAAGACTGAAAGAGAAAGACTGAAAGACTGAAAGAGAAAGACTGAAAGACTGAAAGAGAAAGACTGAAAGACTGAAAGAGAAAGACTGAAAGACTGAAAGAGAAAGACTGAAAGAGAAAGAGAAAGACTGAAAGAGAAAGAGAAAGACTGAAAGAGAAAGAGAAAGACTGAAAGAGAAAGAGAAAGACTGAAAGAGAAAGACTGAAAGACTGAAAGAGAAAGACTGAAAGACTGAAAGAGAAAGACTGAAAGACTGAAAGAGAAAGACTGAAAGACTGAAAGAGAAAGACTGAAAGAGAAAGACTGAAAGACTGAAAGAGAAAGACTGAAAGACTGAAAGAGAAAGACTGAAAGACTGAAAGAGAAAGACTGAAAGACTGAAAGAGAAAGACTGAAAGACTGAAAGAGAAAGACTGAAAGACTGAAAGAGAAAGACTGAAAGACTGAAAGAGAAAGACTGAAAGACTGAAAGAGAAAGACTGAAAGACTGAAAGAGAAAGACTGAAAGACTGGTGAAAACTGTGAAAAACTGTGAAAACTGGTGAAAAAAGAAAGAAAACTGAAAGACTGGTGAAAAAACATCAAACAATGGTGCAAAGTAGTCTCCTATTCGTGGACGATAAGAGGATCCATCATCACCCACACCCTCCCCATCACGCTCACATACTACTGACATCGACATGCTACTACTACAACTACTACTACTATTACTACTGTCATGCACACCAACTACTACTAATAGTATTACTACTACAGATACTACTGGCATTGACATCTACTCAACATGGAGTCTGGAACAATGATGGGTTCCTCTTGTGAAGCCCATTTGTATATACCAATTCCCCTTAACGCTGCCAATACGCCATTACACGGTAGATGTAAGTTAGAAACACGTTCAGTAAGTGCTGTGGTCGTACGGAAGACATCAATCAAATTCGTCTACATACGACAATGTGCGTTTTAGATATGTTACAAAGAGGTTCATAGCATGTTATACTTGGGTTCAAAGAATGCTACACATAGGTTAAACGCACGTTACTCATCGGTTCATAGCACGCTAGTCATTGGTTCAAGGCAAGTTACAAATAGGTTCAATGTAGGCATGTTATGCGATCGTTGACACACGTTGATTGTATGTTACTCATAAGTCGAAACACGTAGAGGTAACATTCGCGTACCCGAAACTTATTTCTAACCTATGAGTAACGTTTTGTAAGCACGCTACATGAACGTTGTTCACACTTCGCAACACGCTCTTGTACGCTCTCAACATGGGCGTACATCTCATACATGTACGCAACACGCTCTCACGTTCACACTTCGCAACTTTTGCTTTATTGTACATGATTATGACTGTATACGTGCCTTCCGTGCTGTCTGTGTGTAAAATTAAACGTGCTTGTGTAATTGTTCCTGCTTCGTTTCGTCTCCTTTCCTTTTATTGACTCTCCATCCTGCTTCACGTAAGAGACTCATAGCGGGTTTCGAGAACCCGGATAATTAATCGGAACCGTCAAGGCCGATGATAACACAGCTCAGTTATCACTGTAGCACGGAATGGACAGCTTAAGCGGTTCGTGTCCGGAGTCGGCCTGTGGCGTGGTATGATCGCCCAGTCGACCACTCGCGCAGGTACTTAGGTAGGTCGAATTTGGCGAGCAATTGGCACGATCGTGGTGAGGTTAAACCCCCACCCGTGACTAGCTCCCGGCGTTGTTCCGAGAGGGTCACGACTGAATTGTCCGTTCCGGTGGGCGAGGCGGCCACCATTCGAGTCGAACGGCCGATCGCACGCCGGCGGGCGCGAATTCGCAACACTGGTGTCAGCGAGCGGGAAACAAACCCTACCGTCGCCAACTAAATTTACGGAACCAGATCAAGGGTGAGTGGAGCGACCCTCCGTGTTCCATTAAATTACGAGCAAATTTAAATTTAATCGCTTATCTGCTATATAAATGGCAGTCCTTCTGTCCATGTCTGTCTGTTTTTTTGTGACGAATAAGCTCCTAGAACAGTGAACCGATCTTGATGAAACTTTACACATATATAGAACTAACATTCAGCTCCAGGATGCGCTAAGTGGCTCTCCATAAAAATGAAAAAATATATATGTATTAAAATATATATATAAAATAAATCAAATTTCCATTAGAAAAAAAAATGGCTTTCGAATAGTGCGCCGGCGTATTAATCATAACAAAAGGCTTCATGGTTAAAAACGCTAGGGTTTTTTGAAATACAAAATGTTTGTATTCGTTGACTTTTTAAACATACACATTCTCCTCCTGTTATTTGAATTCTCGAACTGCACGCGCACGGCAACAGCTAACTGCTGATCGATCTGCTCATGAAAGAGCCAGGCAAGCCATAAAGGGGGTTAGGGAGACAATTGATAAAGGGAAGATAAAAGATGTGAGTGAGTGAGGGCCAGCGGGCCTGTTTGTATGGAGTGAGGGCCAGTGGGCCTGTGTGTGTGGAGTGAGTGAGGGCCAGCCTGCCTGTGTGTATGGAGCGAATGTGGTATGCATGGTGCGATGAGTGATTGGGGGGAGGAGTGATTCCCACCCAAGTGACCCCAGGGTCAGTGTAATGTGAGTTAGTGGGTTAGTCAAATTGACAAAAATGGAGGTCGCTTTGCTGTTGGTGCGAATGTGGGATCGAAACCCGTTTGGAGGGTGCAGGAGTCCTGTTGACGGGCTGGGAGCGTGGCTGCGAACGGTGAGTATCGCTTAGTGGGAACAAAATAGGGCAAATTTCCCGGGTACTTCAGCTAGTGTGAAATAAGATGGAGTTTCAAGGCGAGCGGGTGCCGGGGGTAGAAATGTATATGTGTAGTAATGTAGGATCCATGGCCCAGGACGGTACTTGTAATTACAATCCGTGGGGGAGCTCACCCTATTCTGAGCACGAACTTTGCCGGCAAACTGAGTCGCATAATGGCGGCGCGATCGCAACTCAGCGCAGCGCGGAGCAAGCGGCCATTTATGGCGTGGCGAATGGCGCAGCACGAGGCGAGCGCTCCCAACAGCAGTTTCAAATCACGTGGGCATGGCAGGCGAGGTCAAGCACGCCTACGCCGGACATTGGCGGGCTTTGGAAATAATTGAAGGAAGAATGGAGGACCGAGCTCGAAAAAGAAAAACAGAAACACGAGCTGGAAGTAAAACAATTAAAGAAAGAACTATTGGAGAAGTCAAGACAGGCCAAGGAACGAGAGGGAAAAGTGAGGGAAATAGAATTGAGGATCCATAAGTGGGAACAAGGGACGAGCGAGCTGAGCGAGAGAATGGAGGAGGAGCGAATTGGTAATTCCCGGGATAGAGAGAACTTGGAAGAGGAAAAAGGTGAACACGACTTGGAATTTAAAAAAACTGAAGGAAGAGGTAAGATCAGGCAAAAAGATAATAGAAATCCCAGAAGAGGAGAGAAAAATCTGGAACAAGAGAAGAACGAACTGAACGAAAGAATAGAGGAAGAGCAAATTTGTAATTCCCGGGATAGAAACAACTTGGAAGAAGAATGGAGGGCAAAGTAGGAGGAGGAGAAACGGGAACACGATGTGGAATTGAGACAGCTGCAGGGGGAGGTAGAAGAACTTAAGCGCTTCGTGTCCGGAGTCGGCCTGTGGCGTGGTACGATCGCCCGGTCGACCACTCGCGCAGGTACTTCAGTAGGTCGAATTTGGCGAGCAACCCTATCCTGTGCGGGTGGGCAATTGGCACGCTCGTGGTGAGGTTAACCCCCACCCGTGACTAGCTCCCGGCGTTGTTCCGAGAGGGTCATGACTGAATTGTCCGTTCTGGTGGGCGAGGCGGCCGATCGCACGCGAATTCGCAACTATATATATATATATATATATATATATATATATATATATATATATATATATATATATATATATATATATATATATATATATATAGTTATGGTTGCAGGGGTACATGGAAGAATTTAATAGGGAATAGCATTGTGTAGAGTTGCTTGGTCCGTGGACGAGTAGAAAGCATCTCGATGTAACTAAGTTAGGGAATCTTCTTCTTCTTCTTTCGGCTGCTCCCGTTAGGGGTCGCCACAGCGGATCATCCGAATGATCCGCATCATGATTTGGCACATGTTTTATGCCGGATGCCCTTCCTGACGCAACCCTGTTCGCCTCTTACAACACAGGGATATGGTACACCTATTTTAACCGGGGTATACACTGGCCCAGTACACTGGTACTCACTTTGCCGACCGCGGAAGGATGACAGGCTGAGTCAACCCCCTGGTGTATTAATTCAGTGGCCTAACGGGGTTTGAACTCAGGACATTTTTGGATCCCAAGCCGCTGCCCTAACCACTGCGCCAACACCAAGCATAAAGTTAGGGAATCTGTGTGCTTAATTGTTATGTGTCACCAAATGAGGGGGTGGTGCGGTGTTGATTAGCTTAGGGAGTAGGAATAAGTTCCCCACTACGTGATTGCCCTCTGTGATTTTTCCCAATGTTTTCATATTTCATGATCGGCAATAAAGCTGAGAACGTGTCCCTGAAATCACAACAAACGGGCAGAAAGCCCCGCCTTCCCAGGGTTTTGTGTGAGCAGGCCACACCCTGGAGGCAGAGGATATATAGGATAGAGGGGAGAGAGAGAGAGCGGACAGGAGAGGTTGGCGGATTGCAAGGGTTTTGAACAACTGCATAGGATGGGAAATTGGTCACACGTGTGGTTTGTGAGAGGCTTCTGACCAGAGAGAAAGACTGAAAGAGAAAGACTGAAAGAGAAAGACTGAAAGAGAAAGACTGAAAGAGAAAGACTGAAAGAGAAAGACTGAAAGAGAAAGACTGAAAGAGAAAGACTGAAAGAGAAAGACTGAAAGAGAAAGACTGAAAGAGAAAGACTGAAAGAGAAAGAGAAAGACTGAAAGAGAAAGAGAAAGACTGAAAGAGAAAGAGAAAGACTGAAAGAGAAAGAGAAAGACTGAAAGAGAAAGAGAAAGACTGAAAGAGAAAGAGAAAGACTGAAAGAGAAAGAGAAAGACTGAAAGAGAAAGAGAAAGACTGAAAGAGAAAGAGAAAGACTGAAAGAGAAAGACTGAAAGAGAAAGAGAAAGACTGAAAGAGAAAGACTGAAAGAGAAAGACTGAAAGAGAAAGAGAAAGACTGAAAGACTGAAAGAGAAAGACTGAAAGAGAAAGACTGAAAGACTGAAAGACTGAAAGACTGAAAGACTGAAAGAGAAAGAGAAAGAGAAAGACTGAAAGACTGAAAGAGAAAGACTGAAAGAGAAAGAGAAAGACTGAAAGAGAAAGAGAAAGACTGAAAGAGAAAGAGAAAGACTGAAAGAGAAAGAGAAAGACTGAAAGAGAAAGAGAAAGAGAAAGAGAAAGAGAAAGACTGAAAGACTGAAAGAGAAAGAGAAAGACTGAAAGAGAAAGACTGAAAGACTGAAAGAGAAAGACTGAAAGACTGAAAGAGAAAGACTGAAAGACTGAAAGAGAAAGACTGAAAGACTGAAAGAGAAAGACTGAAAGACTGAAAGAGAAAGACTGAAAGACTGAAAGAGAAAGACTGAAAGACTGAAAGAGAAAGACTGAAAGACTGAAAGAGAAAGACTGAAAGACTGAAAGAGAAAGACTGAAAGACTGAAAGAGAAAGACTGAAAGACTGAAAGAGAAAGACTGAAAGACTGAAAGAGAAAGACTGAAAGACTGAAAGAGAAAGACTGAAAGAGAAAGAGAAAGACTGAAAGAGAAAGAGAAAGACTGAAAGAGAAAGAGAAAGACTGAAAGAGAAAGACTGAAAGACTGAAAGAGAAAGACTGAAAGACTGAAAGAGAAAGACTGAAAGACTGAAAGAGAAAGACTGAAAGACTGAAAGAGAAAGACTGAAAGACTGAAAGAGAAAGACTGAAAGAGAAAGACTGAAAGACTGAAAGAGAAAGACTGAAAGACTGAAAGAGAAAGACTGAAAGACTGAAAGAGAAAGACTGAAAGACTGAAAGAGAAAGACTGAAAGACTGAAAGAGAAAGACTGAAAGACTGAAAGAGAAAGACTGAAAGACTGAAAGAGAAAGACTGAAAGACTGAAAGAGAAAGACTGAAAGACTGAAAGAGAAAGACTGAAAGACTGGTGAAAACTGTGAAAAACTGTGAAAACTGGTGAAAAAAGAAAGAAAACTGAAAGACTGGTGAAAAAACATCAAACAATGGTGCAAAGTAGTCTCCTATTCGTGGACGATAAGAGGATCCATCATCACCCACACCCTCCCCATCACGCTCACATACTACTGACATCGACATGCTACTACTACAACTACTACTACTATTACTACTGTCATGCACACCAACTACTACTAATAGTATTACTACTACAGATACTACTGGCATTGACATCTACTCAACATGGAGTCTGGAACAATGATGGGTTCCTCTTGTGAAGCCCATTTGTATATATCCCAATTCCCTTAACGCTGCCAATACGCCATTACACGGTAGATGTAAGTTAGAAACACGTTCAGTAAGTGCTGTGGTCGTACGGAAGACATCAATCAGAATTCGTCTACATACGACAATGTGCGTTTTAGATATGTTACAAAGAGGTTCATAGCATGTTATACTTGGGTTCAAAGAATGCTACACATAGGTTAAACGCACGTTACTCATCGGTTCATAGCACGCTAGTCATTGGTTCAAGGCAAGTTACAAATAGGTTCAATGTAGGCATGTTATGCGATCGTTGACACACGTTGATTGTATGTTACTCATAAGTCGAAACACGTAGAGGTAACATTCGCGTACCCCGAAACTTATTTCTAACCTATGAGTAACGTTTTGTAAGCACGCTACATGAACGTTGTTCACACTTCGCAACACGCTCTTGTACGCTCTCAACATGGGCGTACATCTCTCATACATGTACGCAACACGCTCTCACGTTCACACTTCGCAACTTTTGCTTTATTGTACATGATTATGACTGTATACGTGCCTTCCGTGCTGTCTGTGTGTAAAATTAAACGTGCTTGTGTAATTGTTCCTGCTTCGTTTCGTCTCCTTTCCTTTTATTGACTCTCCATCCTGCTTCACGTAAGAGACTCATAGCGGGTTTCGAGAACCCGGATAATTAATCGGAACCGTCAAGGCCGATGATAACACAGCTCAGTTATCACTGTAGCACGGAATGGACAGCTTAAGCGGTTCGTGTCCGGAGTCGGCCTGTGGCGTGGTATGATCGCCCAGTCGACCACTCGCGCAGGTACTTAGGTAGGTCGAATTTGGCGAGCAATTGGCACGATCGTGGTGAGGTTAAACCCCCACCCGTGACTAGCTCCCGGCGTTGTTCCGAGAGGGTCACGACTGAATTGTCCGTTCCGGTGGGCGAGGCGGCCACCATTCGAGTCGAACGGCCGATCGCACGCCGGCGGGCGCGAATTCGCAACACTGGTGTCAGCGAGCGGGAAACAAACCCTACCGTCGCCAACTAAATTTACGGAACCAGATCAAGGGTGAGTGGAGCGACCCTCCGTGTTCCATTAAATTACGAGCAAATTTAAATTTAATCGCTTATCTGCTATATAAATGGCAGTCCTTCTGTCCATGTCTGTCTGTTTTTTTGTGACGAATAAGCTCCTAGAACAGTGAACCGATCTTGATGAAACTTTACACATATATAGAACTAACATTCAGCTCCAGGATGCGCTAAGTGGCTCTCCATAAAAATGAAAAAATATATATGTATTAAAATATATATATAAAATAAATCAAATTTCCATTAGAAAAAAAAATGGCTTTTCGAATAGTGCGCCGGCGTATTAATCATAACAAAAGGCTTCATGGTTAAAAACGCTAGGGTTTTTGAAATACAAAATGTTTGTATTCGTTGACTTTTTAAACATACACATTCTCCTCCTGTTATTTGAATTCTCGAACTGCACGCGCACGGCAACAGCTAACTGCTGATCGATCTGCTCATGAAAGAGCCAGGCAAGCCATAAAGGGGGTTAGGGAGACAATTGATAAAGGGAAGATAAAAGATGTGAGTGAGTGAGGGCCAGCGGGCCTGTTTGTATGGGAGTGAGGGCCAGTGGGCCTGTGTGTGTGGAGTGAGTGAGGGCCAGCCTGCCTGTGTGTATGGAGCGAATGTGGTATGCATGGTGCGATGAGTGATTGGGGGGAGGAGTGATTCCCACCCAAGTGACCCCAGGGTCAGTGTAATGTGAGTTAGTGGGTTAGTCAAATTGACAAAAATGGAGGTCGCTTTGCTGTTGGTGCGAATGTGGGATCGAAACCCGTTTGGAGGGTGCAGGAGTCCTGTTGACGGGCTGGGAGCGTGGCTGCGAACGGTGAGTATCGCTTAGTGGGAACAAAATAGGGCAAATTTCCCGGGTACTTCAGCTAGTGTGAAATAAGATGGAGTTTCAAGGCGGCGGGTGCCGGGGGTAGAAATGTATATGTGTAGTAATGTGGGATCCGTGGCCCAGGACGGTACTTGTAATTACAATCCGTGGGGGAGCTCACCCTATTCTGAGCACGAACTTTGCCGGCAAACTGAGTCGCATAATGGCGGCGCGATCGCAACTCAGCGCAGCGCGGAGCAAGCGGCCATTTATGGCGTGGCGAATGGCGCAGCACGAGGCGGCGCTCCCAACAGCAGTTTCCAAATCACGTGGGCATGGCAGGCGAGGTCAAGCACGCCTACGCCGGACATTGGCGGAGCTTTGGAAATAATTGAAGGAAGAATGGAGGACCGAGCTCGAAAAAGAAAAACAGAAACACGAGCTGGAAGTAAAACAATTAAAGAAAGAACTATTGGAGAAGTCAAGACAGGCCAAGGAACGAGAGGGAAAAGTGAGGGAAATAGAATTGAGGATCCATAAGTGGGAACAAGGGACGAGCGAGCTGAGCGAGAGAATGGAGGAGGAGCGAATTGGTAATTCCCGGGATAGAGAGAACTTGGAAGAGGAAAAAGGTGAACACGACTTGGAATTTAAAAAAACTGAAGGAAGAGGTAAGATCAGGCAAAAAGATAATAGAAATCCCAGAAGAGGAGAGAAAAATCTGGAACAAGAGAAGAACGAACTGAACGAAAGAATAGAGGAAGAGCAAATTTGTAATTCCCGGGATAGAAACAACTTGGAAGAAGAATGGAGGGCAAAGTAGGAGGAGGAGAAACGGGAACACGATGTGGAATTGAGACAGCTGCAGGGGAGGTAGAAGAACTTAAGCGCTTCGTGTCCGGAGTCGGCCTGTGGCGTGGTACGATCGCCCGGTCGACCACTCGCGCAGGTACTTCAGTAGGTCGAATTTGGCGAGCAACCCTATCCTGTGCGGGTGGGCAATTGGCACGCTCGTGGTGAGGTTAACCCCCACCCGTGACTAGCTCCCGGCGTTGTTCCGAGAGGGTCATGACTGAATTGTCCGTTCTGGTGGGCGAGGCGGCCGATCGCACGCGAATTCGCAACTATATATATATATATATATATATATATATATATATATATATATATATATATATATATATAGTTATGGTTGCAGGGGTACATGGAAGAATTTAATAGGGAATAGCATTGTGTAGAGTTGCTTGGTCCGTGGACGAGTAGAAAGCATCTCGATGTAACTAAGTTAGGGAATCTTCTTCTTCTTCTTTCGGCTGCTCCCGTTAGGGGTCGCCACAGCGGATCATCCGAATGATCCGCATCATGATTTGGCACATGTTTTATGCCGGATGCCCTTCCTGACGCAACCCTGTTCGCCTCTTACAACACAGGGATATGGTACACCTATTTTAACCGGGGTATACACTGGCCCAGTACACTGGTACTCACTTTGCCGACCGCGGAAGGATGACAGGCTGAGTCAACCCCTGGTGTATTAATTCAGTGGCCTAACGGGGTTTGAACTCAGGACATTTTTGGATCCCAAGCCGCTGCCCTAACCACTGCGCCAACACCAAGCATAAAGTTAGGGAATCTGTGTGCTTAATTGTTATGTGTCACCAAATGAGGGGGTGGTGCGGTGTTGATTAGCTTAGGGAGTAGGAATAAGTTCCCACTACGTGATTGCCCTCTGTGATTTTTCCCAATGTTTTCATATTTCATGATCGGCAATAAAGCTGAGAACGTGTCCCTGAAATCACAACAAACGGGCAGAAAGCCCCGCCTTCCCAGGGTTTTGTGTGAGCAGGCCACACCCTGGAGGCAGAGGATATATAGGATAGAGGGGAGAGAGAGAGAGCGGACAGGAGAGGTTGGCGGATTGCAAGGGTTTTGAACAACTGCATAGGATGGGAAATTGGTCACACGTGTGGTTTGTGAGAGGCTTCTGACCAGAGAGAAAGACTGAAAGAGAAAGACTGAAAGAGAAAGACTGAAAGAGAAAGACTGAAAGAGAAAGACTGAAAGAGAAAGACTGAAAGAGAAAGACTGAAAGAGAAAGACTGAAAGAGAAAGACTGAAAGAGAAAGACTGAAAGAGAAAGACTGAAAGAGAAAGACTGAAAGAGAAAGACTGAAAGAGAAAGACTGAGAGAGAAACAGAAAGACTGAAAGAGAAAGAGAAAGAATGAAAGAGAAAGAGAAAGACTGAAAGAGAAAGAGAAAGACTGAAAGAGAAAGAGAAAGACTGAAAGAGAAAGAGAAAGACTGAAAGAGAAAGAGAAAGACTGAAAGAGAAAGAGAAAGACTGAAAGAGAAAGAGAAAGACTGAAAGAGAAAGAGAAAGACTGAAAGAGAAAGAGAAAGACTGAAAGAGAAAGAGAAAGACTGAAAGAGAAAGAGAAAGACTGAAAGAGAAAGAGAAAGACTGAAAGAGAAAGAGAAAGACTGAAAGAGAAAGACTGAAAGAGAAAGACTGAAAGAGAAAGAGAAAGACTGAAAGACTGAAAGACTGAAAGACTGAAAGACTGAAAGAGAAAGAGAAAGACAAAGACTGAAAGACTGAAAGACTGAAAGAGAAAGAGAAAGACAAAGACTGAAAGACTGAAAGACTGAAAGAGAAAGACAAAGACTGAAAGACTGAAAGACTGAAAGAGAAAGAGAAAGACAAAGACTGAAAGACTGAAAGACTGAAAGAGAAAGAGAAAGACAAAGACTGAAAGACTGAAAGACTGAAAGAGAAAGAGAAAGACAAAGACTGAAAGACTGAAAGAGAAAGAGAAAGACAAAGACTGAAAGACTGAAAGAGAAAGAGAAAGACAAAGACTGAAAGACTGAAAGAGAAAGAGAAAGACAAAGACTGAAAGACTGAAAGAGAAAGACTGAAAGACTGAAAGAGAAAGACTGAAAGAGAAAGAGAAAGACTGAAAGAGAAAGACAAAGACTGAAAGAGAAAGAGAAAGAGAAAGACTGAAAGAGAAAGAGAAAGAGAAAGACTGAAAGAGAAAGAGAAAGAGAAAGACTGAAAGAGAAAGAGAAAGAGAAAGACTGAAAGAGAAAGAGAAAGAGAAAGACTGAAAGAGAAAGAGAAAGAGAAAGACTGAAAGAGAAAGAGAAAGAGAAAGACTGAAAGAGAAAGAGAAAGAGAAAGACTGAAAGAGAAAGAGAAAGAGAAAGACTGAAAGAGAAAGAGAAAGAGAAAGACTGAAAGAGAAAGAGAAAGAGAAAGACTGAAAGAGAAAGAGAAAGAGAAAGACTGAAAGAGAAAGAGAAAGAGAAAGACTGAAAGAGAAAGAGAAAGAGAAAGACTGAAAGAGAAAGAGAAAGAGAAAGACTGAAAGAGAAAGAGAAAGAGAAAGACTGAAAGAGAAAGAGAAAGAGAAAGACTGAAAGAGAAAGAGAAAGAGAAAGACTGAAAGAGAAAGAGAAAGAGAAAGACTGAAAGAGAAAGAGAAAGAGAAACACTGAAAGAGAAAGAGAAAGAGAAAGACTGAAAGAGAAAGAGAAAGAGCAAGACTGAAAGAGAAACAGAAAGAGAAAGAATGAAAGAGAAAGAGAAAGAGAAAGACTGAAAGAGAAAGAGAAAGAGAAAGACTGAAAGAGAAAGAGAAAGAGAAAGACTGAAAGAGAAAGAGAAAGAGAAAGAGAAAGAGAAAGAGAAAGAGAAAGAGAAAGAGAAAGAGAAAGAGAAAGAGAAAGAGAAAGACTGAAAGACTGAAAGAGAAAGACTGAAAGACTGAAAGAGAAAGACTGAAAGAGAAAGAGAAAGACTGAAAGAGAAAGAGAAAGAGAAAGACTGAAAGAGAAAGAGAAAGAGAAAGACTGAAAGACTGAAAGAGAAAGACTGAAAGACTGAAAGAGAAAGACTGAAAGACTGAAAGAGAAAGACTGAAAGACTGAAAGAGAAAGACTGAAAGACTGAAAGAGAAAGACTGAAAGACTGAAAGAGAAAGACTGAAAGACTGAAAGAGAAAGACTGAAAGACTGAAAGAGAAAGACTGAAAGACTGAAAGAGAAAGACTGAAAGACTGAAAGAGAAAGACTGAAAGACTGAAAGAGAAAGACTGAAAGACTGAAAGACTGAAAGAGAAAGACTGAAAGACTGAAAGAGAAAGACTGAAAGACTGAAAGAGAAAGACTGAAAGAGAAAGAGAAAGACTGAAAGAGAAAGAGAAAGACTGAAAGAGAAAGAGAAAGACTGAAAGAGAAAGAGAAAGACTGAAAGAGAAAGAGAAAGACTGAAAGAGAAAGAGAAAGACTGAAAGAGAAAGAGAAAGACTGAAAGACTGAAAGAGAAAGACTGAAAGAGAAAGACTGAAAGAGAAAGACTGAAAGAGAAAGAGAAAGAGAAAGACTGAAAGAGAAAGAGAAAGACTGAAAGAGAAAGAGAAAGACTGAAAGAGAAAGAGAAAGACTGAAAGAGAAAGAGAAAGACTGAAAGAGAAAGAGAAAGACTGAAAGAGAAAGAGAAAGACTGAAAGAGAAAGAGAAAGAGAAAGACTGAAAGAGAAAGAGAAAGACTGAAAGAGAAAGAGAAAGACTGAAAGAGAAAGAGAAAGACTGAAAGAGAAAGAGAAAGACTGAAAGAGAAAGAGAAAGACTGAAAGAGAAAGAGAAAGACTGAAAGAGAAAGAGAAAGACTGAAAGAGAAAAAGAAAGACTAAAAGAGAAAGAGAAAGAGAAAGACTGAAGAAAGAGAAAGAGAAAGAGAAAGACTGAAAGAGAAAGAGAAAGAGAAAGACTGAAAGAGAAAGAGAAAGACTGAAAGAGAAAGAGAAAGAGAAAGAGAAAGACTGAAAGAGAAAGAGAAAGACTGAAAGAGAAAGAGAGAAAGAGAAAGACTGAAAGAGAAAGAGAAAGACTGAAAGAGAAAGAGAAAGAGAAAGAGAAAGACTGAAAGAGAAAGACTGAAAGAGAAAGAGAAAGAGAAAGACTGAAAGAGAAAGACTGAAAGAGAAAGAGAAAGACTGAAAGAGAAAGAGAAAGACTGAAAGAGAAAGAGAAAGACTGAAAGAGAAAGAGAAAGAGAAAGAGAAAGACTGAAAGAGAAAGAGAAAGAGAAAGAGAAAGACTGAAAGAGAAAGACTGAAAGAGAAAGACTGAAAGAGAAAGAGAAAGACTGAAAGAGAAAGAGAAAGACTGAAAGAGAAAGACTGAAAGACTGAAAGAGAAAGACTGAAAGAGAAAGAGAAAGACTGAAAGAGAAAGACTGAAAGAGAAAGAGAAAGACTGAAAGAGAAAGAGAAAGACTGAAAGAGAAAGAGAAAGACTGAAAGAGAAAGAGAAAGACTGAAAGAGAAAGAGAAAGACTGAAAGAGAAAGAGAAAGACTGAAAGAGAAAGAGAAAGACTGAAAGAGAAAGAGAAAGAGAAAGACTGAAAGAGAAAGAGAAAGAGAAAGACTGAAAGAGAAAGAGAAAGAGAAAGACTGAAAGAGAAAGACTGAAAGAGAAAGAGAAAGACTGAAAGAGAAAGACTGAAAGAGAAAGAGAAAGAGAAAGAGAAAGACTGAAAGAGAAAGACTGAAAGAGAAAGAGAAAGACTGAAAGAGAAAGAGAAAGACTGAAAGAGAAAGAGAAAGACTGAAAGAGAAAGAGAAAGACTGAAAGAGAAAGAGAAAGACTGAAAGAGAAAGAGAAAGACTGAAAGAGAAAGAGAAAGACTGAAAGAGAAAGACTGAAAGAGAAAGACTGAAAGAGAAAGACTGAAAGAGAAAGAGAAAGAGAAAGACTGAAAGAGAAAGACTGAAAGAGAAAGACTGAAAGAGAAAGAGAAAGACTGAAAGAGAAAGAGAAAGAGAAAGAGAAAGACTGAAAGAGAAAGAGAAAGAGAAAGACTGAAAGAGAAAGAGAAAGAGAAAGACTGAAAGAGAAAGAGAAAGAGAAAGACTGAAAGAGAAAGAGAAAGAGAAAGACTGAAAGAGAAAGAGAAAGAGAAAGAGAAAGACTGAAAGAGAAAGAGAAAGAGAAAGACTGAAAGACTGAAAGAGAAAGAGAAAGACTGAAAGACTGAAAGAGAAAGAGAAAGACTGAAAGAGAAAGAGAAAGAGAAAGACTGAAAGAGAAAGAGAAAGAGAAAGACTGAAAGACTGAAAGAGAAAGAGAAAGACTGAAAGAGAAAGACTGAAAGAGAAAGACTGAAAGAGAAAGAGAAAGACTGAAAGAGAAAGAGAAAGACTGAAAGAGAAAGAGAAAGACTGAAAGAGAAAGAGAAAGACTGAAAGAGAAAGACTGAAAGAGAAAGACTGAAAGAGAAAGACTGAAAGAGAAAGACTGAAAGAGAAAGACTGAAAGAGAAAGACTGAAAGAGAAAGACTGAAAGAGAAAGACTGAAAGAGAAAGACTGAAAGAGAAAGAGAAAGAGAAAGACTGAAAGAGAAAGAGAAAGAGAAAGACTGAAAGAGAAAGAGAAAGAGAAAGACTGAAAGAGAAAGAGAAAGAGAAAGACTGAAAGAGAAAGAGAAAGAGAAAGACTGAAAGAGAAAGAGAAAGAGAAAGACTGAAAGAGAAAGAGAAAGAGAAAGACTGAAAGAGAAAGAGAAAGAGAAAGACTGAAAGAGAAAGAGAAAGAGAAAGACTGAAAGAGAAAGAGAAAGAGAAAGACTGAAAGAGAAAGAGAAAGACTGAAAGAGAAAGAGAAAGAGAAAGACTGAAAGAGAAAGAGAAAGAGAAAGACTGAAAGAGAAAGAGAAAGAGAAAGACTGAAAGAGAAAGAGAAAGAGAAAGACTGAAAGAGAAAGAGAAAGAGAAAGACTGAAAGAGAAAGAGAAAGAGAAAGACTGAAAGAGAAAGAGAAAGAGAAAGACTGAAAGAGAAAGAGAAAGAGAAAGACTGAAAGAGAAAGAGAAAGAGAAAGACTGAAAGAGAAAGAGAAAGACTGAAAGAGAAAGAGAAAGACTGAAAGAGAAAGACTGAAAGAGAAAGAGAAAGACTGAAAGAGAAAGACTGAAAGAGAAAGAGAAAGACTGAAAGAGAAAGAGAAAGAGAAAGACTGAAAGAGAAAGACTGAAAGAGAAAGACTGAAAGAGAAAGAGAAAGACTGAAAGAGAAAGAGAAAGAGAAAGACTGAAAGAGAAAGAGAAAGAGAAAGACTGAAAGAGAAAGAGAAAGACTGAAAGAGAAAGAGAAAGAGAAAGACTGAAAGAGAAAGAGAAAGAGAAAGACTGAAAGAGAAAGAGAAAGAGAAAGACTGAAAGAGAAAGAGAAAGAGAAAGACTGAAAGAGAAAGAGAAAGAGAAAGACTGAAAGAGAAAGAGAAAGAGAAAGACTGAAAGAGAAAGAGAAAGAGAAAGACTGAAAGAGAAAGAGAAAGAGAAAGACTGAAAGAGAAAGAGAAAGAGAAAGACTGAAAGAGAAAGAGAAAGAGAAAGACTGAAAGAGAAAGAGAAAGACTGAAAGAGATGGACTGAAAGAGAAAGAGAATGACTGAAAGAGAAAGAGAAAGACTGAAAGAGAAAAAGAATGACTGAAAGAGAAAGACTGAAAGAGAAAGACTGTAAGAGAAAGAGAATGACTGTAAAAAAAAGACTGAAAGAGAAAGAGAAAGAGAAAGAGAAAGAGAAAGAGAAAGAGAAAGAGAAAGAGAAAGACTGAAAGAGAAAGAGAAAGAGAAAGAGAAAGAGAAAGAGAAAGAGAAAGACTGAAAGAGAAAGAGAAAGAGAAAGACTGAAAGAGAAAGAGAAAGAGAAAGAGAAAGACTGAAAGAGAAAGACTGAAAGAGAAAGAGAAAGACTGAAAGAGAAAGAGAAAGACTGAAAGAGAAAGAGAAAGACTGAAAGAGAAAGAGAAAGACTGAAAGAGAAAGAGAAAGACTGAAAGAGAAAGAGAAAGAGAAAGACTGAAAGAGAAAGAGAAAGAGAAAGACTGAAAGAGAAAGAGAAAGACTGAAAGAGAAAGAGAAAGACTGAAAGAGAAAGAGAAAGACTGAAAGAGAAAGAGAAAGAGAAAGAGAAAGAGAAAGACTGAAAGAGAAAGAGAAAGACTGAAAGAGAAAGAGAAAGACTGAAAGAGAAAGAGAAAGAGAAAGACTGAAAGAGAAAGAGAAAGACTGAAAGAGAAAGAGAAAGACTGAAAGAGAAAGAGAAAGACTGAAAGAGAAAGAGAAAGACTGAAAGAGAAAGAGAAAGAGAAAGACTGAAAGAGAAAGAGAAAGACTGAAAGAGAAAGAGAAAGACTGAAAGAGAAAGAGAAAGACTGAAAGAGAAAGAGAAAGACTGAAAGAGAAAGAGAAAGACTGAAAGAGAAAGAGAAAGAAAGAAAGAAAAAGAGAAAGACTGAAAGAGAAGGAGAAAGACTGAAAGACTGAAAGAGAAAGAGAAAGACTGAAAGAGAAAGACTGAAAGAGAAAGACTGAAAGAGAAAGAGAAAGAGAAAGAGAAAGAGAAAGAGAAAGAGAAAGACTGAAAGAGAAAGACTGAAAGAAAGAGAGAAAGAGAAAGAGAAAGACTGAAAGAGAAAGAGAAAGACTGAAAGAGAAAGAGAAAGACTGAAAGAGAAAGAGAAAGACTGAAAGAGAAAGAGAAAGAGAAAGACTGAAAGAGAAAGAGAAAGAGAAAGACTGAAAGAGAAAGAGAAAGAGAAAGACTGAAAGAGAAAGAGAAAGAGAAAGACTGAAAGAGAAAGAGAAAGACTGAAAGAGAAAGAGAAAGACTGAAAGAGAAAGAGAAAGAGAAAGACTGAAAGAGAAAGAGAAAGAGAAAGACTGAAAGAGAAAGAGAAAGACTGAAAGAGAAAGAGAAAGACTGAAAGAGAAAGAGAAAGACTGAAAGAGAAAGAGAAAGACTGAAAGAGAAAGAGAAAGAGAAAGACTGAAAGAGAAAGAGAAAGAGAAAGACTGAAAGAGAAAGACTGAAAGAGAAAGACTGAAAGAGAAAGAGAGAGAAAGAGAGAGAAAGAGAGAGAGAAAGAGAAAGACTGAAAGAGAAAGAGAAAGACTGAAAGAGAAAGAGAAAGACTGAAAGAGAAAGAGAAAGACTGAAAGAGAAAGAGAAAGACTGAAAGAGAAAGAGAAAGACTGAAAGAGAAAGAGAAAGACTGAAAGAGAAAGAGAAAGACTGAAAGAGAAAGAGAAAGAGAAAGAGAAAGACTGAAAGAGAAAGAGAAAGACTGAAAGAGAAAGAGAAAGAGAAAGACTGAAAGAGAAAGAGAAAGACTGAAAGAGAAAGAGAAAGACTGAAAGAGAAAGAGAAAGACTGAAAGAGAAAGAGAAAGACTGAAAGAGAAAGAGAAAGACTGAAAGAGAAAGAGAAAGACTGAAAGAGAAAGAGAAAGACTGAAAGAGAAAGAGAAAGACTGAAAGAGAAAGAGAAAGACTGAAAGAGAAAGAGAAAGACTGAAAGAGAAAGAGAAAGACTGAAAGAGAAAGAGAAAGACTGAAAGAGAAAGAGAAAGACTGAAAGAGAAAGACTGAAAGAGAAAGAGAAAGAGAAAGACTGAAAGAGAAAGAGAAAGACTGAAAGAGAAAGAGAAAGACTGAAAGAGAAAGAGAAAGACTGAAAGAGAAAGAGAAAGACTGAAAGAGAAAGAGAAAGACTGAAAGAGAAAGAGAAAGACTGAAAGAGAAAGAGAAAGACTGAAAGAGAAAGAGAAAGACTGAAAGAGAAAGAGAAAGACTGAAAGAGAAAGAGAAAGACTGAAAGAGAAAGAGAAAGACTGAAAGAGAAAGAGAAAGACTGAAAGAGAAAGAGAAAGACTGAAAGAGAAAGAGAAAGACTGGAAAGAGAAAGAGAAAGACTGAAAGAGAAAGAGAAAGACTGAAAGAGAAAGAGAAAGACTGAAAGAGAAAGAGAAAGACTGAAAGAGAAAGAGAAAGACTGAAAAAGAGAAAGAGAAAGACTGAAAGAGAAAGAGAAAGACTGAAAGAGAAAGAGAAAGACTGAAAGAGAAAGAGAAAGACTGAAAGAGAAAGAGAAAGACTGAAAGAGAAAGAGAAAGACTGAAAGAGAAAGAGAAAGACTGAAAGAGAAAGAGAAAGACTGAAAGAGAAAGAGAAAGACTGAAAGAGAAAGAGAAAGACTGAAAGAGAAAGAGAAAGACTGAAAGAGAAAGACTGAAAGAGAAAGACTGAAAGAGAAAGAAAGAAAGAAAGAAAGAAAGAGAAAGACTGAAAGAGAAAGAGAAAGACTGAAAGAGAAAGAGAAAGACTGAGAGAAAGAGAAAGACTGAAAGAGAAAGACTGAAAGAGAAAGACTGAAAGAGAAAGACTG
>NC_140965.1:38401373-38593873 GCF_056783735.1 Eptatretus burgeri
AAGCCATGGATTACAAATCACACGGTAAAATCTGCATCAAACAAAAGCACGTCTGCCACCCAGACCATTGTTCCTGTGATTGCAAACCAAAAACTTGAAGGCAGATTGCCATCGGGCAGAGATAAAAATCAAAATGTATGGAGCGTGACAAGTACTCCCCCGATCTCCAAAGGACGCAAATTCCACACACCAAAGTGTCACCTCTGACCCGGATGCTTCAGCCTGGCCACTCTTGTCAAAAGACAGATTATTTATGGTGACTATTTGATAAACATCAAACGGAACCACCGATCCGAAATCCCGAAATCTGGATCGACACATCCAACACATCAAGGAACCCTGGAGTTCAGATATATTCGTAGCATTTTATTTCGTTAAATTACCTCTCCCCTCACATCAATGAACAGGGAAATGCATTGTGTTTGTGTAGCAGGATTCCCTTTGTATTTCTTCTTTTTCTCAATAAATATCTACCTCTCTCTACCTCTACTTATTTTCAGCACATCCACACACTTCGCAACACACAACATTGCACTTTACAAAATCCACATTACATTTAATTACAAATCCAGCAGATCCGCATACGGGCAGGGTTGCCGGTCAATGACATCGCTGAGCCAGGAACTCGGCCAATGAGAGCCGCATGGCAACGGGAGTGCACCATTGGGAAGGCAGTACCTGTGAAGATCAAACTGCATGAGCTGCTGGTCAGTCCTTTGACCACACCTCTCCTGAGGACCTTATAAACCCAAGCATCCGAGGACTCGCTGCTGGTATGCACAGAGGGAACATCCGAGAGACAAGCAAGGCGTTGTGAGAGCAAGCCATTACAAGAGCGAGCAGTTGCAAGAGCAAGCTTCTGCAGAAACGAACTGACTGGTGCCGTGAAGCGAGAGCGGACAAGCCGCAGAGATTTTCCCTGGACAAGCCAGCTGACACACACCGACTTGCACTCTCTTTCTCCTTCTATCTATATTTCGAATTCATTCACTTGGAAAGCAGGACAACATTCAACAAGTGCCCCCTCGAACCGTACAGGGCTGGGTTATTCACAATTGCTCTGTCGCATTATGAAGCATTCACCTGCATCTCTCCCCACCATCACACTCTCTTTCTTCCCCTCCAATTTTCCACGTTGGGACCAACGCAAGCCCACAGGCTTACGTCTGGTGAGCGAGGGGTCGCCAACAAACCCCACCTTTTTATCCCTTTCTGGCTATCCTTCTTTCTTACCTCATTTCCCTGGAGTGCCTGAGGCCCCTCTATGTTCAGATTCATGTTGAGGTGACTGACTGAGGGGCTTGTGTGCTGAAGGGCAAGATCTTTCTTTGCAGCACTCTTTTTGCTCGATAAATAGCTGTTTTGGCTGTAAATACATGTCCTTTTGGCTTTTATAAACTTTCTAAACTGCCTGATTGTGTTTTTCTCCATTGGTTAGACACTATTGTGTAAATAGTGGGTGGGAGTTTTGTCCCGCTGTTTCACTACGGTTCGGATTCGTCAACATCCCACTGAGGGTATCGCTTGGATATGTTGATTGAACAGGAGTGGCGTGTTGCGAAGCACACGCCTTATCTGTTTGGATTAATTTGCCAAGAAGGTAATGCGGGATTTGGACGCGAGGACCCTACCTAAACTAATCATCAAAGACGATGTCTGGTGTTGCTTAGAAACTCGTCGTGTCGCGGAGTTATCTGCAGCTAATCAGCTTCAGGGTCAAAGGTCGGGAAGCGGGTCGAAGAAGCTCCTCGTGACATGGCCGCCGAACCCACAACAACATAGATGATCCCCATTGCTTTGTTAATTTTGTGCCATCCGTTTCACTTCCTCTTGTCCATGCACAGTTCATTTGGGTCGAATCTGATGGAAAACAGTCTCAACTCATGCCTTCGCAGAAATGATGCACTAAATTATTGATTGTGATTGCAATACGAAGTCTTTACCAAAATGAAATATTGATCACTTCCAACTGTTTGACTATTGCTGCCGGAATTTTCATGCTACTACCGCGACACCTGGCTGCTTGTGGTTCAGCTTCCTGACTCACTTCTCACCGATTTGGTGTGCCAGATGTTCGGGTGTGCATGTGTGCATGCAGAGATAGCACATTTACCTTTGAACTATGTAGGTTTGTTTCAATTCTTGGCCCAACTAAAAATGGACGCATTGGTGGTTTGGGTGCACTACATTACATCACAGAGTTCATTGCCCCTCAGATGGACATGAAGCTGGGTATCCGCTGGCATTACTTTGTGGATGTAAAATATACCACAGTGTCTTTTGTGGCATGTCGGCGAGTTGTCACTGGAACCCTGAACAAATTGCATTTCCTGCCACCTTCAGTCGAATCCCAGTCCTGGTCATTTGCAACGAGGTATATACAGTAATCGATTTTGGAATTAAGCAAATGGCAACTCTTGTGAAAAGATAAAGTGAGATATCACGTCAGACGTGAAAGCAGACTTAATACCCCCATAAAAATGAGCGTGCTCCAAAAAAAATTGCTCCCAACTGGTACTGAAGCATTCCCAAAGTACCATCCCCTGTTCCAGATCATTCATGCTGCCGTAGGAGTTTCTTGGCAAGGCTTGTGCTAGGCAGTTTGCCATCCTTCTCCCAGCAAAAATTATGGCAAGAGTTTTTGGAATTTGATGATTGTGCAGGGGATGGCTCCCCTACTGTTCGTGAAGGACAACATGGGATCTTTAATGTCCGCCAACTAATGCTGGCAGAATGGACACCAGTTTAATGTCCATCCGAGAGATCGTACACAGACTGACGAATTACCATACCTGTGAAACATCAGGATGACGGTTTATAGCTGGGATGGGATTCAAACCCAAACGAGACAGCTTAGAGGTGAGTGTGAGTACCTCCATGTCATTCTGCCAGCCCACTGCAGCATTAGAAAGTATTAATAAACTCAGACACTAGGCAGCTAAAATGTGAGGATGCTCTGTTGTGTGAAACAATCTACATCATGTGTAACCCAAAAATAAACAAATAAATCAGAAAAGCATCAGGCAAATGAATAAGTACATAAAACAACAAAAAAATGAAGGAAAACAAACAAATAAACAAACAAAAAACTAAGAGTGGCACTTGGCGAAACGAAACTGCACTCAGTGGATTGCATTCCTCCACCAAGCTGAATATTTTACATTTTCTATCCCACAGATAGGTTGGATCTGAATCCGGACCTTGACCAAAATCTAATCGGCTTGTTCTTGTCACCTAACCAACTTTTCCACAACTTTTTTGAAATATCATGATATATATCATTTTTGGCCCCATCTCTCAATGGTGAAGAATCACATAAAAATTAAATAATTCTCATCTCTAGATCTGGATTCGGATCTTCACGAAAATTGAATAGATTCTTCCTTGTGGCATTCCCAACCTGTCTTCCAAGTTTTGTCAGAATCTACCGTAATCTTTTGAAATATTTTGCTACATATCTTTTTTGGCCCCATCTCTCAATGGTGAAGAATCACTTGAAATATTCTCAGGTCTGGATCTGGATTCAGATCTTCACCAAAATTAAGCATTGCTGTCCTTGGCCGGTCACCTATACACAAAAAAAATTTGGATCGATTGCTTGAAAACTGTGGCCAAAAATCATGTGACAAACAGATAGACAGATGAAGAAAAAAAGAACTCTTAGAGTGACAACTTGGCGAAACGGAACAGCACTCGGTAGAGTATATATCTCTGCCAGGCTGACTAGTTTACATTTTGTATGCCTTAACCAAAATCGAATTGGCTTGTTCTTGTGACCTAACCAACTCTTCCACCTCGGTTTGTCACAAATCGTCCACAACTTTTAGAGATAACATGCTATACATAGTTTTTGCCCCCATCTCTCAATGGTGAAGAATCACCTGAAAAATTCTCGAACCGGGTCCGGATTCAGATGCAGTATCGTTTTTTAGCCCCATCTCTCAATGGTGAAAGGCCCTGTCACACCTTGACGTTTTAGCCAGCGTATGGCAAGGTCTCAAAATGTATGTAAAACGCTCGTGCACACTGAACTATTGATGTTTTTTTTTGAAGTTTTGGGCGTATAATAACGTGTTGGACGTATGCATAACGTATTAGTAACGTACACAGAACGATTTAATCACATATAGATAACTTATACCAACGAATGCTGAGTGTGTTGTCGGCGTTCACAACCTATGCCCAACGATAGTCTAACTTATGCATAGTGTGCAGCAGCGTATCGCCGACGATCACGTGGAATAGGCTATTCATAGGCTGCGGCTCGACGATTCAAATCATAACCGCACTAGACATCGAAGTGTGAAGCCGCTGTCACACCTTGACGTTTTAGCCAGCGTATGCCGACATATGAAAAATTTGCCGAACCAAGCTGGCACACATCGAATACGTTATGGGTAAGTTTTGTATACGTTAAGAGCACGCTGGCATACATCGTAGTTTTCTGGCATACGTCGTCATACGCCGAATACGTTGAGAAATTTTCAGCATGTTGAAAATTTCTCGACGTACTCGACGTATGACACGTTCCGCATACGCTGGCATAAGTTGTAGGCACGCTGCGCGATCGTTGACACACGTCGACGTAATGGTTAGCTTCAGTGTTCCAGACTCCCTGGTTTTTTTTTTTTTTTGGTACGACGGTGATGTTGGCATTTCGATTTCTAGTGCGGTTATGATTTCAATCGTTGAGCGGCAGCCTATTAATTATATTACATTATAACCACACTAGAAATCAAAGTGCCAACATCACACCAAAGAAAAAAAAAAAAACAACAAAAAAAAAAAACAGGGAGTCTGGAACACTGACGCTAACCATTACCTTGACGCGTTTCAACTTATGAGTAACTTACAAGTAACGTGTGTGGACGTGTGTCAACGATCGCGTAACGTGCCTACAACTTATGGCCAGCATTATGCGGAACGTGTGTCATACGCTGGCATACGTCGAAAAATTTCAAGCATGGAAAATTTGTCTCACACCTCGGCGTACTACGAAAAAAAAGCCAGCGTGCTCTTAACGTATACAAACTTACCCATAACGTATTCGACACGTGCCAGCGTTTTATCCAAATTTTGCATACGTCAGGCATACGCTGGCTAAATCGTCAAGGTGTGACAGGGCCTGAAGAATCAGTTAAACATTCTCAGATTTGGATGTTCACCAAAATCGAATCAATTCTTCCAAGTGGCACTCCCAACCTGTCCACCAAGTTTTGTATGAATCAATCCATAATCTTTTAAGGTATTCTGCTGCATCGTTTTTAGCCCTATCTCTCAATGGTGAAGAATCACTTAAAAATTCTCTGATCCAGATCTTGATTCGGATCTTCACCAAAATTTAGCGTTGCCGTCCTCGGCCAGTCACCTAAACACACAAAAAAAATTCAAAACGATTGCTTAAAAACTGTGGGCAAAAATGATGCGACAAGCAAAGACAGACAGACAAAAAGACAGACAGACAAACACTACATACAGACCAACATAATTGGCAAAAAAAAAAGCAACACGTTTCACCAAGTAACAACAGAGCTGATAGCCACACAAAAAAAAAAAAATGTGAATCTACTTTCTTGCTCGTCTCTCACTTTTACATGGGATACAATGCACTTACACTATGTCCCACTTTGCTAAACAATATTTTTCAGTTTTCTTGAGGCGGTGTCGAGCTATCGTGTCAAATCGACCACAACATAACCTGTGCAAAGTAGTTGTGCAACTAGTTGATCCTCCAATTAATCCACTGACCAAGACTGGTGTTCAATTGTACTGGTGAAAATGCATGACCATTACACACTGCTCCTTTTGAGTAATGGTTCATGGTAATGCCCTGTTGGGGCGTCCACATTTCCTTCGTTTCCTTGCAAGCTCCCAATCATATCAGTGTGGGTGAGTCAGCATGGAAGTTACTTGCAAAGTCAATTTCAGAAACAAAATAAATCAAATATCTCTATCTCTATCTGAATAAATTCTATGAAAATAAACGAAGACCTCAATTTGTAAGTCCTGCTGTGGATTCTACAATCATCATTGCTCCATGAGTCGGTGACTCAGCGAAGCAAGATTGGACAAAGAAACCAAGGAGCTTGCGATTCAATCTCCAACGAAAATGTGAACGGAAAGTGAATTTTACTCACTTCAGCAAATAGGCTGTAGTAATGTGAGCCAGGTAAAGGGTGATGTATTGCAGCTGTCTGGGAATATCCTCCTGCATCATGTGGCAGAGAGATACGATTTCAATGAATTGTTAAAATAACATTTAGAAAATGTACAA
The DNA here is from genome assembly GCF_056783735.1 of Eptatretus burgeri. Classification (NCBI taxonomy): domain Eukaryota; kingdom Metazoa; phylum Chordata; class Myxini; order Myxiniformes; family Myxinidae; genus Eptatretus; species Eptatretus burgeri. The sequence goes on from NC_140965.1 coordinate 38,407,648, forward strand.
AATAGTGTTCCAATTGTTTAATCAATACAACTATTGTAATCCAAAGTATTAAGTTCACACATTGATGTCAAGCTCACCTTTTTAATCTTCTGGAAATACAATTCCGGAAGGGCATGCACCCAGTATGCTATTTGACAAATGAAGAAGAACTTAACATGAGACCTAAGAGGGAAGAAAAATAAATAAATCGAGAGACACAAGGAAATACAGTTTACATTGTAACCGATCAACGGAGATGTCAACTTAATGCCACATCTATCTGTACTCCTGGTCTCAAACTCATCAGTCAACTTGGAAAAAAAAACAAAAACAAAAAAAACAAGGACAGCACACACAATAAGCAAACTCTGACAATTTGCCAGTTGGCAGGAAAACAACAACGTTCAGCTCAAAACCTTATCTCATTTTGCAATGCAAATGTTTAAATAAAAAGGTTGAAATGGGTCAACACGAAAGAAACAGCAAACGATTCCCAATCAACGACCTCTCTCAACTTCGGATTTTCCCTCATCCTTCAACACTCCCCTATTGGTATCCCTCTGTGCAATACAAAATGTGACAATGCCTTACGACATGTTGGTGTGGGGGTAGCCTTCCCAAAGGCCAGAAGGCTGGCTGATATAATCCTCCTGTGAAAACGAAGAACACAAAACAGCACAAAGCATTCCCCGGGTCATGCTTCCATTACTCAAGCATAGTCAGCGGATTTGCAGCTGCAATAACGTTTCATCCTTACTTTATCAGATGGTCCAAATGCCCCCAAAGTAATCCTTTGCTACATATCCGGGAGGACTCGGGGAGCGCAGAGACTTTCATCAATGGACCCTTGTGTAATCAAGCTAATGACTGCGCAGTACTCACCAGGCTTAAGAGGTAAGCTCCCCAGAAGAATGAGATGCAGTAGAATAGTCCCAGCTGGCCAGACTCGTTGAACTTGCTGTGTTTAATCTTTGATAAGTGCAGACGACGATTCATTTTCTTCGGAGACGACAAAAAACACCTTTCGATCAATTTTAATATAATGGCATGCAATGAAAAATATTACGAGCATTTCAATCAAGTGGAGACCGGTTGCAAATGTTAGTAATCCTTCAAACAGCTGTTGCAACAACATCATTTCTCACGGATGCGTCACGATAGTTACAAGATAACTTGGCAGGCAAGGCCACCGTTGGGAATTGCACAAGTGTGGATGAATCATAGAGGGACACACAGAATAACCTATCTGCGAGAAACAGTAACGTGTTATCAAAATCACTTGCATCTAACAAGCAGGTGGTCAAACACCACGTTGTATCACCTGAAAGGATATGCGGTGAAGATGAATGTCAAACTTGTGCAAGTATAAATACACACCTTGATATAGAAAAGGACAACCTACATAGATGAGGCCAATCATGTCTCACCCATGATGGCAGCTCTAAACCAATAACTCTCACGAATTACAGCCTTGCCTTCATTTTTAATTATACAAGGCATCGAAGTATGCTTTTCGGCTGACAGTCTACAATGATCCCAATATTACCTTGCTTTCTCAACACAAAAAGCTATCCTGACTTGGGCCAACTTTAGTTCATTTTGTAAGGCTCGCAACAAGTGTGTCCACGTCCTCATGCATGCCAGAATACACCACATTGTAAATCTCATGGCTGAACTCTCCAGCGTCTCTCTCCTTGCTCCAAGTCATGGCGGCACCTTATCAAGTCCGTCTCTGGTGTGTGGTCCCACCTCAAATGATGGATCCCCTCCCTCACCTCAAATGGCATTACTGCAGATTCTCCTTCAGATTAGGTCAAAATGTCTAAACTCTGCCTCCAAATCTTCGGTACCAAACCAATCCCATTCTGTCCCCATCTTACCTACTCATACACACCATCTACTGGACTTTATCCTTCTCACCCGAAAGGCTGGAAAAAGTTCTGTGCAGCCTTGACCATGCTTCGACAACAGGTCCAGATGGCTTCAGTGGCGACATTCTCAAATCTTGCTTCCCTTTTGCTTCTTGCGTCCCCTTTGTCTGCCCTATTCAGTCCGTCCTCCTTTGGCCAACTCCTATTGGCCTGGAGGTCAGGATACGTCACTGCCGTCTACAAGAAGGGTGCAAAAAAAAAAAAAGCAAAAGAAAGACCATAATCAACGACAGACCAGTGAGCTTACTTCCCATTACAAGCAAAACCATGGAATCCATCATTGCTGCTGATATAAAGTCTTTCGTGTTTAAATAAAGCCTGATCATTGACAATCAGTTTGGATTCCGTCCGAGTCACTCAACTCTGGACATACTGCTGCTCGTCTCTCAGCAATGGCTGGATGCCATACATGTCAAACAAGAGATCAGGACCATCTCATTGGACACAGCTCGAGAACTCAACATCGTCTGGCATCCTGCATTGCTTGCCAAGCTCTCCACCTGTGACATAAACGGCCACCATCATTGCTGGATTTCTGACTTCCTCCATGGGCTGGCAGGATGGCCTCGAGGTATACAAACTCACTTTTGAGTGAGTGGTCTAGTTTGGGTTAGAATCGCGGCCCAGATAAAGAACTTTCATCCTGGTGACTCGCAGGCAGAGGAAGGCATTAACGTGTGCACCGTCCCTTGGATGGACGTTAAACTGTGCATTCCGTCTGACTCACCTGATTGTTCTGGAAAGATTGCCAAATGAACACCTATTTCCTTGGTCATTCATTCAATGGGAGAGGTTCTACCTCTCAAACTTCTCGGCCTCTCGCAGCTATGACCTCTCCTGGGCAAACCACAACAAAGCTGGCCTCCAAAAACAGCTGCACATTGGGCATCCTCCGTCAATAAAAGTCTTTCCTTGAAAAATCAGAGCTACTCACAGTCTCCCAAGCCTTTATCTGAAGCTCAAAGTAATGCTTTCCCCTATGAACTGGTATCCCAGTATCACATCTGTCTCTGATGGATTCTGTGGAATCTAAAGCTCTCAACATTATCAAAATCTCCAATGATGAAGCCAAATCACAAGGTCTGTTGCTTTCACATTGGAGGCAGGTTGGTGGTCTCAATTTCTTTAACCAGCGCTTCGAAAATATTGCTCCCTCTGCCATTTCAGGCCTCCGACCATCCCGCAGGATGCACACGTTTTTCCAGTCACCCCCTCCAAGTTAAACTTCCAAAATCCAAGCTCACTGCACACCTGAACTCCTTTGAACCTCGCATTTCCGGTCTATGTCACTGCATTCCAGAGACCGTTCTTTCCCAGTCTTCCTTCCAAGACTTCAACAAGCAAGCAAAGCAGCAGACCGCCACCTCATGTCATCCTCCATCCCGACCAATTATACACATTGCCCCCATTAATTTTTCTTTTTTTCTCATTCTCATTTTCCTATCCATTCATCGTCTTGCTGATTGTGCCGAATTGTTGTCCTGCTACATCACTGTCACTTCGACCTTGCTCTTCCAGACAACAAAGGGTGAAAATAATGGGTCAGTTGGCTAGCGATACATGGTGTCAATTAAATTTGTGTTGATGTCTTGTGGTTTTGTGTTTAGCTGTGAAAGCTGCCTCTGACACTACACTACAGTCCAAAAATGCAGGCGTTGGGGTCTACTTCAAATTGGCAAAGTAACACACACATACATACATAGGTAGGTGCATGTACAATCTACATATTATCTACATGCGGAGAAGGGTCGGTGGCAGTCAGAAATTCCAGAACATTTGCACAGAAAAAAGGAGATCAATCTGAAAAATGTACAGCAAAATACGATGACAATCAGTACTCACATCAAGTCCATACTCCTGTAACACCGCATGAAGCACCACCGCAATGACAGAGTAAAACACCACTGCTGCCAAGTCTTTCCTTCCATACTGGTACAAAGTCACACCTTCAGTGCCACCTGAAAACAAAACCAATATCACCATTGCCTTGAAGCGGCGGACATGCGGAGACATTTACCATGAACAAGAGTCATGACAGAGTTGGGACAGTACACACATCACGAGTGCCGCAATAACAGGAATTGCAAAGAATCCAAAATTGAGGGCCTCACTTAAAATAAAATGTCTTTCCCACAACTACCCATCATGGAAGAGAAGAGACGAATGATTCATGGAAGAGCAGAATAAGAAGAGGTGAATGGTCAATGAGAAATAAAATGGGACAAAGTGCAAAACGGCAGGACAAGAATGCAGAGAGGCATACTGGTGCATGAGGAGACCGCAAGTGAAAGGTTGGAAAGTGACATCTATTTCATGAGCAGCTGAAGTAGATGGCAGAGAGGAATAGGAAAAACAAACAAGGTAGTGTTGGGAAGAAGACCTGACATCCTGGAGGGAAGAAGTTAAGATAATAAGCTTACGGAGACAGTCCCACAAGCAAAAGAAGAGGTTGATTATGAATAAAGATAAACTTAGTGAGGATAACAAAGTCGATACAGAATGGGTTTTTTGAAGAACATGTGCAACCTAGAGGGGCAGGGGTTGGATAGAGAGGTGAGAGGACAGAGGAGCAGGCTCAGAATAGAAATGGTAAAAAATAAAAAAATAAATAAACTGCAAGGCAACCAACTGAGCTGTGGTGAATAAGAAGCTTAAAAGGTGAAATAAATGAATTTTTTTTTTAAAACACAAAGGGGAGCGAGGACATTGAATAAATCATGCGAGAAACATGCTTACAAAGACGAAGGAAACAGCAGCAGACAGACCTCATTCGTGTGCAACATTTGACGGTTGTTTGCATATTTCTAAGTGTGCACCACATTTAAGGTAGGGCAAGAATTTGTAACTTCATCAAGGCACCAGTGGCAATTGCCTACTCTTTGCGAAAGACACCAAGACAATGTGGGATCTTTAAAGTCTTACAGCAACCAATGCTGGCAGACAATACCCCAGGATAAGATGACATGTAATGGACAGCGCACTCGATGATGCAATGCTGCCCGCGAAACACGAGGATGGAAAGTTTATAGTTTGGCAGAGTCAAACACAGATGAGAGACGTCAAAAAGGCAGGTGTGTGCTTCGTAGGATCAGAAACAAAATTGCTTGGATCTGTTTTTCCAAGCTCGTGAAATGAACAAATTTTTTAAAAAGTGATGCTGGAGAATGAAAACATCAAGCAAATCACTCACAAAATGCTTCATTTATTTTACAAGTGCCTCTAGAAGATTAGCATACCCACACTTTAAAAAAAAATTAATAATAATAATAATAATAATAATAATAATAATGGTAATAAAAAATAAAGTGAATAAAAACAACGGGAGGATATCATAATCTGCTCCGTCTGTTATTCAATCTACTCCAAAGCAGTTGTGCAGATATTTACCAAACCTGGTAATTATGATCACAACATGGCAAGTAGGTGCGAGAGCAGTATCATTTTTGACTCGACCCCCTGAGGTGGCGTCAAAGGGTCAAATACCAAAAAATGCAATTGCGGTCACATTATAAAACATTTTTTTGAATGAAACTGTATATGCAATCAACATTGGTGGACTCATGAAATATGCAACGATTTTTTTGATTTTACCCCTGGATCATGCTCCAGGCATAAGGAACTTAGGGTGACAGGGGTCAAAACAAGATTTTTTTTTTTTAACTCAAAATTTGACATTGGGTCATTCCTGGGGAAACGTGTTGTCATCTTTCAACTTTACTTTAGGTGGGAAGAGTGGGGATTTGCGATGGCATGCCATCGTCTTTGCTCCAGCCATTACCATGAACCTACCTAGCCATTACCATGGTCAGTGAATGAGTGGTTTGAAAAGGCTTTATATATTTGATAAGGATCCAAATTTACTTTGTTTTCAATGCAAAATGTCAGGAGTTATAAATAAACTATTGCCGACATAGTTACGGATTGCGAGGCAACACGAAGGCAGCACTTGTGATGAAGTCGAAGACAAACATTAAGGGGGAGAGATTATGAACGGAAGTTGAAAACAAACAATGATTGTCATATTCTTGCGACTGTTCGCATGCAACACGTCGTTAAGAGCAGAGCCATTTCGAGTCATCATGGAAATAAATTTAACTTTTTCCTTTTTGATACGGTGATTAAATTTAAATTAGTAACGATTGTATAAGAGGCTGCTACAGAGTTAGCGATTCTACCATCAAGTGGTCTGGCTCAGGGATTGAACCCAGATAAATAATAAAACTTTCAGATCGGTGATCCACAACAGCACTAACAGCAGGCCATTGTATTTGGTGACATGATGTTCCGTGAGTGTGTTCAAAGCCCCACCGGGCGACTTTCATTTACAGACAGTTTTGTAACCGAATTACATTGGTATGCAAACTTTCAACTTCCTAGCCTACCAAGAAAGTTCAAAACATTTACATCAGTAAGTGCGAAAATTCTCAGGAGTGCAACACGGCAATGATGAGCCAAACTGCTGCATTTCCTTGCTTAAGGGCGTAAAAGGATCGTACGACCACTCGTTTCACTCAATTTCGCCCAGCGGAGACTGTGGACCTATTCTGCAAAGGGAATACAAATAATGAAATGCGACAGATTCGATTCCCGACAAAGACGACATTCAAATGTGGAGCCACCAGTCAAAGTGCCGTTATTTCATGTTTTTACATCAATTTGAAGAACTTAAGATTTTATTGTGATGTTGACTTTCTGCGTATGAAAATAATGTGGTGCAGCAAATTTCTAGGAAATTAGCCCAATGTGTTGGAAACATAAAACAAACAAACAAATTCATAAATTTATTTAATCGCAGGACAGCTTTGAGGTACGCACACTTGCCTGCAGGATGTCTAACCCGAATTTGGCCAACGTAAAGTATCTTGCGGTGGAGTGGCGCTTCGTCCGATATTGATTCTAGCCTCGAAACATTTCTGGATGAGTCGTAACATGCTCTGGAGCTCCTTAAAGAGCGTGGGCCTCTAATCACACACACCACCATCCCAATAAAATTTCTTTTCAACTTTATGTCTTTTGGAGGTTTACCAAGACGTGGGAAGCGTTCCCGATTTGCCATCAAGGTTGCACTGTTTGTTTGACAACAGGTGGTGAAGAATCCAAAACCATGGCTATTAAATGACCGGTCCCAAAATTGACCTCGACCGCCATATATTATTCAGTTTAGAGGTAACATGCTATTCAAAATATGTGTGCAGGAAAAATTGCTTTAAAAACATTAACCATTTGGAGGAAACAAAATGCTAAGTTTCACAGGCGTGTAAAGTTTGTCATCCACATCACCCCAGGACTCAGCCGTGCTGGCTCTTAGATTGGCCTGGGGTGGTAATGATGTTGAATTCCAGGAGCTGGTGGGACAGAAGGGTAATAACACTACCACAATAGTGTGGAAGTTAACATTTTTAAGCACAATCCCACGTTCCACAAGTTTCAAAAAATAAAAAAATAAAAAAAAGACAGTCATATCCTCCATCGTTTTTATAATTTTGCTGTCTGGAGTTAAAGGAATAGATCCAATATTATCCGTATACATAACTAGAGGGGCACTCGGTGGAGCGCATACCTCCACCATGTAATGCCTGATCCACGAGAACATATCGGGCCCAATACATTTTTGAAATATTCTACTATACATCAGTTTTGGCCCTATCTCTCCATGGTGAAGAATCACTTTAAAAATTAAATAATTTTCGTATCCAATCCAGATTCGGATCTTCATCAAAATCGATTAAAATTCTTCCTTAGCACACACCCAATGTGTCCACCAAGTTTCATCCGAATCCGTTCACAACTTTTTGAGATATCGTGCTATATACAGTTTTTGGCCCGATCTCTCAATGGTGAGGAATCACTGAAAAAAATTCTAGTAGTCGGATCTGAATCCAGATTTTCACCAAAATATAATTAGTTCTTCCTTGTCACACACCAAACCAGTCTACAAAATTTTGGCCGAATCCATTAACAACTTTTTGAGATATCCTGCACACAGAAAAATAAACAGTCAAACACACAGAAAGGGGTGAAAACATCACCTCCTTCACCTTCTGTGGCAAAGGTAAATATAGCCCGTATTTATGTACAACTGAAATGGCCACCAGTCTACTAATTGGTAATCTTAAATCAGATCACAAGATAAGGTGAGGGGCATGTATATGCCATCATGTACTGTGCTTGGACCAAGTTTGAACAACATCGGACCATGCATGTATGAGAAATGGTTGGGGACACATTTAAGTAACGAAATGGCCACCACTCGGCCATCTTGGATCTGATCTCAAAAAGAAAAAAAAATGACATGCTTATGGAAGTTATCATTTATTATCTGTGTGCCACGTCTAAACGAGATTGGTAAATGCATGTCCAAGAAATGGTTGAGGACGTGTTTGTCTGTTCGACACCAGGATGTTTTTTGTTTTTTTTTACAACTAAAATTGCCGCCAGTCAGCCATCTTGGACCTGGAAAAAAAAAAAAACGACGTGCATAGGTGTTCCATAACGTGTTGTCTTTGTGCCAAGTATGAGTAAAATTGGTCCATACATGTCCGAGACATGGTTGCGGACGCACACACGGACACGGACACGAAAAATCGAGACCAAATACATCAGCCTCCATTTCGGAGTAAGTCTAACGGGGGCTAAAAAAAAAAAAAAATGCAGCTAAAATACGTTTGAATAAAAAAGTTAGGAATGACAATCGTTTCTGAATCAAAACTTTTCAAACAATCAAGTTTGGGTTGTTGTTTTTTTTTTAATCTGGAAAAACATCTCAACAATCCCCACTTCCAATTTCGTCACCAACCTTAAAGGCACAATCTAGAGAAGTTATTCAACTAGGTCTTAGGTGTAACTTCACATCACTTTGATTCATACAGAGGTGGATGTAACACTTCACTAAATGAGAGAGACAGAGAGAGGGGGAGAGAGGGAAAGAGACAGAGAGAGGGGGAGAGAGGGAAAGAGACAGAGAGAGGGGGAGAGAGGGAAAGAGACAGAGAGAGGGGGAGAGAGGGAAAGAGAGAGAGAGGGGGAGAGAGGGAAAGAGACAGAGAGAGGGGGAGAGAGGGAAAGAGACAGAGAGAGGGGGAGAGAGGGAAAGAGACAGAGAGAGGGGGAGAGAGGGAAAGAGACAGAGAGAGGGGGAGAGAGGGAAAGAGACAGAGAGGGGGAGAGAGGGAAAGAGACAGAGAGGGGGAGAGAGGGAAAGAGACAGAGAGGGGGAGAGAGGGAAAGAGACAGAGAGAGGGAGAGAGGGAAAGAGACAGAGAGGGAGAGAGGGAAAGAGACAGAGAGGGGGAGAGAGGGAAAGAGACAGAGAGGGGGAGAGAGGGAAAGAGACAGAGAGGGGAGAGAGGGAAAGAGACAGAGAGAGGGAGAGAGGGAAAGAGACAGAGAGGGGGAGAGAGGGAAAGAGACAGAGAGGGGGAGAGAGGGAAAGAGACAGAGAGGGGGAGAGAGGGAAAGAGACGGAGAGAGGGAGAGAGGGAAAGAGAGGGAGAGAGGGAAAGAGGGAAAGAGAGACAGAGAGAGACAGAGGGACAGAGGGAATGAGGGAGAGACGGAGACAGAGAGACAGAGACAGAGAGACAGAGAGAGATACAAATCAAAACAGGTGTACACTTTACCTTCTGTGACATTGTGTTGTAGAGTGATAAAGGAAAAAGCTGCATCTGCCGTTGCCTGGGTGATGGGAGGGAACAAATAATATTGACAAAATTAAGCGCAATTTAAATAAAGCAATGTCAAAGACGTAATGAGGATGCTTTATGAATCGAGCTTGTCAATAATGTCCCTCTGGTCTCTGGACAGTGTTCCCACAAAGAAAGGAAATGATTCAGACAAGAAAGGATGTAACATTCCCCGTGTTATAGTCGGATCAAACATCTCAACTCGAATGAACGTTGGGACAAGTTACACAAGAGCGTTCACGAGTCGTGAGGCCTTGATACACCGGGATGGACTCGCGCGCTCGGCGAGAGATCGGCATCACGGGCCGGACACACCCGGCACGTCAGGCGCCCGCCCTGCCCGCCCTGCGTGCTTCAACCGCCGGGTGCTCGTACCTCGAACATGAGCCCGATGATGACGAGCATCGCGACGCAAGACATAATGTCGGCGTGGTTTTGGATGAAGAACTCATGGCTGAAGACGGCGGGATTCTTGTTCTTCTTCTTGACGACCATGCTGACAAACTCAACGGCTTTCTCCCTGTCGCTTCCTTCTCCCGATTGCCCCGCCCATGACACTTGACGGAACACCAAGCCTCCTAAATTTATTATGCCAAGGTCAGAATAAGTACTTTAATTAGCCCGTCCGCCCGGCTGGGGACGATGGTGTGTGTGTGTGTGTGTGTGTGTGTGTGTGTGTGTGTGTGTGTGTGTGTGTGTGTGTGTTTTGGGGTGTGTGTGTTGGGGTGTGTGTGTGTGTGTGTGTTTTGGGGTGTGTGTGTTGGGGTGTGTGTGTGTGTTGGGGTGTGTGTGTTGGGGTGTGTGTGTGTGTGTTTTGGGGTGTGTGTGTGTGTTGGGGTGTGTGTGTTGGGGTGTGTGTGTGTGTGTGTGTGTGTGTGTGTGTGTGTGTGTGTGTGTGTGTGTGTAACTTCCATGTTTATTTACTTCTTTACTATTTGGGCGTGTGTGTGTGTGTGTGTGTGTGTTTTGGTGTGTGTGTGTTGGGGTGTGTGTGTGTGGGGTGTGTGTGTGTTGGGGTGTGTGTGTTGGGGTGTGTGTGTGTGTGTGTGTGTGTGTGTGTGTGTGTGTGTGTGTGTGTGTGTGTAACTTCCATGTTTATTTACTTCTTTACTATTTGGGCGTGTGTGTGTGTGTGTGTGTATGTGTGTTGGGGCTGTGTGTGTTGGGGCTGTGTGTGTTGGGGGTGTGTGTGTGTTTTGGGGTGTGTGTGTTGGGGTGTGTGTGTTGGGGTGTGTGTGTGTGTGGGTGTGTGTGTTTTGGTGTGTGTGTGTTGGGGTGTGTGTGTTGTGTGTGTGTTGGGTGTGTGTGTTGTGTGTGTGTGTGTGTGTGTGTGTGTGTGTGTGTGTGTGTGTTGTGTGTGTGTTGTGTGTGTGGGGTGTGTGTGTTGGGGTGTGTGTGTTGGGGTGTGTGTGTTGGGGTGTGTGTGTGTGTGTGTGTGTGTGTGTGTGTGTGTGTGTGTGTGTGTGTGTGTGTGTGTGTGTGTGTGTGTGTGTGTGTGTGTGTGTGTGTGTGTGTGTGTGTGTGTGTGTGTGTGTGTGTGTGTGTGTGTGTGTGTGTGTGTGTGTGTGTGTGTGTGTGTGTGTGTGTGTGTGTGTGTAACTTCCATGTTTATTTATTTCTTTTCCATTTGGGCTTGTGTGTGTCGGTGCAAGCCATAAGGTTTTACCATTGGAGCTTTTGTCATGAAGTTTTCATGAAACCTTTATTATGTGACAATGACCAAGATGCCCGTTGCCGCATGGGATTCTAGGTTCATGGGATGAATTCGGCAAAAATGCAAATGGCATCTTCTGTCACCCAGCCGGTAAGTTCGGAGTAACAACTCGCATTTATTTCCACATCTGGTGCAATATTGAAATGCTCTAATGGCGGCAAGATGCAACATTTGAAATTGCTGCCCCTGTTGCTGCCCATGTGAGGCGGCCTGGCAGAGGTTGCAGGAGTCGTCGAGTGCGTGTTTGTAGTGTTCGAGCCGAGGGTGGTGTCCACAGCCCAGGTGTGCAAGATGAACAAGATCGGACCGACAGAGTAGTTGGTCTGGGTCCTGGATGGGTGTGGGTTTACTGCCCAGGATTACTGTTTGGACCAAGTTACCTCCGCCACCGAAAGTGAAGGACGTTATGTTTTTCACCCCTCAATGTCTTTATTTGTTTCTTTATTTCTTTGTGAGCAGGATATATCAAAAAGTTGTGGACGGATCTGGATGAAATTTTGCAGACAGGTTTGGTGTGTGACAAGGACGAACTGATTTGATGTTGGTGAAGATCCGGATCCAGATCTGACTACAATATTTTTTTTAATTGATTCTTCACCATTGAGAGAAAAAGCCAAATACTGTATGTATATGTATATATATATATATATATATATATATATATATATATATATATATATATATATATATATGTATATATATATATATATATATATATATATATATATATATATATATCCCACTCAAACCTTTCCCCAAACCCCACTCAAACCTTTCCCCAAACCCCACCCCTCAAAGCCCTCTCCCTCACCCTTCCCCGCAAAACCTCCCCCCCCTCCCCCAATCCCGCACCCTCTCAATGCCTCCTCCCCTGTCCTAACTGTCTTCCAAACAGTGACTCCATCTTTATCTTCTCTCTCAGCCAACATGGACCAACTTTTAACCACTCATCCCAACTCTCTCTTCCTCATATATGGCAATTTCAGTTGTCACCATGCAACTTGGCAGGGTGTTGGAACCTCTCACCAGCCGCGGCACTTCAGCAAAGGACTTATACAACTCCATGGAATGGTGCAATCTGTAAACTTTCCAACCCGGATTTCTCCCAATGGCAAATTCTCTATTCTGGAATTGGTGGTGACACACATCCCTACTAGTAGGGTCAATTGCTTGGAATCCGTGACCATTTTGTTTGACAACCTGAACCATTTTAAAGGAAAATTAGCTCCTATGCCCCTCTGAAAAATGACGGCAAACTCTGCTGGAGCCCAATATTCAAAATGGCTGCCAACGCCATCTTGAAAAACACGAAATGTAATATCTCTGGCATCAGATGAGCTACAAGGACGAATGAGGTGTCATTTTTCACTAATTATGGCATTATAAATCCACTGGAATGGTTATTGTAGAGTTTAGGATTCATCCTGACCTCTAAATCCAAGATGGCCACTGTCCGCCATCTTGAAAAACATGAATGAGATAATTTTTGATTTTGCAAAAACGATTGATTTTGCAAGCTTACACATCACAACATTGAAAATTGTCTTACTGGGTGGGTTGGGATAGGTCATGTGGTATATTGCTCGACTCTTCTCATCTGCATTTGACATGCTGGCATGAAACACTGAAAACCCAGGCACAGTCTGGCTTAGGTCTCGTTCGGTCATCTTGCGCCCTGGCCAATGCATGGATCACACCACGAATTCTTTGCACCGATGTGTCAAGAGGAGGAGTACTTTGATCAGCTGGTGGCTTCCTGAGAGGTGGTACCCCACGCTTCGCTGTGTTGTATGGGATGACTTTTTTGCATTTCACTTCCGAGCTCTTTGAGAGTTGTTGAGAGGTTTGATGCAAAGTTGGCACTGGGAACTGGTCTATCCTCGTGATTCTCGGAAGGAAGTTCTATATCAAGTGATTCTGGCTGCACAAACATGACATTAGTGCGGTGTGACTGGACAGCACCGGTCAGTGTGTCGCTCTTGAAGTCATCGTTGTCGACTATAGCGATAGCAGGCTTACCCTCAGCTAGTTCGAAGGGGCAATCAGATGAGCACTTGAGGTCATTGACCACCCAAAAATCTCGCAGCATAAGTACGTCATTGTAACTGATGCCCAGTCCATCTTTGTGCATTATGTCGACTATCTCCTTACTCTTGGTCAGTCCATGTAGCAAGACAGAGAGATTTATCTCAAATGCAGTGCGTTTTCCAGTGATGTAGCTTGTGAGGATAGATGCAATCGATCGGACGAATGGACTGTCATCAATTGCAGACTTATTTGGGTGTTTCAGCCATGTGAGCAGCTTCAGCAGGAGCTCACTGCGGTCTTCTTCTCTCTCCAACTCGTGTATGTATGGGAGCCAGGGAATAGTATTTGTCCTGATGACTTGCTCTTTGAGTCATGCCGCAATATTCATCACCAACTGATCATTGCTGACACCCAATGAAGATATTGCCGCCTCGATATATGTACCTGCTGCTGTTGTATCATATACCAGTTCACTCAGATTCTTTTGAATGCGTTCATGAAATCCGATGTGTTCCCCAAATTCATTGATGAGAATTTCCTTTAAGTAGCTGGATTTTACTACTAAGTTATGTCCGTGATTTGAGATAATCCGCTTATAGTCCTGCATCAGGCCTTGCAGTGTGCGAATTTCGTGGTCTTTGAAGATGACGAAAGAAGAGAGCTTGGGCCTCTCGGAGGTTTACACGCTGCAGATGTTGAGTGCTTTCATCTGAAAGGGGCTTGTGGTCACTTACATATTTGCGCCAGCACGCACAATGGTAGCGGATTTCCAACCCAAATGCTGTTTGACTATCTGGAATGGATGCAATCAGTGTCAAGTCTCAATCTCATGACCTCATCTTCCAGACGGACAGTATGTAACTTGAATTTAGTCCAGGCATCTATTGTTGATAAGGAGTAAAATCTGCTCATCACGATCACTACTCTTGTATGCCCCTTTCATGCACCACACACATAGAGTCTTATCGTGAAGGACACCCATACTGGAGCGGAGCCTTTTAGGTGCACTGGCCTCTGGGGAAGGGTCTTGTTGATCTGATGCTTCATCTCTTTCAAGGTGTTCCTCGGATTTGTGTTTGCGTTTTTCGGCTTGAGAGAGCTTGCACTTGCTGGATAATGATGCGTATCAAGTGCTATGCATGTGGTGACCCTTTGGTCCCTTCTCCCAATCCACATTTTCATGTATATGTTGAAACTTATCAAGTTCTTTCCATTGTAAAGACTTTTCCCGGATGGATTCCCACATCTCAGGTGTAATGTTTTCCAAAGTATCATCTGCGGTACATCGCTTACCACAGAGTAAAATGCACTCATATTCATTTAATGTCTTGTCTGGTAACTCTTCACTCTCTCTTCTATTATCCATTATTTCGGTCACTTCACAAGTCGGCGATTTTCATTAGATGGGCATGCGATGCATTTGAAACAGTACAAAAGTAATATTAGATATACACTTGATTTTTTTTTGCCATTTCGTTGTATCTGGGGAGGCGATGCAGCTGAAACAGTATAAAAAGTAATATTAGATATACACTTGATTTTTTTCCCCACTTCGCCGTATCGTGGGCATGCGATGCATCTGAAATAATATAAAAAGTAATATTAGATATGCTAAAATTAGTGGAAAACAACTCACATGCCCATCTAGCTTATCTTGTGCCAGAGACATTACATTTCATGTTTTTCAAGATGGCGGACAATGGCCATCTTGGATTTAGAGGTCAGGATGAATCCTAAACTCTACAATAACCATTCCAGTGGATTTGTAATGCCATAATTAGTGAAAAATGACACCTCATTCGTCCTTGTAGCTCATCTAATGCCAGAGATATTACATTTCATGTTTTTTGAGATGGCATTGGCGGCCAGCTTGGATTTAGAGGTCAGAATGATCCCGAAACTCTATACTAACCATTCCAGTGGATTTGTAATGCCAGAATTATTGAAAAATGACACCTCATTCGTCCTTGTAGCTCATCTGATGCCAGAGATATTACATTTCATGTTTTTCAAGATGGTGTTGGTGGCCATTTTGAATATTGGGCTCTCGCACAGTTAGCCGTCATTTTTCAGAGGGGCATAGGAGCTAATTTTCCTTTAAAATGGTTCAGGTTGTCAAATCCATGGAGAGAAAAATGTAGGAACAAAATGGTCACGGATTCCAAGCAAATGACCCTACTATACCTCCGGTCTCCCTCTCTTCCTCTACTCCAAGTGGTTCATCTGATCATCTCTCATCATCAACATCTCTCTGGCAGTTCTCAAAGAGCTTCCTCAATACCTGTGAGACTGGCAGCTCATTCAGGCAGATTGGCAGGGACTGAAAGCAGCCATCTCACTTCAGGACTGATCTCATCCTCTGCCTCTGATATGAACGCAGCTTGGAAATTCTTCTGTACAAACCTGCTGTCTCTGTCTCTGTCTCTGTCTCTGTCTCTGTCATGCACAGATCCAGTGTGCGTGTGTGTCCACTCTCAGAAAATCCAGAAAACAGCATCTGTCCAACCTCAAGATTGAACTTTAAAATTGTCTCCCTCCTCTAAAACTTGGTGGCACCTTGTTAAGTCCTCTGGTGTATGCTGCCCCCTTCATCCCTTCCCTCTCCTTCAAATGGTACCATACACCCCCCCCTCCCAAAAGGCCAAATACTTCAATTCTGTGTTTACTTCAACATCTTGTGTCCCTAACCCCTCCCTCTCTGTACCCATAAATCCCAGTCATTCCCAACTGCTCCAGGACTCTGTGTCTTTTGTACCTGAGAAGGCGAAGTCATTTCTGGCAACCCTCGACTCTGATTCTGCAACTGGACTGCATTGCATCAGCTCACGTGTCCTAAAACCTGCTCTGCTCCTCTTGCAGATCCTCTTTCTTCCCTTTTCACCCTATCATTTGCCTCAGGTCATCTTCCATATGTTTGAAAATCAGCCAACAGCACTGCTTTACATAAAAAGGTACAAAATGTGATCCCCTTAACTACAGACCGGTCATAGCTTACTTTCAATCAGCAAGGTCATGGAATGCATCATTGCAGTTGATATGAAATCCTTCCTCTTCTCCAACAGCCTCATCTCAGATCTTCAATTCAGAGTAAGACTTTGTCACTCTACCTTGGACATACTGCTTCTACTCACCCAACAATGTATGGAAGCCCTCAATATCAGACATGAGATCAGGGCCATCTCTCTGGACATATATCGAACTTCGACAGAGTATGGCATCCCGCCTTACTCTCCAAACTCTCTGCCTATGGCATCAAAATCAAACTATTGGGTTACTGACTTCCTCTACTCTCATTGGAATCCTTTAATCTCTTCTCACTGTTAAGGCTGGAGTTCTCCAACAGTGTTCTGGGTCCAGTCTTATTTGTAGTCTTCCTCAACACTCTCTCTGACTCTGGAAAATCCCCTTTATCTCTTTACTGATGACTACACCCTCTATTGTGACATCCCTCTTCCTCCAAATAGGCAGATAGCAGCCTCTTTCTCTTCCCTCTCTTCAGACCTTGACAAAAATCACAAGTTGGTCAAACATTTGGAATATATCTTTCAATTCAGACAAATCTGAATCTCCCTATCTCTCTATCTCTCTCTGGAACATGGGGCAAACCCCCTTACCCCCTTCCCCAGACACCTTCTTAACAATCCTAATCAGGAAGTTCAGTCACTCCAACTCCTGGGTCTAACTGTCAGCGATGATCTTTCTTGCACAAACCACATTTCAAAGTTGGCCTCCAAAGTCCTTCCTTGGCACACCTGAACTCCTATCAACCAAGACGATCTTGATGGAGCACTGCTCTCCCCTCTGGGCTGGTCTTCCTACCTCACACCTTGCTCACCTTTACACCATGGAAACCAAACCCTTCAAGGTTATTCTGTGATGAAGCTGAGTCTATGGGCCTATCACTTTCCTATTGCAGACAGGTCTCTGTCTTCTATTGCCTTTCTGGTCTTGCACCCTCTGCTCTTTCCATGCTTTCTCTCCCCCCCCCTCCCCTAGGTTTTTACTGGGCACATACTCTCCACCATCAACCCCTTCTGGTGAAACTCCCAAAATCCAGAATCACTCACTACTCACCTTCTCATTCTCATTCATTCGGGTTTTTTCCCCACCTGTGTAACCAACTTCCACATTCTCTTCAATCTCATTCTGCACTCTAATTCTTCAAGACAACTGTTCACCACCATCTCAAATCATCCCCCATCCACAATGATCTTTTCTACCACCATTAACCTCCTCCCCCACCCCCAATCCCACCTCCTTCCAAACTTCCAGTTTTTACTTCCTTCGAGCTTGCTTCTGTATCCATCTTTTCCATCTCATACATCCTCCCCTACCCATCATTCCTCCCCACATCCATTAATTATTTGTCCAAGTCTTCCTCTACCCTTTCACCCTGCTGATTGTGTATCCCTCCCCCCTCTCTCTACTGTTCCTTTTGGTCTGTTGCATCCTGATCCATTCAGTGTTCCAGCTCTTCCACGAACCATGACTCTGCACCCCCCCAAAATAAATAAATAAATAAATCACGACATCCACACACACACTTGCAGGTCTACAGAAGAAGTAATGAGCAATATGCCCCAGTCTGGGTTCAGCAAGCAGAAAATTTTGGATGTGGAAGTGTCATGATGTGGGGTGGTATTGCCGAAACCTTTCGTACCAACTTGATCTGTGTCCATGGCAATGTATTGGTAGAACAATAAATTAATGTGATCTTAACATATGTTGCCTACTCTTCAAAAACATGGTCCAGGAATCTTCTTTCTGCATGATAACGCTCCTGTTCACAGGGCCATTCGAGCAAGGACAATTATTGTCAATGCCAACATTGATCTCGTGACACCCTGGCCTGCCATCTCACCAGATTTTAATCCAAATGAACATCCCTGAGCCAAGAACAACCACAGACCCTCAATGAACAAGAACAGGACAACCACAGACCCTCAATGAGCAACAACAGGAGCTGATTCGGGGCATGGAATGCCATTCTCCAGACTCAGATTTGAGTGCTCATATGGTCAATGTGACGATGCAGTGATTGCTGACGAAGGTGGACATACATGGTATCGAGATTGTTACTTCCACCTTTGATCCCAATTCGTCCATTTGCCAGAGAAGTAACCTTGTTGTCCTCAAAAGTGTATGGTTTTATGGTGGTTTCTTGTTCACAGGCATGCATAGACAAAATTAAGCTTGGTTGCCCGGATGGCAACCATGGGGAAATCTGTTATTTTTGCGCAAATACAAGATGGCCGTCATCGACCGGGCTGAAAATATAACTTTATAGGTAATGAACTTAAAATTACACATGAGACAGCTTTTCCATATAATTTTGGCATGAGGAATCGATATTGAACCTTATTTTTGTGATTAGAAGTAAATTTGAGGTCAATGTTCGAGTTCCTGGCAATTGTTTGCCGTGTGAGATACATTTTGAATGACAACAAGGTCACTATTCTGACAACTGGACGCTCACATACGACATTAATGCGAGTTACTAATTCATCGTTTTGTTTTTACAGATATGGCTGATTCAAGGTGCATTCTTCCCGTGTGTCATGGTGGAGGGGAATTGAAGAAATTCGCTGATCAAGGGATCAAGACATTGATCTCCTGTGCCAAAGCCCGTGGAGATGAAAAGCTACGTGCAAAACTACAGGACATTGTTGTTGGTGGTGGTGATGCTGTTCGCATAGAATGTCACAAAGGATGCTACTGTACTTACACATCAAAACAAAAAATTGAGAGACTTCATAAATCACAGAAAAGAAAAGCTGAAGATGATTGTGTTACAGTGACAAGATCCCGCACACAGGCAACAGGCAGTGGTGCGTTTGTTTACAAATGTGACTGCATTTTTTGTGGCAAAGAATGTTAACCTGTTGATGACGAACATCCAGAAAGATGGGATCGTGTTCGTCAGTGCATGACTAAAGAACGTTTTGACAAGGAAGGTAATCCCATCCCAACTATGAAAGATGCCATCATTAATGCTGCTGAGCAACGTAATGATGAAGTAGCCAGAACTGTCAAGTTACATATTGGATATTTGGTTGATCTCCCTGCGGCTGAGTGCAAATACCATGTACGCTGTTATAACAGTTTCATGACAGTCCCTAAATTTGCTGATTTGCCAACTGGTGTTGCAGAAGAAAGTGCCCTAAAGAACGTCATAGAGCGCATGAATTGTGACAGGTCAAAGATGTGGAATAGCGTTGAACTGCATTCCCTGTACTGTGATCTTGGTGGCAAACTCACTCGACGTGATAGGTTTAGCAAACTCACAGACTGCATGAGTAAGGACGTTATGTTAGTTCGGGTAGATGGATGTGCTACCATTGTTGGTTTCCGTGATTCCATTGCTAACCATCTGAAAATGGTTAAAGTGGATGATGCAGATGAGAGGAGTATTGATTCTGTGGTAAGGCAGATCAAGAAGGAGGCATGCTCAGTCAAGTACAACAGTGCCAATTATGACCTCTCAGAATTTACACAGGCCAACACAATCAAGGCAACAAGCCCAACTTTACTGAGGTTGATTTCAGACTTGGTGTCTGGTGGTGAAATGACCAACAAATCTCTAAGCCTGAGCCAGTCAATTCAAAGTCATGTTACAGGAACCAGAAATCAGACAACATTAGGACTAGCTGTCAAACTACTGCACCGCCATGGCAGTTCTGATCTTCTAAAGCTCCTTCATGAACATGGGTTCACAACGTCATATGATGAGGTCCTGAGATTCAGGAAATCCGCTGCTCATTTTCTCGGTGACAATGCTCAACTTCTCCACCAATTCATGGGTTTGAGTAGAACTGTTGGCGTGATTTTTTCCTGGTTTGACTATCTTGATCAGCAAGTGTTCACGCCTAATGGTCGGCGCACTACTCATGTCCTCTCACATGAATTTCAGCAACCCCATCCTGCAGGCATTCTTGAGTATGGGCATGCTCACCCAGGGAAGAGCGACCTTATTATCCCATGACTGTCTAAGAAAGCTGCCCAGTCTAGGACAAGCAGCAGCTCATCAGGGAGCCTTCCTCTGCAGCACTACACTGGGCCATCCAAAGTGAACCCCCCGGCTGTGGATGCAACCTCTGGATTCTCCTACCAAGAAGTGTGTGCCCGGCAACCTAGTTTAGCTGCTGCACAGGAAAAGGACATGAAGTGGCTAAACACAGTCAGCACACAGGTGAACGCCATGGAATGGGGTGGGTTCAACAACCAAGAAGCATTCACCAGTCATGCAGAAAAAAAGCCAGCAAGTACCTACATGTTCGGACCCCTTATTGATGCCAAAGCTTCTCATCCAGACACTGTAGTGACTTCACTGGAGTATCTTCAGAAGTCATTGACTGATATGGGAATGACTTATGTCCACATCTCTGTGGATCTCCAGCTCTACATGGTGGCTTGCCAAATCAAGTGGCATGACGTTGATCGCTTTAAAAATGTGATTCTGAGGCCTGGGATAATGCACACTGTGCAGTCCTTCTGTGGTTGCATTGGCAAACTCCTGCGTGGGTCTGGTGTTGAGACTCTCATCAGTTCAGCATTCGGGGGCCTGGCAGGAATCATGAGTGACAAGTCCTGGGTTCGATCAATGAGAGCCTTCCGGATGATTTCGACTGCCCTTCTCATTTCCTTCCTCACCACCGGCCCCAAGACATTCCAGGAGTTGTGCAGCTACCTTGAGACATGCAGACAGCACCTAACTGGGAAGCACTGAGTTGATAACTTCATCAAGCCTACTCTGCTTGTTCATCAACTTCTGCGTAGTGAGAGGGAGGCAGACTTCCTGCTGCAACAGCTAACACTTGAACGCATGCTTCCCTACTTCTTTGTTGCTGGTCACCATCACTATGCCCGTTACATCACCCATCACCTTCTGGAGATGCGCTATCTGCTGCCACCAGATGCCAAGTCAGAGCTCATATCAGGTGCTTTTGTGTGTCGTCACCAGGAAGGCATTTGGAATGGTGTGAGCTCTGATCAGTTTGGTGAACAAACTGCTATTAGAATTGGCAAGGGTGGCCTCAAGGGTATGACTCTTTCTCCAGAAATGGTAGCAGAGTGGATCGATTCCTTTCCTGTCACTGCCTACATCTCAGATACAATGGAGCACATCTACCCTGACTCCTCAAACAAGGACAATGAAGACCAAGTGAGAGAAAAGGACACAAGAATCGGACCATGCCACAAGGAGGAGGGGAAGAAGAGGAGAGAACTTGATGCAGATGATAGGCGCCAGATTTTACTTGAATTGTCGAATGTCTCATCCTCTTGAGAATCACTCACCACATCCGTACAACATTGCCAATGGTCGAATTGCTCCCCGAGAAGCTGAAGTGAATGTTGAGGATTCCGTGGTTATAGGTCAGAAAATGGTTGCAGAGTTCCATGCATCCCTTCCAGGTGGATTCCATGCAACCATCTCATGCCCCATTAAGACAATGGAGCACTTCCAGAAAGGAGTGAAAATTGGGGACAAGACGATCTTTGATCGAGAAACCATCTTCCTCAGGCTGCTGACTATTGGACAGCAAAGACAAATGGAGCTGGGACCTATCTTCCAGTTTGAGCTCTGCGCAGTACCCCCCTCACTGATTGATGAATATGGGTGCTTAAGGAAAGGCAACAAAGCACCACTGGCACACAAACTCTGTGTTCAAGCACAACAGCCTCTGCAACCAGATCTTACCATTGTTGATGCGAGCCAACTTCTCTATCATATTGTCTGGCCATTCAGGGGAACTGTGTCAGTCTTAGTTGAGTCCATCAAGACAAGGCTGTCTACCATTGCTGGTCAGAAGATCTTGGTCTTTGACAAATATTATGATGTTTCTGCAAAGGACCATGAACGAGTGAGGCGTGCTGGCATTGGTTCCATCAACTATGACCTCACAATAAACATTCCCCTGCCTAGTCAAGACGCTATCCTGAAAAACAAGCAGAACAAGTTGCAGCTGTCCAAGGTTTTGAGTACCTATAACTTTGGTGAAGGAGTTACTGTGGAGAGCCGTAGCCATGGTGCGTTCAACCATGATGAAGCAGACATTACAATGATCTCACACCTGCTCATGGCTGCTGAATGTAATGCAAGAGTGATACGTATCCTCTCTGATGACACTGATGTTTTTGTATTGATGGTTTACTGGGTTTGTTTGGTTTACCAACATCCAGGCCACAGTGCAGATGGAAAGGTGGGATGGAGCAATTTGGGATATCAACACCACCTGTGACCAGCTTGGCCCCAAGTGTCTGCAGCTTTTGGAAATGCACTACATCACTGGCTCAGATACCACGTCATACCCATACGGCAAGGGCAAAGTGTCAGCCCTGAAGACACTGAGAGCTGGCAACTTCCCTGGTTTGTACTCCGCACTTGGCGAGCTGATCGCAAGCCATGAACAGCTCATGGAAGCAGGGCGGACATTCTTCTGTGCCCTGTATGGTCAGCCAGAAGGTACCACGATGAGTGAGATGAGGTACTATATGTACACAAGGAAGTCTGGCAAGACCCTCAAGCTCATGGCATTCCCTCCAACTGAGATCAATCTCTTCCTACATATTTTGCGTGCACATCTACAGACAGTACTTGCAAAATCAGCTGATCAGCAGGCCCCACCTGAACTTGACATTACAAAATATGGATGGGACAGCAGAGATGGAATCCCAGTGCCAGCAACTTTTGCTACTCCACCAGCCCCTTTGGACCTCATGGATGTTGTGCGGTGTGGATGCAAAGCAGAGCGGAAGGCTTGCAGTACTGCAAGTTGCAGTTGTCACCATGCAAAGATCTCCTGCACGCTATACTGCACTTGTGGTTGCAGTGACGAGTGCTTCAACCCACACAAGACTGTGGAGGACAGTGAAAGTGAAGTGGAAGAAGGGAGTGTCGAAGCAGAACTGGAAAGAGACAAGGATACGGAAGGGGACGAGTACAATGAATGGGAATGAACGATACGTAAGTTGTCTACGAGGCTCTATGTCCTCTGTTCCTAAGATGTCCAATATGATGACATGACAATGTGTATGCTTTCTGATTATCAACATACTGTTGTGAACCATTCATGACTTCACTTTTGCATTGGTGTTGCATAATTTTCAGCAGAAAATAGTAATGGACATTTCATGTGAACCTCTATTTATTCCTGAACATAAAAAAATAACCCCAAAATTGAATTCCTCATGTCAAAATCATATGGAGAAGAGGTATTACACAGGATTATATGTTGACCGATTAAAAACTTAGCCCCATCGTCTGACCTATAGCGGCCATCTTGAATTTATGCAAATTACAGGAGTTCCCCAAGGTCGCCACCCCGGCAACCAACCTGAATTTTATTAATGGACCCATGTTAGTCCAAAACAATCATAAAACCATACACTTTCCACATCAAGAAGGTTGACAATGGAACACATAATAACGGCAAATGGACTAAATGTGAAAACATTCGGCACAATGCAGCATTACATGATTAGGTCACCATGAAATTGACAATTATTCTGCATTTATCTCTGCCAGAGATTTGCACCTCATCCATGTCCCGTGATGTCACGTAAATAAATCGCATCAACAACAATCACGTGTTTAGTTTTCATGGTGGAGAGTCTAAATCCTTCAAATATTCTCCAGTAAAGATCTGCTGTCGCTGACCATAACAATGCCAGAAGACAGATAGAAGTATGATTAGAGCTCCAGAAAACACCAACTTCCAGACTGAATAGCACAATGGAAACGCTGATGGAAGAACAACAGAGACACTTGCAAAGAATTAAAAAGCACTAAAGAAATGCTTCTATTCAGGCTTCACAAAACAAATCAGTCAGTTTATTAAATGCATTCAAGAGGAACAAAAACTATGGAAGATATCGATTATATAAGAAAATTGGAAGACCAAGAAGGAACCCGAAGAAGTAAGTCTCAAAGTTAAGTTCCGGTTGTTATTTGTCCCGTTTTAACTGTTTAATTTTCTCACCTACATGTTAATGTGTGTTCCTAGTTCGGTTTTGCTTCAAAAATCGTGCTATTTTGTGAGTATTTATGTCGACGTTCTCACCTGGTGTTTGAGGCCTAGTCCTAGGCTTGAGGCCTACCGGTTCCACTTGGTGTTCGATCGTTTTTTTTTTTTTGTTTGTTTGTTTTTTCTCCCCATTACCTTCAATTTCTATCTTCCCCATTACCTTCAATTTTCATCCTCCCCACTTTCCAAACATCCCCCATTCTCCCAACTAATCTCTTTCTTATCTCAAAAAAAAAAAAAAAAAAAAAAAAAAAAACCCCAACAACAACCTTCTCCCGATTCTGCTACTTCTTCCTCTTAACTTCCTCCTCGTCTTCCTCGATTTCTTTTTTTTTTTTTTTACACTTCCATGACCTAATCTGTTGAACTCTCTCATACATTAATATTAACAACAAAAACGATCTTATAATGCTTCATCTTCCTCTCTCACACATGTGGTACTCTTTACTGTTTCACAATGCACTACTCTTCTGCTATTTTAACAGACTGCTCTCATTTCGACCTCTCCTTCATTCCTTGCCTAAAAAATCCAACTATTACAGCGCTTCTTCTCTCCATGCTCTGAATTCGCCTTCATTGCATCCATCAAGAATTGTGTTAAATCTTATCTCTGACCTAAAACTTTTAAAAACCACAGTTTGCCATGGATGCTCGCTTTCCATCAACCATTCTTTTTTCCAACTTCAGTGCCAACTCACCCCCCTCACCCCTCACTCTCACTCTCAAAGCAACCATCCCACTCTTCTCCCTCCAAGCCTCCCTCTCACCTCTTTCAAAAATTCCCCCTCACCTTTCTCCCACCTTTCATCCCCCTCACTCTTCCTTCTCTAAGTTGCCCCCCTCTCATCCACCAACCTGCCTCCCTCCACTGCCCTCTCACCTCCATCTCTTCACTCCACCTCCTCAAATCCTCAACTGCCATCTTCCTTGTCTCTTGTCCCCCTCTCTCACAGCACCACAGAGCCTTTTCTCCTCCTCATTCGGCCCCCTCCCCTCGCTATTCTGCAATACCCCACACTCCTTCAGCAACCCTCCTTACCTCCCCCTCGTCCCTCGTCCGACCCTCCCCCGCCCCTCCACCTCCTGCACCAAAAGCCTCCTCCCCTACCTCTTCATTAAAAGTGTGGACCTCAAATATCCGGGGCCTTCGCTCAAACCTTTCAGATCTTTCCATGCAGGTTGCCACTGACAAACCAGACATTATCTGCCTAACAGAAACTTTCCTCTCCCAAGACGTGTCTGACTCCCAAGTATCTCTCCCTGGTTACTCCCTCTTACGGTATGACAGACCTGAGCCTCGTCCTGGTGGAGGTGTTGCTCTCTTCATCAAAGACTCTATTCCTCACTCTCCCTGCACTGCTCTCACTCCCCCACACCCCCAGAAATACCTCTGGCTTCGGCTTCCCCTCCACTCCCACCTCATGTTTATATGTGTACTGTACCGTCCACCGAACAGTGATGACTCCATCTACACCTCACTCTCCGAAAACATGGACCATCTTCTATCTTCTCATCCAAACTCTCTCTTCCTCTTATGTGGCGACTTCAATTGTCATCACGCCAGTTGGCTAGGTGTGGGTACCTCTCTCACCTGCCATGGGACATCAGCAAAAGCTTTCTGTGACTCATTGGGACTGACTCAATCGGTCAACTTCCCGACCCGGATCTCAACCAATGGTACTCCATCTCTTCTGGATCTGATTTTGACAAATTTCCCTGACAATATCTGCTGCTCTTCCTTCGCTCCAATTGGTTCTTCTGACCACGTCCTTATTAAAGTGGACATCTCTCTGGCTGTTATCAGAGAACCACCTCACCGCCGTCGAGTCTGGCATTTCACTCAAGCCGACTGGCAGGGTCTCCGAGCAGCCATCAAACTTACAGACTGGTCTCCTATCACTACTTTCTCAAACATCAACTCATCCTGGGAATTCTTTCAAAGAAACTTGCTCTCCCTCATGCACAGATTTATCCCCTCTCGTGTTCAGTTGTCTTACCCTTCCTCCCGCCCTTGGTTTACTGAAGCTTGTGGCGAGGCAGTTGTCCTGAAACAACTTGCCTTTGCCTCATGGAAAGCAAACCCAACTGAGGGCAATCTCAGTTCTTTCCACAAAGCTCGGAACAAGTGTGTAGCTACCCTCAGGAGAGCCAGAAAACAACATCTTTCTCATCTCAAGTCTGAACTCTCAAACCTCTCTCCCTCCTCAAAATCCTGGTGGCGTTTAATCAAATCTGTTTCTGGTGTATGTTCCCCCTCCATCCCCTCCCTTACCTCAAATGGCCGCACTGCTGATTCCACACGTGATAAAGCTGAATGTCTAAACTCGGTGTTTGCAGCTAAATCTTGTGTCCCAAACCCATCACTATCTCTACCCACTTTACCCAGTCGCACCCAACTGTCCCTGGACTCTGTATCCTTTTCTCCTGACAAGGTGGAGAGCTTGCTTTCAAACCTCGAGTCAGATTCTGCAACCGGTCCAGACGGCATCAGCCCACGTGTCCTCAAAGCCTGCTCTTCTGCTCTTGCTCACCCTCTCTCTGTTCTATTCACCCTCTCATTTTCCCAAGGTCATCTGCCATCTGCTTGGAAATCTGCTAACATCACTGCCCTGCATAAAAAGGTGCAAAAACAGATCCCTGTAACTACAGACCAATCAGCCTTCTCCCAATCATCAGCAAGGTTATGGAATCCATCATCGCTTCAGACATGAAATCCTTCCTCTTCTCCAATGGCTTGATTTCCAATCATCAATTTGGTTTCAGACCAGGTCACTCTACCCTAGATATGCTGCTACTGCTCTCCCATCAATGGATGGAGGTCCTCAATGCCAGACAGGAAATCCGAGCCGTATCCCTGGACATATCACGTGCTTTTGACACAGTCTGGCACCCTGCCCTACTCACCAAACTCTCTTCCCATGGTATTCAAGGCCATCTCCACTCATGGCTCGCAGACTTCCTCTCCTGTCGCAGTCAACGTGTGGCCCTAAATGGAGTTCTTTCATCCCCTCTTCCTGTGCAGGCTGGAGTTCCTCAAGGTAGCGTTCTGGGCCCTGTTCTTTTTCTGGTTTTCATCAATGATCTCTCGGACTCTCTGGAAAATCCTCTATTTCTCTTTGCCGATGACTCAACCCTCTGCCGTACCATCTGTCATCCCTCAGACCGGCAAGCAGCAGCTTCTTCGCTCACTGCAGATCTGGATAAAATCACAAACTGGTCCAACACGTGGAACATGTCTTTCAATCCAGACAAATCTCACACTCTCACTATGTCTCTTCGAAAGGACCGTTTACAAAACCCCCCCATCCACTTTCTCAACAATCCTCTGGAAGAAGTCTTTTCTTTCAAACTTCTAGGTCTCACTATCTGCCATGACCTTTCCTGGGAAAGTCACATTTCCAACCTTGCCTCAAAAGCCAGTCACCGACTGGGAATCCTCCGTCGTGCAAAGTCCTTCCTCGGCCCTCTTGAGCTCCTGACCACTTACAAAGCTTTTGTCCGTAGCCTGATGGAGTACTGCTCTCCCCTCTGGGCTGGTGCTCCTGCCTCCCACCTTTCTCGACTTCACGCTGTCGAAACCAGGGCTTTTAAGATCATTGGCATCTCCCGCAATGAAGCTGAGTCTTTGGGCCTCTCACTCAATCACCGCAGGTTGGTCGGTGGTCTTTCTGTCTTCTACCGACTCCTCTCCAGCCTTGCCCCCCCTGCTCTCTCTGCGATTTGTCCCAACCACATTTCCACAGGGCGCTCAAGGTCCGCCAACAACCCCTTCTGGTAAAACTACCAAAATCACGAATCACTGCTCATCTTCACTCTTTCATTCCTCTTTTTTCCCGCCTTTGGAATAAACTTCCTCACTCTATTCTTTCCCATTCTTCCCTTCAGGCTTTCAAAACAGCTGTTCACCACCACCTCTTATCTTCCCCCATCCAAATCCTCGATCTTTTCTACCCCCGATAATCCACCCAAGCCCACTTCCTTCAATTCTCCTGCTTTCCTTCCTGAAAGTCCCTTTAATGTCCATCTTCCCCTCGCCATGTTCCCCGTCCCATCCCCATCCCTCTCCCTTCCACAGTTCACCTGTGTCTGTTCCCCAATGTTTTGTCCCTTCCACTCCCGCCCCTCTTGTCTCATGCCTCCTTGCTGTGAGTTGTGTGTTAGCTCTCATACGAGCCTCGACCAAGGTATTAAAAAAAAAAAAAAAAAAAAAAAAAAAAAAAGAGCAAAGATGGAGTCATCAGGACGAACATGGACAGGATTCGGGTTTCAGCTGCTGCTACATGACCCTAAGCCCACCCAGGGGACAGTCAGGTGAGCCTTAAGGCCCGGTCACACCTTGACGTTTTAGCCAGCGATGGCAACGTATTAAAATGTATGTAAAACGCTGGCTTACGTTAAACTTTTGATGTTTTTTTTTTTTAAAGATTCGGACGTATTCATAGCGACTTGGTCTTATGTATAACGCATTAATAACGGACACAGAACGTTTCGTTGTGTTATAGATAACTTATACCAACGAATGCTGAACCTGTTGTCGGCCAACACAACCGATGCCCAACGATAGTCTAACTTAGGCATAGCGCATTGCACGCATCGCCGACGATGTCGTGACGTAGCCTATTAAAAGGTTGACGCACAACGATTCGAATCATAACTGGCGTAGAAATGGAAGTGACAACATCGCGGTCACACCTTGGCGATCTTGCCAGCGTATGCCGACCTAAGAAAAATGTGTCTAAAACGTTGGGGCACGTCAAATACGGTATGAGTAAGTTTGGTATACGTGAGTAGAACGCTAAAGTACGCTATCATACGTCGTAGTAAGTAGAGTACGTCAAGAAATTTTAAACATGTTCAAAATTTTACGACCTACTCGGTGTATGACACACGTTCCGCATGCGATGGGGATAAGTTGTACACACGATATGTGGACGCTTACACACGTCCACAAAGGCTACTTATAAGCTACTCATAAGTCTAAACACGTCGCGGTAATGTCTTTTTTACGCGAAACTTATTTCTAACTTATGTTTGACGTGCTTTGAACCAATTCTTTACGTAGTCCCAACACACATAGACGTATTCCAATGACGTCTTCCGGTCGACAAAAAAAATAAATGAACGTGTTTCTAACTTACAACTGCCATATAAAGACGTGTTCCCAGCGATTTTGGGAATTGGTATATAAAAATGGTGTTCATAAAAGGGGAACCCAACAGTGTTTTCGAGTCCTTTTTGAGTCGATGTCCATGTCAGCAGTAACAGTATCAGTATCAGTATTAGTATTAGTAGTAGTTTGTTCATGTTGGCAGTAGTAGGTGAGTGTGAGGGGGAGGGTGTGGGTTATGATGGATCGTCCTTGCGTCCGCGTGTCCATGGGTAGGAGACATCTTTGCACCATTGTTCGAAGTTCTTCGCGGCTAATTTTTTATGGGGCTTTTTCAACAATGAGCTATGGCTTGTTTTTACGATTTAGGTCTATTCATAACGGGTTGGACAAATGCACAATGAACTAATAATGTGCATAAAGCGCTTTGATTACTTATAGATACGATATACCAACGAATAATTATCGTGAAGCCGGCGTTCACAAACTATGCCCAACGATAGCCTAACTTATCCATATCGTACGGCAGTTTATCTTTGCCGGTGACGTGGGGTTTGCTATTCATAGGCTGCCACTCAACGATTTAAATGGCTGCATCTCCACGATTGAAAGTAGAAGCTTGCGCTCAACAATTGGATTTTTTTTACACTCAACGACATTTAAACGGTACCACTCAGCTATTTTCATTGTTTACAATGAACGATTTAAATTGCTGTCACTCGCCTTTGTTTTTTGACGCTGGGGTTTGGAAATTTGAAGCGTTTCTTCTGAACGTGTTAAAACGCTCAAACTCGACTATTTTAAATAGACGCTGCCGATGGACAATTGGAATCATAGCCAAGCTAGACATCGAAGTGTGAACATCCTCGTCATGCCGAAGAAAAGTTTGAAGAATGCTGCAAATAAGTGTCCTGGCCGTGGCCGTGGACGCTGACGCAAGGACGATCCATTATACCGACGTCTTTCAGCCTATGAGTAACTTAAAAGTAACGTCTGTCGACGTGTGGCAACGATCGCGTAACGTGCCAACAACACGTTAATCATAGGTTAGAAATAAGTTTCGGGTACGCTAAACATTACCTCGGCGTGTCTCAACTTATGATTAACTTACAAGTAGCATGTGTTGACGTCTGTCAACGATCGCAGACCGTGCATACAACTTGTGGCCAGCGTAGCGGAACGTGTGAGTCATACGCCGGCATACGTCGTGAAATTTCAAGCATGAAAAAATTTGAGGACAACCAAAAAGTACAACGTTTAAAGCCAGCGTACAACGACGTATGGCAGTGTTTTTCAGCGTGCTCTCAATGTTATCAAAACTTACCCATAACGTATTCAACGTGCGCCAGCGTTTTAGAAAAAAATTTCAAAAATCGGCATACGTTGGCTAAAACGTCAAGGTGTGACTGGGCCTTTACAGATAGATTTCTGCAAGAATTCAAGTCTCCAAGACAGATAGATAAAGAAATAGAGGACTATAGAGATGAACGAGAAGAAAAAGCAAGAATTAGAATGAATGAAGAGAATTATTGAGAAAAAAAAAACACAAAATGTGAAAGGAACAAAGAACAAAGATATGAGGAAGAACCAGGACAAATATATTTCAGCAGTTTCAGCAGTTCAGCTGTCAAACACAGCACCGAACAAGCTACCAGAAGTCCATGAGCAGGGAAGCACAGTCCACACAGCATCAGGATATGGTACAAACATAATGTAACGGAAGACCAGAAGGAACTCGAAGAAGTAAACAGCAAACACCATTTACCCACAAAGTTATCAGCATCGTGGTGTACCTCTGCGATCTGAAGACTGTCAATAACTCACTTACCTTTAGTCAAAAGGTATGCAGGTACTGTATCTTTAACATCCAGCAATTCTGGCATATACGAGGTTGCAGCTTTAAGTCCATCTGAGGGATGGCATACATCAGTGCAACATCCTGCCTGTGAAGTACCAATTCATCAGTTTATAGTTGGGTTCAGAATACAATCCAGATTAGGAAGCTCAAAAGGTAAGTGTGCTACCGATACACCATTCTGTCACACCTGCATAGTTATAAAAGCTCGAGGAAATGTGTACAACATTGTAACGATGGACCGTGGTTTGTACTCATGGTCAAATCTGCCACATTCACGATCCCAAATTTAGCGATCCCCAGAGACCGTACATCGTCCACTGGGAAAGCGGAACAGATCTTTGCATTGGTTTCATGTGTTGAACCTCCAATGAGATCTGTTGCCTGCGATAGGTTCCCTGTTTATTTAGGACTTTGGAGTTGAGTGAATACCAAGGGATCGTATCGCAATCTTTGTCAAACCTCCGATCGAGGACTTGCGGCACATTCCAATGGTGGCGAGTTTACTCTCACCACTGTTATAACACCCAATTCATGAACCACCTACCATTCAAACACACCAATGGTGAGAAACAGGTTTGATAAATAATAACCAAAAGGGAATGAGGACAAGAGGAGAGAGAAAAGCACGTATCAGGCATTTTCTGTTCAATTAATAACCGCTGTACCCATGATATCTCGGCGGCTTATTGTGTGACATTAACCTTTCACACCATGAACAGTTAGACAGGGAGAAACGATGAGACAGAGAGAGAGAACCTTCTCCCCACGCTGTGCTTGCGCCGGGTCTACAGAGTCTGGTGCGGGAAGACAGGAGTGAGAATGGCTGGCTCTGTGGCCAGACCGGAAGTTTAAAAGTGGAGTGTCAAGTGTGGCAGACGCTGCTCGTTCGGGCCGGCCTCACACAGCCGACACACCAGAAATGGTTGCAGGAGTTGAGCGCGTGCTAAGGGAAAACCGTCACATTATGCTGGATGAAGTGTTCTCCGAATTGAACATTAGCCATGGTTCAGCACACCATATCATTCACAACATCTGGGGCTCCGCAAAGTGCCTGCAAGGTGGGTGCCGAGACAACTCGCACCCGAACAGAAAGAAATCTACTTTTAAACTTCCTGTCCCACTCATGCAACAATGAACATGCATCACCATATTGCATTTTCATTCTGCGATGGATTTCACTGTGATTCACACCCTCACTTCCAAAGAAACAGATGATGGAACGTTGCTCCTCCCTGGTGCATGCTTTTAAGGGATCCGCCATCTTGGAACTGCTGGACTGACTTCACATGTTCAATGTTGCCAGATCTAAAACAGGCAAAACATGACTCTTACCCAGAGATATTACATATTGTTGCAAATCTGGAAGCCATGAACACACAACAGCCAGGTCCTATAGATCAGTTATATCGGTATGTGTTTCTCGTTAGGGTCCCTTCCCTAGTATAATGGGGATTAAGTGTTTGTGCGCTGCGAAGTTATGTCATAGTCAGGCTTTAAATCTTTATATCTGACATCTTGAACAACAACTATAACAACAACACGCCTTCGCCTCGCTTCCTCAACCCGACGCCATAGCACCCACGGTGGGCGGAGTTCAAGGCGGAACCTCGTAGTGGCTCTCGCCAAATCGGGGTGATGCGAGCAAGGTTGCCGTCACTCGACCAATGGGACTCCTCCACTGTGTGAGGGGCAGTCCGCGTGATGTCACCACGGCCCCGGACCAATCAACGGACTTGGCGCCCGTTTTGGCCAGTGACAGAGGCGACGAGCGCATTTGCGCGCCAAAACCGTCCAGTGAGGGAGAGCGGGTCGCGAAGAGGCGTCCCCTCTCCTCCTCCTCCCCCCCCCCCAGACAAGAAAGGGATATTGTTTTTTCGGCGCGATGGGACTGAGAGAGAGAGTGCTGAGACCCGACGGTGCGTGAGGGAGGTTGCGATCGGTCCAGCGCAGTTGTTGGGCCAGAGTGTGTTGAGACCCGACTGTGCTCAAGTGAAGTTACGATCTGCCTGGAGCTTAGTTGGAGTCAAGTGGAGTTCAGTTGTGTTGAGGTCCAGCGGAGGTCCAGTCAAGGTCGCGTCGCCTGGTCGCCTTGTCAGCCTCGTCGCCTGGTCGTCTCGTCTGGCCTGCCGGCGTTCTGTCTGATCCACATTCGTGCCGGCTGGCGTCCATCATTGCATTGTGTTGCGGGTTCGAGTCCCACCGAACCGGATCATCGAAAACCGCACGAGGCGGGGAGGTGCGAGACAGGTTCTCCCCTTCGGCTCACCTTTCCTCCGAGCTGGGGGGCATCAATAAAGGCCGGCCAGCCCATTTCTTTTGTGCGTGTGTGGGCCCGTCCATTAAGTAGAATTGTTAAGTGCTTTTTGTTGTACATTATTTGCCTTGCTTAGTCGTGATAACTCTGCTCTTTGTGTGTTCCTTTCCTCCCCATTATAAATAAATCCCCTGTTAAATGTTTCAGCTCATTTCTGTGTTTCTTTCATTGGATTAGCACGGTGCGTGTTGGGAAATTGGGAAGCGGCAAATTGTGCATTTGGACCGACGGACCTCGGTAACCATCCACTCGGGTTACGCACGGTTCGAGCACGCTAACGGCTCGTTCCGCTCGAGCTCCGCCGAGGATCAATTTCCCCGGTAGTTTGGACGACGTGGGTATTTAGGTAAATTGAAATTGGCAATCGACCCTATCCCACCGCAGTCAATAGGTCGCAGTCGACCTATTGGCGATCTTCGGTCCGAAAAGGGACCTGTCGGCTCTGGAGTTATCCGGGGTGACGACCTATAAATTCCGGGTGTTCGGTGGAGCCGACACTACTGCTCCATCTAGCAGTCGTGCTCGCCACCGACACTCGGCTCCACAACAATATGTCATCTACGACTACACACATTACATTCTCGAATTTATATTGCCATTTTAACGTTACTTATTGACCGCCCCTCGTACATACACAAAAAAATTTCAGAACAGCTTCAAAAATGTGGAAACAAATCGTCACAGACAAGACAAACCAACGGACTTGGCAAAATGATTTTGCCAAAAAACACACACACACTAGAAAGGTACTCGGTAGAGTAAACTAGAAGGGTACTCGTCCGCCCCATAATACCTGATCCACGAGAACATATCGGGCCCAATACATTTTACATTTTTGAAATATCATACCATGCAGTACTATATCGTTTTTGGCTGTCTCTCAATGGTGAAGAATCACTTTTAAATGAAATAATTCTCATATCCAGATCCGGATATTCAACAAAATTGAATAAATTCTTCCATGTCACACACCCAACATGTCCACCAAGTTTCATCCGAATCCATCCAGAACTTTTTGAGATATCCTGTGCACAGACAGACAGAAAGGGGTGAAAACATAACCTCCTTCACCTTCATTGGCGGAGGTAACAACGGTCCGCGAATTATTATAAGGATTAAGCCATAAAAATGCGTTTCTCAAAACCAGCTTGGCGACTTGAGGTTTTACATCATTCACCCAGAACACCCCCGCCCTTCCTCCCTCCCTTTTGTTCATCACTCTTTGCAGTCACCCCTTTGTTTTGCTAAAGACATTATTGTAGATTGACATGGCATTCACTTCACAGATCAAGAACCGTTTGATCACACCTCAACTTGCTTTAACTTGTTCCAATGCTTACCTTTTTGGTAGTGATAGGTGGTAAGACTGAAGCTTTTTTGCTATGCAAACACACATCCACTCGTTAAAACAATGACTTCCTTTATACTGAGCCCATTTATATGATTTCCAGCTTTTACTCCAACTGCCATTTTGGCAAGTGGTTCGAGAGGTGATAGTTCGACTCTCGATGGCCATCATGCCTGGCTGGGTGTAACAATACAATATTTTAATTTCTGGGAACCCACCGAATAAACGTGGAGGGACCGAAGATCATGGGTCAACACCTCAATGATGTTTGTGCTCAATCAAAAACAGCGAGCAAAACTGCTACATGATCTACCTCCAAACCAATTGCATGTTTAACGTGTTTTGTACAAGCTTCAATTGAAGTACAGGTAATAGGAGTAGGCAGTACTGATGTGGTAAAAGTGCTGATGAACTTGCAAACCATTCTTCCTGGAGAGAAAATAGCTTCCCTCAGTCCAAAAATATACTTTGCGCAAGCCTGAGGGAGAGATCAATCAACTGACAGTGAGAGCGTGAAAGCGTTGAAAGAAACCATTTTATTGCGCGTAAATGAATGACATCATAGGCGAAACATTTCAAACATATTAAGTGGGTAGTGCACACACCATAGCTTTGCATCTCTTTTCGGTGAGCAATGACGTCACACCCAAATAAATAAGTTTAAAAGTGAGTTGTTATCGACAAATACCAATGTCTAAGTAACGCTGTAAATAGCCGCAGTGCAATGCGAGTCCTTGAGAATCATCAAAACAAGCCACAGGTATACGAACCCTCATTTCATACTGTCTGGTATGCTGAAGGTTTCAATAATGCAATCAGGTAAAGCATTTCTTTGTGATCACAGATGCAGCGTACTGGTTGGCATATCATGAGGTTCGTAAAAGGCCACGGTTTTAGGGACTAAACAACCAAATTATACTTTTAAAAATTTTTTCCCATGTCCAGACTAGTTTTTACCTCTCCCAGTACAACTACAGACTGGTTTTACAGTGCCATGTAACAAATCATTAATCATCATACAAAGTATCTCCGGAAAGTTTATGCCAACTTCATAAACTTGTATGAAAACCAAGCTGCGGCTGGAACTGCAATTAAAGTTCACATTCACCTTCTGGGTTAGCAACATTGAGAACTAACCAAGAGTATTTTTGCGGACCAATTTTGATATGCAGTTCAAACAGCAGGTTAGTTCAAAAAAAAAGTCCAGAATATTTCTGCAAATATAATATATATATATATATTTTAAACCAACTCATTGTTTGAACTGCATATCAAAATTAGTCCACAAAAATACTCCTGGTTAGTTCTCAATGTTGCTAACCCAGAAGGTGAATGTGAACTTTAATTGCAGTTCCAGCTGCAGTTGGACTCGTCAAACTATCGGATTCCGGTTGACCCACTTGTCATCTTGTCCATCAATCTATGTGGTGTACTGGATCTTTTACCAACACTCTGGATCGCTTCACTGATGTTCTTCAACAACAACAAAAAAAACTGTTGCTTTCACTTTAAAACAACCCTCCCACCCCCTGGAAACTATGCTATATAATGAATAAGACAGAACCATGTACAGAAGTATTCCTTGAATTATCAAAAAAAAAATGTAATTTTTTTTATTAATAATAAAAATAATGAATCACAATAATAAAATTAAGTGGTTGAAAGGGTACAAGGAGTAGGGAGGAAGAAGCCTGGAAACAGATACATCATTGTTCCGTTTCCTGCTCCCGAGGCTCACGTTACACGGCTGAGTTTCCAAGCTTGCACCTATGATGCAATTATCAGATGGAAACCAACAGAGCAAAACAATAAAACACAGAAAAGTACGTTTCCTTCACTGCATAAAATAGCAGATGCCGGAAGCAAAATAATATATTGCACTGCTGGAAATGAAGCAATATGACATTACATATGCCCAATTATGTAACGTCACATTGCAGATGCGTCGAGAATATTGCCGACCCCGTGGTCAAGAAGTGGATGCAAACGAGTGGACAATTGTGTGTTTGCAAGGACAACTTCCATTGAGCATACTACATCAAAAAAAAATAACAATACGAACGAATAACGAAAGAAAAATAACAAAGTACAGTTTGGGCTAATTTTATGGCTTTGCCATGTCGACCGAAAGAGAAAGAGAAACACACCAAAAATGCGAAGGAAAATAATCTCAAACAAAACTGCCTTTGCTGGATTTTTGAAGGTAGGTGCATGTAAGGAGGAGGAGGAAATAATGGCATCAGACATACCTGGATTTATTCATGCCAAAAAAGCAAAACTTTATTTTTTTTTTAGTCCACTTAGTGTCCATGTGGAATGTCCATGTCGCGTGCTTTACATCTCAAAAGTATGTACTGTATATACACACAGCATGTGAGAAAGATGCTCATTAGTTTTATCAGAAGCTAAAAGCTGCCAAGGAAGGATGATTAGGGTAAGTGGGATCTCTAGCACAAACTGCAAAACCAGAAGCTTGCTCAGTGAATACAATGAAGCTTCAACCCCACAGAATTGGACCATCTTCTGGGGGGGGAAAAAATTACAAGTGAAGTAGATCAAATGTGACTATGGCATATCATAATCCTACAAATATTTCTTGCTCATTAGGAGCCACCCTCTTTCTGTGCTACGTCATCATCTTGGCTTTCCATATCCTCTGGATCCTCTGCATCACTATCTCGTTCCATCCTCATCTCCTGGGAAATCCAAGGAGGCTTAGTTTCCTCTTTTGCGTGCACTTGCTGATGAGGAAAGATCCTTGACGTTTCACCTGTGGCCTCTCCTACGGCAGCACCCCTGCTCCCCGGCTCAACACCATCCATAGCTGCGTGTATAGAAGACAACATCTCCATAAGGCGTCTTCGCTGGGTTTCGATTGCTTCTGGAGCCAAGTCAGAATGGCTGAGCTTTCCTGTACTTCCAGTGGGACGGCGGGCTGTGCTGAATCCTGGACCAACACGCAACATGCTATCCATGCCTCCATTCTGGGAATCCGTCACTGACTTGAAAGTAGGGTCTGAAGATCCAAGAGGCTGTGGTCTGGCAAGACGAGCTTCGGGTGCAGTACTTCGTCCGTGGCCAAGGCTATGACCTTTACCATGAAAGGCTGATATGGTGTGTGGCTGATCAGAACGCCGGACAACAGCACCACCACTGCCCAACCGGAATCCTGAGGTGGTCAGCGGGCTGGCTGAACGGGTACTATGTGATGGACTGCCCTCGCGGCTTCTGCACAAAGAAAGCCGGGAGGAAATGCCACACGTAAATAAGGGAAGCATAATGCGGAACAGCAAGTGTTGAAGTGTCATCCATTTAAAGCAATAAGTGAGTGAGGAAGTACACTGCAAAAGAACAGGTGAGGGAAAAGGTCATCAACTTATTACATTGTGAAATATGATCGATGTTTCACGAAAACTTCTTTCACTTCACTCCCTGATCCTACCACACACTAATATCATCCAATGTGTGTGTGTGTGTGTGTGTGTGTGTGTGTGTGTGTGTGTGTGTGTGTGTGTGTGTGTGTGTGTGTGTGTGTGTGTGTGTGTGTGTGTGTGTGTGTGTGTGTGTGTGTGTGTGTGTGTGTGTGTGTCTCACTCTCACATCCCTTTATCTTCCACTTCCCAATTGACTATAGTGTAGTAGATAGTAGAAAAATCGTGAAAATTATGATACAAGCATCAAATTTGGCATTTCTGTTCTGCAGGGCTTTCTGATCAAATCTGCCCGATTGGCCATTTGAAAATCCAAATTTAGAAAAATTTGAAGAAAAAAAAAAAAAAACTTCAAAAAAATTTGAAGTCACAGCTGGCTGAAATTCTTGAAGTGCCAGTGACCATCCCAGACAGAGAACCAAGGGGAAATGCAGTCATCATTGATGGCTCAGCACTTATCAATGCCCCACCTCCACGCACTTAAAAGATATTTGATGACTATGCTAAAGAAGACATCATCCCAAAGGTGGAATCCTATGGTGCCAGGTACGAGAGGGTGGATGTCGTGTTTGATGTGTACAAGAAGTCAAGTCTGAAGTCCGAGGCAAGGTCAAAAAGGTGGCAAGGAATCAGAAGAAGAGTGACAGGAACCAGTAAGACCCCAAATAACTGGAGAAGCTTTCTTCGAGATGACAGCAACAAGACTGAGCTGTTCCACTTCCTCGCGGAAAAGATGTGACGTACAGACGGCAAGCACAGTCATTGTCACAAAAGGAGAAGATGCCATTAGCAACACAAGGAAGTCACTGGATGCTGTGTCTCCATGTTGTCATGAAGAAGCAGTCACTCAAATATTTGTACACACCAGGGATGCAACGACGGATGGTAGCAAGTCCATTATCATTAAGGCTCATGACACGGACGTACTCGTTATAGCAATATCTGCACTGCCATCCTTACAGGAACTAGGTCTTGAGAACATGTGGATTGCCTTTGGCCAATGAGCCAAGGAGCGATGGATTCCAGTCCATGAGGTAGTTTCTGCAATAGGGCCTGAGAAAGCTAGAGGGATCCCATACTTCCATGCATTCACTGGATGTGATGTCGTGTCTGCCTTCCGCGGTGAAGGGAAGAAAACTGCATGGCAGACTTGGAACGTCTTTGATGATGTTTCTGAAACATTCACCAATCTCAGCATCCAACATTGATTCGTGATCTTGACAATTTTTTGTTTGTTTGTTTGTTTGTTTTTTTTTCAAAATTTGGATTTTCAAATGGCCAATCAGGCAGATTTGATTAGAATCCCATGGAGAACAAATGTGACAAATTTGATGCTTGTAACATCATTTGCACGATTCCTCTCAAAAATTGCTGTTATCTGCCCCACGACTACCCCCCCCCTCCGTAAACAAATGGCCATGAAGGGATATATTTATCGTACATCAGAGTGTTATATGGGTTGGCAGGTTTCACAGGCAGGGCTTTAATCAATGAGTGTGCCATCCCTCGGATGGACATTAAACTGGGCGTCTCGTCTCACAGCATTAGTTGCTGGATGTTAAAGATCCCACAGTCCTTCACGAAGACGAGGTGATCTATCGCCGGTACCCTGTCCAAATTCCAAATTCCAAATTCCTGCTCTTACCTACAGGGGGAACTGCATCAGTGGCACAGCAGCACACTCAGCAAATGATGTTGTACACAGCCATGTATGTGCTGCATATCAAATTAGAAGAAGATGAAGAAGACGAAGGTGCATTATGTGATGAACAGGTAGCTAGCGCAAGTAATATATAGTTGTGCTTGTTATAATAACCTGCTTCTGACGAGCCCCGGAAGACTGCCTTGGTCAAAGTCTGCACGGCTTTCCAGAGCCCGGGCCACTGCAGGATCATGGTCGAGGTTGGGTCCAATGGCGTGGTGTCCATCTGGCTCAAGACAGAGCTCAAGACTGTCAGTGTTGCCATTATAAACGAGGGTACGACCTGGAAGCTCAGGCAAAGTGATGTGCCGTCCATCCGCAAGACCTGGTGCATAAACCCAGACAGAACATTATTAAAAGAACAGGTACACTGCTATTATCTTATATCCTATAGTCTGTACAATTATTAATACACAGAGATATACAAATTTGCAAAGAAAATAGGATTGACACGCACAAATACTGCAGAACTCAAATAAGTACTCTCCCGGTCAAAAGTTTTAGAACATCCCCATTTTTCCG
Organism: Eptatretus burgeri; assembly: GCF_056783735.1. Lineage (NCBI taxonomy): Eukaryota > Metazoa > Chordata > Myxini > Myxiniformes > Myxinidae > Eptatretus > Eptatretus burgeri. Next base: position 38,448,288 of record NC_140965.1, read on the forward strand.
ATTTTTACTGAAAGTTAAGCAGTTCAAGTCCAATGAATCACCTGAAATGGTACAAAGCTAAGCGGTAAACTGCCAGAGGTTAAAAAAAAAGTTTAGGTTTCCAAAAACTGAAAGATAATGTAAATTTCAGAGTTGTAAAAAAGGCCCTTTTCAGGGAACAAGTAATGGGTTAGCAACTGCAGCTGTTCTGCAGCAATGGAAGTAAATTAAGCCTTGAAAGTTGATGAAAACAATTCCTGCAGGTGTCCCAACTTTTGTTGATCAGTTACAAACCCTCTGCCTGTATAAAAGCAGTCTTGGAACAGACTGTGTTGCTACACCCTCTGAAGCATTATTTGGCCAATATTGCACTGCAGGAAGTAGTACACCCTTGTGCAAATTAATTGACTCAAACGTTAAAAACAATGAAAATGAGAATTTCAATCAAAATGATCATCTATTTGTGTAATCTCGTAAACTTTTGTCACATTTTAATAGGAAGTATGCCCGCCTTTATTGTATATCACCTCTTGAACTCGCTTTGGCATAGAATCTATCAAGTTTTCACAGTTTTCCTTGATCTGTTCGTCATGGTACCATAGCTGCATTATGGCCTCTATTAGCTTGGTTTTCGTGGTACTGTCCATTTTGCGCAGGTGAGATTTAATCATGGACCACAGATTTTCGATCGGATTCAAATCCGGAGAGTTTCCAGGCCAGTCCAGCACCTTTATCTTGTTTCTTTTGAAGAAATTAGTCACCACCTTCGACGTATGGCAAGGAACAAGATCCTGCTCAAACACCCCTGAACCATCTGGAAACGCCTTCCGCATGTCTGGAATCGCTTTTTCCTCTATCACTTCAATGTAATGGGCAGAATTCATCATCCCATGGATGAGATGTAGAGCTCCCACGCCAGCATAACTGAAACAACCCCAGAGCATTTTCTTTGCAGGGTGTTTTACGCATTGGTCGATGTGACATTCACGGAGCTTCTCACCCAGAGAACGGCGAACATGTTGACTCCTGTGTCCTTGAACGAAAAAGTGGCTCTCGTGAGAAAACATCACTTTCTGCCAGTCCTCCTTCGTCCAGTTCTGATACTTCTTGGCCCATAGAAATCTTTTACCCATCATTTTCTTCATCAGTAGTAGTTTCTTGACTGCTCTTCTGGCTATCCGACCCACAATCAGGAGCCTTCTTCGAACAGTGCTGGAACTTACAGCGACTCCTGATCTGGCTAGATCTTTTTGCAGATCATCGCTGGTCTTTCGAGGATCAAGTTTGCTTTGATGAATCAAAAAGAAATAGTTTCTCGGTGTCATTTTAAGTTTTCTTCCACACTTTCCTTTATGCTTTGGTGAGAGAGATCCAGTTGTGACGGCTTGGTTGATAATCCGTGAGACGGAGCGCTGACTGACACCTACAATCATTGCGATCTCTCTCTGTGACTTCTCAGAGTGCTCGAATAGCGTAAAAATCTTTGTCTGCTTTCAAGGAGTGATGTCCATTGTCTCTCATGAGCGGTGTGTTGAATGCCTAGTCGCTATCATCATGGTGAGAAAAAGACAATTAACAAAGGAAGACAGACAGACCATTAAAATCCTTAAAAGTGTCGGTCTTTCCTTTCGAGAAATTGCAAAGAAAAGCCAAGGTGTCAGTGAATACAGTTTCCTACACCATCAAAAGGCACTTGGAAAATGGAGGAAACTCTGACAGGAAGAGGTCTGGCAGACCCAAAGCCACAACACAATCAGAAGACAAGTTTCTGAGAGTCAACAGCTTGTGTGATAGGTGGCTCACAGGACAGCAGCTTCAAGCACAGCTTAACACTGCTTGAAAAAAGGAAGTCTCAGTTTCAACTGTGAAGAGAAGACTTCGAGCTGCAGGTTTGACAGGTTGAGTGGCAGTAAGAAAGCCATTGCTCAGATGGCAAAATAAGAAGATGCTTGCCTGGGCCATGAAGCACCGCCAGTGGGCTACTGAAAACTGGAAGGTCTAATTGACCGATGAATCAAAATTTGAAATCTTCGGTTCATCACGCAAGGTTTTTGTACGCCATCCAGTAGGTGAAAGGATGGTTCCTTAGTGTGTGACACCAACTGTCAAACATGGAGGAGGAAACGTGATGATCTGGGGCTCTTTTGCTGGATCCAGAGTCGGCGACTTACACAGACTGACTGGCACCCTGAACCAAAAGGGCAACCACAGCATTTTGCAGCACCATGCAATACCCTCTGGTCTATGCCTAGTTGGTCAGGGGTTCGTCCTACAGCAAGATAACGACCCAAAACATACCTCCAGGCTATGTCAGAACTACCTTAGAAGAAAAGAACAACACGGTAGGCTTCAAATCATGGAATGGCCAGCATAGTCTCCAGACTTAAACCCCATCGAGTTGGTTTGGGATGAACTGGACAGAATGGTGAAAGCAAAGCAACCTACAACTGCAACACATTTGTGGGAACTTCTGCAACAGTGTTGGGAATAACTTTCCGAACAATATTTGATTTCCTTTGTCGAAAGAATGCCACGAGTATGTTCGGCTGTTATTTCTGCAAATGGTGGCTACTTTAATGAGTCAAAATTTTGGATTAAATTTTGTTCAACAATATGATTCCAGGATTTCTTTTATATCTGCAATTGTTTATTTGTTCTATGCTTTAATTTCAGAGTACAGTAATACCTTGACATACAAATGCACTAACTTACAAGTATTCCGAGTTACGAGCCTTTGCTCGGACGATTTTTTGCTTTGTGTTACGAGTCTCGATCCGAGTTACGAGTGGAGCAAGCTTTGAGATGCGCGCAGCGAAGCAAGCGAACACCCGCATCTCCCACCACTCACTTGTTCAGTTCTCTTGGTTATCTCGTTGAGTAGGGTCGTTAAGCAATTAATTACAATTAAGGGTCGTTACACTTAATTGAAGTAATTAAGTGTAATGGCAAAGGGAATAAAAAAATAAAATATTAAAAAAATTGTAGCAATTAAGTTTAGCGATAAAGTGAATTAAAAAAAAAAATTGTATCAATTATGTTTAGCGATAAAGTGTGATGAGACCTTCAAATCTCCTCCGCCTTTCTCCTCCACCACCACCTCCACCACCGCCATCTCCACCAGAATCTTCCGTAAGCCGAAGTCGTCTCATCTCCAAGGTAAATACACTTTATAAAACCAGTTTATTTATTTATATTCTATTTTATTATCTTTGTATTATGTTTTGTATTAATCATTTATTATTTATAAATACATTTCTCATTTTTAAAACTACGTAACAAAGAAATTAGGGTGTTTTTTGAGGGGCTGGAACTGATTAATGGTATTTTAATTAATTTCAATTGGGAAAATTGTTTTGATATATGAGCAAACCGAGTTACGAGCTCGGTCACAGAATGAATTAAACTCGTATGTCAAGGTATTACTGTACATTGAAACATTAAACTGCTTAAATTTCAGTAAAAACTGGAAAAATGGGGGTGTTCTAAAACTTTAGACTGGTAGAGTACATAGTGGTACATCTCAGAAAACACCGAAGAGCAATACAAATATAAGCAATATCAATATAAACATTTTCAACTGGTGGATATCCTGGTCAAGGACAGGTGATAGAATGGTATTGGATTGATAGGACATGAGGCATAACGAACGGAATGAAAGGAGAGAACAACAACAATCCAATGACAGTTGGGGTTTAAGCACAGTCCACCAGGATACCATAATGTCATCCAGGAAGGCGATCACTTTGAGAAAAGTATACTTTTGATTGTTGAGGATGCATTCTGAAATGTTTTGGCAATGGAAAATAAATATACATTTTCAAAAACACGCACACACAAAACACATGAACAATACAAAGGTCTCACCAAATTCCTTCTTCACCCTCGTGTAGAAAACTCCCCCAGGCATAAAAAGGTATGGAAGTTTCTTCACATAAGACCACATATCCTGTCCTAATGAGGAAAAAAAAAATTGGTGCATCTGAGAGCAGGGCATTTTTGAATAAAAGTTGACAAATTGCAGTACTGTCAGGATCCAAGCATAAAAGGTGGATATCAGTCCAAACTACAGCGCGGACGCCGATTTTAATTGGCTTTTCTTCATTTCTGTACTCAAGACAGAAGCAAAAATAGTCCGGCAGTTAAGACTCCGTGCCCTGTCCAAGGGTAATTAAACCCACGTGTAATTAAAGGCAGCCAGATGCACAACATCCCAGAGCAATCAAGGAATCTTGGTGTTAAAATTGGATAAAAACTACTAATAAAATTAGCAAACAATTTCAAGCAGCAATCTTCCGCCATAATCTTTCAGCAATTGTCGAATCCTTTCCCTGATCAAGGCCCATACAAACTGTCCAAAGTCTGGAATCCCGTTTTTACAACTACAATGAGAACGAATAACGTTGGTTTGTTTTCAATTTCCCATCTGTCAGTTCTTCTGGGACCAGTGCCTCCAAATTGGGTTCTAAAGTACAAGCGACGATCCCAGTGCTGCATGACTCCGTAATCACAGCTCGAAGATGAAAACCCAAGGGATGCATGCTATTTTGCAATTGTCCATCTCAATCAGCCATTCAATTATTTCCTAAGGGCTGCAACAAAGACTCAGAAAATAATCAGGTTTATTTACCCACAACTGAAAACCAAGCACTCATTTGCTGCCAAAGAACATTCACCTGTTAGGGTGAGAAGCAGCTGCAGAGAGGACAATTCCAGATCAACACCTTCCTCTTGTGCAACCTCAGATGGCTGCAGCTTCTTTGGTGCTCTGGCTGGTGAGGTCACCCCATCACGATCCCGATGTTTTGCCTCTCTACCTGACCCAGGATCAGACCTTGCAGTTGTTCCCATGCCTGTCCCTCCCAGCACCTCCACGATGATCCTTTCACCATGTTCCAAAGGCAATGGCTGACCCTCATCATTCTGTGCTGGTGGAAGCAGTTCTTGAGGAGGGAATCCATGTCGAAGGCGCTGTAGCTCTGGTGGAATGCCAAGAGCATTTCCAATGCTGTCTCGAAATTGAGCGAAAGTTGTATCTGGTGCAAGAGTCAGCGTGGACTGCCGACCATCGGCAGTAACTACACGTACCTTGCGTGAGCCATCAGCTATTACGACTGGCCGTGGGGGATTTACGGGCATTGATGCAGTACTGTGGTGGCCTGTGCCAGCAACGTCATTCTGCAAGCGTACCATTCGCTCAGTTGAAGATTTACGCTGCTGGACAACAGCATTTTCAGTGATGCGCTGTTGCACATCACGTTCCATGTCACTCATAGTCAACTCTTCCTTGTGAAGAGTTTTTGTTTTCGGCCCAGTGAGAATTATCTTTGAGGGTGGCATATTCTCCAATTTGGAAGCGGAGATACGACGTGGTGAACATACAGCACCCTGCCTGTCGGTCGCTTCAGCTTGCTCTCCATCCTCACTCAGAGTGATGGGGCGATATTCATCAGGATTCCTTGAAGCCGTCTGATGAAGAATCGTATTCACCACCTTCTGCACAAGCACCTCGCTGCCAAACTCTCCTGGAAAGTGTTGTGCCACAAGACGTGTTGCCTCTGCATAAGCATTGCTATTCAGCGCTGGGTTTCCTTCGTGTTGAAACCAGTAAACAAGCTCACGTACGACACGCCCGTTCCATTCCAATGTCACTGGAAGTGCCTCTGGAAGATTGTCATATTCACGGCTCTCCCAGTAGTGTTTAAATCCACAGCCACATTTCCCCTCAGTTGAATGCGTTGTGGTTCTGTCACCATTTCGATAACAGACAGAACCATCAGACGATACCCGACGCACAGTGCCTGACTGACACCATGCACAGCGGGGCAGCTCGCTGCGTATGTGGTCCACCGATAAGCAATCCGCGTCAACATCATACGAGCACACCAGGCCATAGTGTGGGAAGCTGTAGCTTTTGTCAGACCTCAGTGTGCCATGGACCCGCCGTGCCATCTCCCGGAGCTTCCCACCTGGTGCCAGCCAATCATCTGGCACGGCAAATTCGAGTAAAGCCTGGCAACTGAGGCAGCGGAAGAGGCGCGCCTCCTGCAAGGCATTACGTGTCGGTGCTATAACATCCATCTCATCACGGATACTTGGCCAGCGGTAGATGTAACGGCGAGCATCAGAGACGAGGGAGGATGGAAGGCCATGTTGCGCAACATAAACCTCTTCCATTGAGGCCACAAGACGTCTAATGTAGCTTTGCTGTGAAAATGACAAAATGAGGGAAAATCAGTTGAGGGGAGGCATGAAGTGTGCAATGGATCGAGGTATTAGTAGGGAGTGGCAATGCAAAAAGTACAAAGCAAATATGATCCCATTGAAGATGAATGATAAAAGAGAAATATATATATATATATATATATATATATATATATATATATATATATATATATATATATATATATATATATATATATATATATATATATATATATATAACAATCAGATAAATGGCCTGTCCTGTCTCTCCAAACCTGCAACTCTCGCTCCCCACCAATGGTGCAGAAACCACGATCATCAAACTTCACATAGGTGTGAAGAAGAGAGTGCGGAACTCCCCAGGGCTTTGGAACGATGAAGCCAGGTAGACACGGTGCTGGACGACCACGGACACCCACCAGAGGGATGTAGTGGTTACGGTCTGAACTGCTCCATGCTAAGCATAATGGTGGGTTTTGCCGGCCATCTCGATTGCGGCAGAGCCGATCATCCACCAAACCTGCACACAAAAGAAAGCACTCGCGATTATGTCATTTTCATCAGGCATTTTAAGCCTCAGTCGTTAATTTGATATACAAACGACCATACTAAAATAACATAAACAAATAATTCTGAGCTTTGATCCATGTATGAGCTTTGGCTCAAACTTCAATCTCATACCTTTTGGTTTGGGAGTCTTAGAGTCTTGTTCAATTCAAAGTTTAAATGTCGTCATTAAATGTTCAAATGCTGAATGAGAATGACGATTTTTCGAAGCAGTATTCTCTATAAAAGCCGATAGCCAGAAGTTTTGGTTACAGCTACTCTGTGCATCACTGCACAGTTTTGATCAGAAATTTCAAATCCTTACTATAATCCACAGACCAGTGTTTGTGTGTTTGTTTGTCATGCTACTCCTCCTACAGTTCTGGGCTGATAACATCCAGACTTGGTACAGAGGATAAAAATGACCCCAATAAATGTATAGCGGTGCTTTGTATCTTTGCTGGTGGTTTTGTCGAGGTGGGCAGGGGGTTGGGATGCAAATTCTCTATGTAAATGTGTATTGTGTAGCGCTACCTCCAGGTGGGGTGGGTATTACAAGAATCCACCATTTCCTGTTCCCACGTTTTCCAGTGCAGTGAGGTGTTTTGAATTTTCAGCAGTCCATATGTTTTTTCCTCAAGCATGTCACCCAAGCTTTTTATTTTTTTTTTTGCATATACAAAGCTGTCAGTTGCCTACACACCGCCCAAATAAAGGTATGCGTCAGAAGAATGTGTTGCATGGTTGGAACAAGATCACCCGTAGGGCCGGTACTCTGCTCGTATAAAACAATTCACTTTTCAGCTTCAAAAATTAAAAAAACAAAAACAATCATGAAGCTTTCCTTCTCTAGAGTCAAGAGCGGTTTCAGTACCCATGATGCAGTGCTCGGGGACCATATTGGTTGGCAAGCTAAACAAACGAGAAAAGGGGGAGAAGACCTAACAAGGCCAAATAATTAGTATAACCTTCCATTGCAGTAAGTCAGAATAACAAGATAAACGTGCTAGATTGTAAAGCTACTGATACTATCGTTGTCAGGGAAGTGAGTACAACCAACATGGCAGTGCGCATGGCATTATTGGATAGCTCTGAAAACCCCCTATTCTGCTTTCCATTTCTGAAAGTATGTTTTCGCTCTTACATTCCATTATGTGTTTGATCCCAAAACATCGCATCACCATAATATATTGAGAGTGTTGCAAAGGCAAGCCTCTGTTATTAACAAAAATAAATAAACAATGAACTTGGGTGGATTCAGAAAGGTATGTTACTTAAATTGACAAAGATCACAAAAGATACTTCTGTTTCACATTTCCCTCTGAACATATGGTTCCTGATGCAGGGAACCCAGATTCAAATCTCATAACTATACATATTTGCTCATGGTCTACTTATGTCCTTGTAAAATCTGCAGACCTTCTTATTTCAGTGCACTGCAGGACAAAGACCTCCAACTCGTGTTGAAAGGTGTTTCACATGCTCGCCGTACTTGCCATGTGCGGCTTGGTGAATGCGAGCAGCCACAGGAGCAGTCCTTGTAATTCATGTCAAAGTACACTGGTGTCTATTGTAATTCATGTTAAATGACAGGCTCCTCCATGGACTTTATATCAATCCCATATATTATTTCTGTTAATGTCTGCGTGTAATTTAACGTTTCTCCTCCGAAACTGCCGGACGGATTGGCGCCACTTTCAGCATGCGGGTGGTCTGTGGTCTAATGAACAGCATGGGCTATGCGACATCGCGCCAGATGGACAGGTTTGGGAATTTTTGGCGATTTTCTAATTTTTACATTCGTTTGCATGGCGACGTGTGACGTCACCGCTGAGAGGCGTAATGACATCATGACATCATCGGTCATTCGCTGACGTCATTACGTCTGTTGTCGACAGACCGTCACCGCTGAGAGGTGTACTGCCACTCCGAGAAAACAGCATCTGCAATGTAAAACGCTCCTTCTGCACTTGCTGACTACCTCAGAAGGTGAATTTGACAAAAAAAATGTAACAAGAAACATTGTATTTAAAGAAATTCGATAAATCACATTGTGAACACTGGATATATTGACGTCCTAACGAACCCAAACTTTCGAAACTTCGCGCAGAACACAGGTTTGGCTAGTGTAAATAAATTAGACAAACAAATAAATAAGTAAAACTGTACACACACACACACACACACACACACACACACACACACACACACACACACACACACACACACACACACACACACTTCCAAACCAATTTAGGATTTTAGATTGCAGTAATCCACTGCATACGTGTAGTAAAAGAGGTTTTCTTGAAAAAACACAAGTTGCACGAATGACAATGTCACATCTTAACACTGATCCCCCATTTGAATAATCTCTAATCCATGAAAGTGAAAAAGCACAGGAGCATGCAGGCACAACTACAAACTAAAATATATGCACCAGTAAATGGGGCACAGGTAAAACAAGTTGGGTAACTAGTACAGGCAGTGTCCTGCATTCTTATAGTCCTGTCCTTATACCACAACACAATTTGAGATGGATTAGAAAACTTTACACAAGTATAAAAGTACTCCAGCACAATGTTAAAGTAACTCGTTCCGTTGCATTTACTCCATGTTTACCAGGCAAGAAAGTAGCCGAATAATCTGCGGAACTCTGCATGCCCTGCCACGAGTCAAGCAGGAATATCGGACGATGGAGTACATTGGCCAGGCCAAAGATGTGGATGTTGCGAAGACCTAATGGCGAGCCTTCGGGTGGCACGAAGGCAGGATCACATTCGCTCACGATGTCATTCCACTCAGATGCGTCTACGAAGTCCCGGAACAAGACCGCGTATCGCTGCAGATTTGTTTTGAAGTGCACCTTTGGGGAAGTGAGATACAATGGACAAGGCTTTTCACAATTCCGTGTCCTGAAAAAGGCATACGTAACTGGCCTTTTGCATAAAACAAGATGCATTTTGTCTGCATGTGAGCAAGTAAGAAAAATAATTACAAAAAAATTAAAACTATATAATCACAGCATGTATTGTACAGTAAGTCGTCGACTTACGACTGCGATCGGTTCCGACCAACCAGTCGTAAGTCGATTTGGTCGTAAGTCGGCCAACCTTTATTTTTACCTTTATTTATTGTGTATAGGCCGATGCAAAAATTACCAGATGTATATTATACTGTATAATGATATAATAATCATCTGTAAGTCATATTTTATTAACATTTTCTTTGTTCAAGTCAAACACTGCACTACTACAGTACAATTGGTTTAATATTTGCAAAAACATACATTGGTTTAATATTTGCAGTTTCTCCATTTCGTGGATGGGCCCGGTCCGTTGCGTTGTTATAATTGTCGATCGCATGGGTGCAGAACCTTTCACAGCTTCACAAATCCTTTCTTTGTCTTTCAAAATCGTCGACACAGTAGTGTGATAACTTAAGATCATGTGCGATCGCATTCACTTTCTTTCCTCCTTCGTACTGTTTGATCACCTGCATTTTTGTGGCGAGATCAATGGCCTTTCTTTCCTTCTTGGCAGGTTGAGGAGTAGACAAAGATAATTTCCTCTTGGTACACATCTTGGGGGTTTGAAGTAAAAATTTTACCGAGACCACGCTAACACGCTAGCAATGGCGGGCGCTGGGGCGGAAACTGAGCAGTCTGAGTGGGCGGAGACACGGAGCAATCTGGTCGTAAAGTGGTCGTAAAGTCGATCAGTCATAAGTTGCATAGGTCGTAAGTCAACGACATACTGTACTTGGGTTTTTTTATATTGTACTCTGTGAGAGTAGGAAAAAAAAAGCGAAATTTGCACATTGTCCATTTTTGACCTACGATGCATATTTGCATTCCTCCTGGATAACACAATGAGCGACGAGCTGTGTTCCCATGGATGGCAAAGTATTTTGTATCTTTTGGTGTTCTGGAGTTTGGAAAGTGAAGGATACTTTCAGGCATTCGTTTGTCAAATAAAGTGTTAAAAAATAATTAGCCGAACCTGTTTGGCTTTTCAGATGATCAAATATCAGTTGTAGATCTGGCAGGCAGAGCAGTGTGCTGTTGGAAGCATTTCCAACAGCTCGGCCAAGTTGGCAGGAATGGGTACACTGCGAGCGGGTATCAGGATCTGATCAATAGCAGTTCTGGTTTACTTCTCGGTCAGAAGCTGTACTGCACTGCTCTGAGAGGCTATCTTTGAAAGCTGAGAATACATCTTCTGGAATTGTCTTTGAAGTTTTTGTTCATAACCCCCATGCACGTGAAGCAAAAAGCGGAGTTAAGCAAATACTTGACGTCTGTCCTGTCTACAAACGTCAGTTTACGATCGAGGAACAACTTGATTCCAATTGAAAGTAATATTTTGAACACGAATCGGAAAATGAACCTGCAGTTTAGCAGTACTTTGGCTCTTCAAACGACCCGATCACACGTGCACAAAGAGGAGAGAGATTTTTTTTGTTTCTTTTTTTTTAAAACTTTGTTTGCCTGTTGGCAGTCAAACAAAATTGAAAATTATTCCAAACAGTAAACTTCCTGTTTTTAAGAATGTCATAAAGAACACAAACAAAACACATGAATAACTAATGTAACGTGTTAAATATGGTATGCAAAACATGCTGCATCAAGGGCAATAAACTTGAAATAAATAAATTGTAAAAATTCTAAAACCTTTAAAATCAATTATTTTATTTCAATTGAATTATATACTTGAACAATGTAGAACAGAAACCGCTTTTGCCACTTTCAAAAACCCTTCTGTTTAGTAGTACTTGGACAAAATATCCATGCCCCGAGGGCAGAGCAACAATGAGAAAAACTATGGAATCAGCATTCATGCCATCTCATGCCCTGAGAGCAGAACAGTTTGGGATCCTGCATTCTGACAAATATGGCAGTGCATCATGCTGTGTTGTTACTATCATGCCTGTAACACAAGGTTTTTTTTGTTGTTGTTTTTGTATATCTTGTCGAGGCTCGTATGAGAGCTAACAAACAACGCACAGCAAGGGGGGGGCATGAGACAAGAGAGGCGGGAGTGGGAAGGACAAAACAGTGGGGAACAGAGATATCAGGAGATCTGTGGAAGGGAGAGGGATGGGTGGGGAACATGGGGAATACAAGATGGACATTACAGGGACTTTCAGGAAGGAAAGCAGGGAATTTGAAGGAGGTGGGCTTGGGTGGATTAATGGGGGTAGAAAAGATCGAGGATTTGGATGTGGGATGATAAGAGGTGGTGGTGAACAGCTGTTTTGAAGGCCTGGGGGAAAGAATGGGATTGAAGAGAGTGAGGGAGTTTATTCCAAAGGCGGGAAAAAACGAGGAATGAAAGAGTGAAGGTGAGCAGTGATTCGTGATTTTTGTAGTTTTACCAGAAGGGGGTTGTTGGCAGACCTTGAGAACCCTGCGGAAATAAATTATTTTATTTATTTATATGGTGGGGACAAATCGCAGAGAGAACAGGGGCTGGAGAGGAGATGGTAGAAGACAGAAAGACCACCGACCTGCCTACGGTGAGAGAGTGAGAGGCCCAAAGACTCGGCCTCATCGTGGGAGATGCCAATGATCCAAAATGCCTTGGTTTCCACAGCGTGAAGCCGAGAAAGGTGAGAGGCGGAAGCACCAGCCGAGAGGGGAGAGCAGTCCTTCATCAGGCTGCGGACGAAAGCTTTGTAAGTGGTCAGGAGCTCAGGTGGGCCGAGAAAGGACTTTGCACGATGGAGGATTCCCAGTCGGTGACCGACTTTGGAGGCGAGGTTTGAAATGTGGCTTTCCCAGGAAAGATCATGGCAGATCGTGAGATCCAGAAGCTTGAAAGAAAGGACTTCTTCCAGAGGATTGTTGAGAAAGTGGATTGGGGGGGGGGGGTTCTAAACGGTCCTTTCAGAGAGACATAGTGAGAGTGTGAGATTTGTCCGGATTGAAAGACATGTTCCACGTGTTGGACTAGTTTGTGATTTTATCCAGATCAGCAGTGAGCTTAAGAATCTGCTGCTTGCCGGTCTGAGGGATGACAGATGGTACGGCAGAGGGTGGAGTCATCAGCAAAGAGATAGAGGATTTTCCAGAGAGTAGGAGAGATCATTGATGAAAACCAGAAAAAGAACAATGCACAGAATGCTACCTTGAGGAACTCCAGGCTGGACAGGAAGAGGGGATGAAAGAACTCCATTTAGGGCCACGCGTTGACTGCGACTGGAGAGGAAGTCTGCGAGCCATGAGTGGAGATGGCCTTGGATACCACAGGAGGAGAGTTTGGTGAGCAGGGCAGGGTGCCAGACCATGTCAAAAGCACGCGATATGTCTCGGGATATGGCTCTGATTTCATGTCCGGCATTGAGGACCTCCATCCATTGTTGGGAGAGCAGAAGCAGCATATTCAGGGTAGAGATGGAAAAAACTTTATGGACAAAACTTTTGCAGATCTTGCTCAGAAACGCAAAGCAAGAGTTTAAAAGTCTATTCCCATGTCCTTTTTCTCAAAGACCGTGTGGGGTAATGGGTTCTATGAACTCTCTAGTTGCTGATGTAATGTATTTGAAGATTTTTTGAGTGGATTCACATATGCTGGGTTTGTGTGCCCTTGTTCAGGCTGTGTGTCTTTGTGGGCCTTGTTGCTGAACTTCTTCCCCTTCCTCTTTCACTGGTTATTCATTTCCCCCACTTGTTGCCCCACTGTTAGTTTGTTGCCTTTTTTCCCCCTCTGTCAATTTGCTCTCCCAGAGCCTCAATTTCATAGGGGGGGGGGAAGAAATAAAAGACGACGTTTCATGGTGAATGCTTTAAACAACTATTTAACAGAATACTGTTTGACTATACTTATAAATGTTAATGGCACAACCAAGAACCAGCAATGTTCCATTTCTCTTGGCATGGCCTCAAAAATACAATTCTTGAGTGAAGTGTTTGGGGGTGAGGAGGGGGAGAGGCAATTATGGTCTAACCAATTACAATTCTCCCTCACTCCTCCCCTCCCTCAACCTTTGCTCCTTCTTTCCATCTGGTTCAAACCTTTACCAATGTGCTTCCAATTCTAGACTAGAGAACCAGAATGCAGAACAAAAGTATTTGTACTCTTTTTGTTTGTTTGTACTTACAGTGGCCTGCAAAAGTATTCACCACCTACCAATAATGCTACCTCCATTCAGATGAATTAAAAATTAAGTGGAAACAATTTTCCAAATGATATTTTTTGGCTCATTACTGAAGAGATCAAACTAAACACCGTTTTGGTTGAAGGAGGTTACATGTCAAGAATACCGACAAAAAACATTGACAAATCAAAATTCACTGGTTGTAAAAGTATTCAACCCCTTAGGTCAGTACTTGGTGGAAAGCACCTTTTGCAGCAATGACTGACTGAGGCGAGCCTTTTTGGGGAGGTCTCTCCCAGCTTTGTACAATGAGATGGTGAAATATTTGCCCATTCTTCACGTGAAAATTGTTCCAGTTCTGCCAAGTTTGTTGGGGATCATCGATGGACTGAATTTTAAATTCTCTCCATAAATGCTCAGTTGAGCCATTCCATGTAACTTTCTCTAGTGGTCACACAAGTCACAGACTTCAAAGTGCTGTCATTCAATGAAGAATGATTCATTCGGATTTATTTTTGGCCCACATCCAAAGGGCCCAACGTTCTACAAGCCTGCAGAAATAAAATTCCGAATGAATCATTCTTCATTGAATGACAGCACTTTGAAATCTGTGACTCGTGTGACCGCTAGAGAAAGTTACATGGAATGGCTCAGTTGGGTTCAAGTCAGGACTTAGACTGGGCCACTCAAGAGGAGTTATTTTATTATTATTCAGCCACTCAAGTGGGGCTTTAGCTTTGTACTTCGGATCATTGTCCTGCTGAAATGTGAATCTCCTTCCCAGTTTCAGATTAATGGGGTTTTTGACCTCCCAAAAAAGGTATTTGCTGTCTCCTCCAAAACTCCACACACAATTTCGATGAAACTTCACAACATTAATCATGCATGATGGACCAAAGTGCATTGACCGCATCAAAATCTGTGCTCATTAAGGGGGTCTAGAGGGAGGTTTTTGACCCCCCAAAAGAGGTATTTGCTCTCTTCTCTGAAACTACACACGATTTTGATGAAACTTGACCACGACTTTCATCACCCATGATGTACCAAAGTTTGTTCATGGCATTACCAAAAAAAAATCAAAAAAAAATCAGGGTCTACGGTGCTCTGCCGGCAGTTTGAGTGACTGAGTGACAAATCCAGGTGAGCTTCAGGATGCGTGGCCCTATTTTTTTCAATCAGGTGAGTGTTTCATTATTTATCTACCATTCAGCCTCAGCTTCAGTGTGTCTGTTCAGGCCATTCCATTTTTACATTTTTATTTTGAGAAAACACAAATTAATAAAATGTACAATTTTTTAACTGTCGTTTTCATCAAGTTTAGTTTGAGTACAAAGCAGACATGCTTTGCATTTTAGGAGGCTTTCTTGTTCATCAATTCATTCATTAATTTGCCCCAGGTTTCAGAGTGAAATGAAGTTGCAGTCACAAAAACTCTGAGGTCTGCGTGATCATATTCTGATCCATAAAAACATGCTGCTTCCTGGTATAAAGCCGTGGCCGCTGGAACATATATGGGATGATTTGAAGATTGTGCTTTGAAAGCCACGGCAGTGAAGCAAAGCAGCAAAGTTTTAACCACCGACAAACTAGATAGAGACTAGAGTTCATAAAATACCTTGCCCCATTCAGTGTTCAAATATATAATTCAATTGAAATAAAATAATGATTTTAAAGGTGGTATAAAAAAAAATTCTGGAAATTAAGCGCTGTTGATGCAGTGCCTTATACACCGCCTTATTTAACATGTCCAAGTGCTGCTAAGCGGAAGGGTTTTGAAAGTGGCAAAAAAGTGATTTATGCTCTCTAGTATTCAAGTATACAATTGAATGGAAATAAAATAAACTTTAAAGGTTGTAGAAAAAAAATCTGGAACTTTACCGCTTTGGATGCAATGATTTATACACCGTCTTATTGAGTATGTTACATTCGTTTTTTGTGCCCGTTGTTTGTGTCCTTTATGACATCCTTAAAAACAGTAAGTTTCCTGTTTGGAATGATTTTCAATTTTGTTTGACTGCCAGCAGGCAGACAGAGTAAATAAAGTGTATCTGCGCATGTGCGATCGGGACAAGATTCAGAGCCAAAGTACTACGAAACTGCAGTTTCGTTTTCCGATTCCTGTTCTAATTTGTGTTCAAAATATAACATTCAATTGAAATCAAGTTGTTCCTTGATCATAATCTGACATTTGTAGACAGGACAGACAAAGTGAACCAATTGCTTAACCCCACTTTTTGCATTGCTTGTGCTGGGTAATGTGCCACCCTGAGATGAGCATTCTGTTTATGGATTGGCATGAATGCGAGTTCTTATTTTCTTTCATTTCCAATGGACAAATGCAATTTAAAACTAGAAGGGCACTATTTGACATCGCAACGTTGCCAGATATGCCCCCGCACACATTATTACATCATGATACATACTTGCACCAAGTTTGATTTAAATCCCTGAACCCACATCGAAAAGATTAAATAATTCTGGATGTCTATGCGTCCGATCAGGTTGAAATGTAAAACATACGTTCCCCGTGACTACGAGATCATAATTGTGAAGTTTCACATCGATTGATGAAGCGGTTCCAAAGAAATATATATATATTTTTTAATTTTTGTTGAATCCAATATGGCTGCCAGACCATGTGACTTGCTAATTATAATTAATGAACACCCTGGTATTCACAAGGCTTGGAGAACCTATGGGTGAAGTTTCCCCTCGATCTGACAAACTGTTTTGGTGATGGTTTTTAAAAGTTTATGCTTCAAAAAAATCATGGCAGTCAAACCATGTGACCTCCGTAATCGGTGGAGAACTTTTTGTTCCTCATGGATAGGCGATCATACCTGTAAAATTTTGCCTCGATCTGTTCAGCCGTTTCGGAGAAGAAGATTTTTGAAAGCTTTCATGTGAAAAAATATGGTTACCGAATCACGTGACTAATGACGTCATCGATTTTTACCTCCATACAATTTAGCTCTACATGACCCTCAAAATTTTTCATATTGATTGGATAAAGCGTTTGACATATGCAATTATGATATCGTAACGAAGCCACCTATGACATCATCAAATATATATATATATATATATATATATATATATATATATATATATATATATATATATATATATATATATATATATATATATATATATATATACATATCACACCTATTTCCCATGAGGAGTATTTGAGATGTGCCAAGTTTCATTTTTTTTTCACGGAGTGGTTTCAGAGATAGAGGTCCAAAGCTTTTCTTTTTTTCCAACATGACTGCCACACCACGTGACCTATGACATCATAATTATCATGAAAACATTCTGCATGAGTAGTAGCATATATGGCAAAAAATTTGTGTCAATCGGATAATATAAGCAGTTGCAGAGAAACAGAGAAAATTTGCATGAACGCATGTACGTACATACAAATGTACATACATACATAAAGACAACGTATGAACAGACAGACAACCCAAAAACATAATGCCTCCAGCGACTTAGTCAGCAGAGGCATAAAAACATGCGTTGTAAAAATGTACCGATGGGCCTTAAGTTTGCAAATGGTCATGTGTGACCTTTTAACCACAAGCTGTCTCATTTGGTCCTTTTCACTCAATAAAAGAACATGAAGCAATCTTCATCCTTGGCCTTCATTGCTCCAGAAACCAACGAATGAAGTTGGATCAAAATAATCATAATAATAATAATAATAATTATTATTATAATAACAAGTCTGGAGACGGCGATGGTTCACGAGCAATATACACGGTTCGCCTTTTTATTTTTTGACCTTCGAGGGGATGCCACGGGCAAACTGGCGGGAATCGGGAAAAATATAAATGATGAAAGTTGTCGTACTCGAAGAGCACGACTTGCATACCAACTTTCATTCGAAACAGTTGAAAACCCTAGGAGCTCGATGCCCAATTTATTGATTTTTTTGACATTTTCTAAGTTTGTGACGCTGTGACGTCGACCTTGAGACGAAAATGAAAAATCAAGCTCTGTGGGGCTATGCAGGTGCCATTGGGCTCACCAAATACCGAAACCCCTGCCAAATTCGACAAACCCCCGAGGAAAAGATGTAACTTGAAATGGGCTACCCACCTAAAAACACGTTTTTTGGGCGTGGCTCTGCCCATAATGGGCGCAGCACACCCATTCTCAGGAAAACACAACTAGATCATGATATAAACCTCCCACCCAAATTTTACCAGGATCGGATCAAAACCCACGGAGCTATGCTCGGGACAGACAGACAGACAGACAGACACACACCCATAACAAATATAGCCGTCACTTACTGACTCGTGAACCAAAAGTTGTAGTACTCGAAGAGCACTACTTGCATACCAACTTTCATTTGAAACAATTGAAAACCCTAGGAGCTCGATGCCCAATTTATTGATTTATTTGACATTTTCTGAGTTCATGACCTTGTGACCTTGACCTTGGGACGAAAATGAAAAAAAAATCGAGCTCCGTGGGGCTATGCAGATGCCATTGGGCTAACCAAATACCGAAACCCCTGCCAGATTCGACAAACCCCCTCGGAGAAGATGTAACTTGAAATCGGCTACCCCCTAAAAACACATGTTTTTTGGACGTGGCTCCACCCATAATGGGCGCAGCATGCACATTCTCAGGAAAACACAACTAGATCATGATATAAACCTCCCTCCCAAATTTTATCAGGATCGGATCAAAACCCATGGAGCTATGCTTGGGACAGACAGACAGACAGACACACACCCATAACGAATATAGTGGTATGGTCACTTACTGACTCGTGAACCAATAGTTACAGATGACCAAAGGTTAAGAGCATCGAACACAATATATATTTTATCAAGAAAGTACCTTGAGGTTCTCACGCAGAGAATGCCAGAATAGCTCCCACCCTACAAGTGCACGGGAAACCGCGTGCACGAGGCAATGACCATCCATCTCTGCATGAATCGGAATAAGCCGGTCCTCATCCTCGTTTGCATTCTGGATAAGTTTAAGTGTTTCCTGTCACGAAGAAGATGGCACCAATTAAATAGCCAACCATAAACACAACTCAGAAAAGAAACCCGCACATTACAAGTAACGATCACTGCTCACTCAAAATTCATTGTAACCTTACCCAAGATGAACTATCCTCATCAACAACTGCTTTTCCTCTTTATACATGGTGTTTGTTGTTTACCAATTACCATTTGTCCTAACCATCCTACTATAAATATCCCCAAAGCCACCTTCAAATAAGTAACACTGCCAGACCGGTCACGCCCGTATCCTTCGACGTCAAGGTGTGCAATGTCGATTTGGAAGGCTCGATCCGCGAGCACAGCACAGTCGAACATCTCGCCCTGTTTCATGTCCCGTAGAGGGCGTGCTTTGCCAGTCGCCTTGTCCATGCCATAGCACGTTAAGATTGGTGAAAGCAGCTTGCACTGGAGGTTTGTAAGACCCATGATGCGCTGCGCTGGGGCAATGGCTGGCTTTGCTGCAGATGAGGTTGTACCAGTAAGTAGAAAATTCCGCAATAGATTGTGGAGAGTCACCTGCTGAAAAGAAGACAAGAATAGAAAGGGAACAAAGAGGTTTACATTTGGAGATCAGGTGGTACATTTTACCCATTAACGATTAACAATTGTGATTACAGCAGCAAAAATGACAGACAGAATCAATTGTGCTGCATTAAGAACACAGAATACTTTTATTGCTTTTAAAAGTGATGCAAGGCCAATGGTGGAGCTTGTTTAATATATATATATATATATATATATATATATATATATATATATATATATATATATATATATATATATATATATATATATATATATATATATATATATATATATATATATATATACTGCTGGGAAAAAGCATCAATGCAAAGTTTACTTTAACATGAATTACAACGATATATGGAGACAATGGCCAAATGCAGCATCAGGGACTTGAGCGTGGATATCTACCATCATGAGCAATGTGTAAGAACCGACTATTTGAGATGTAGAGTTGAATCTGCTCGCATTTTATCAACTAGGAGTGTGCACAGAGAGAGTTAGGTGGTACTCGGTACCACTGTACGGTGACGAGCATGTAGCATAAAATAAAGAAGAAAAAAAAATCAGCAATTTGCCCAAGATAACTAATATTCCCAATTGCAAATGCAGCAAGTCCTGTAAACGTGACATCGTGGTGAGAAGCTGACAATGTCATCCTTGTGCAAATTAACAAGTCATAATCAAAGAGATTGAGAAGTCCAGCCCGCAGTGAAAAGGGATACTCAGAGCAAGTGTGTGAACAGATTGGAAATGCAGGTGTAATGATAAAACTCTGCATGCCAAAGTCAACTCATTGAACTCGTCGCAATATTTGGCACTTCGACAAAGAAACACTTCTTCAATGGCTCCAATTATCCCCACCATTTTGTGGGGTCAGCCAAGGAAGTTTGTTGGCTCAAGTCCTTCAGGAACTGGGTGGCCAGGTCTGACATTCGACCGAAGGTGCAGGAATTTGTAATTTGTTCAGGGTGCCGGAAAAAATTCACCCATTATTTGCGAAAGACACCGAAGGATAATTTAAGTTGCAACAAAATATGTTTGAAACAAGAAAATGAGTTCAATCGAAAGGAAGTCTTTAAAGTCATGATCAGGACAAGGATTCTTTCAATCCTCATTGGTAGCAGATGAAAACACAATGGCAACAATGTGCTCAAGAGCCATTTGTATCTTTACTAATCTGGTCTAGGGATAAAATGGGGGATAGATTAGAATAGTTATTTTATAATACAAGTGAGCGCAAGTTTGGTGTTTTACCTCCCCTCCTCCCCTTCCTAAGTGACTGGGAAGCATGGTCCCATGGATCGCACCAGGTGCAAAAGAGGTCACAAACACCTCAAACATTTTCTGTCTTTCTTGCTTTCTAATTTTCTTGGGTATGTGTCTGATGGCACCTGTAATCTATACTAATAAATGACTGTGTGTGTGCGCGCGCCCGCGTGTCAGTGGGTGTCTCTCCTCCATAACTCCAAAACCATGAAACCTAGCGGCCTGAAACTTTGCATGTATACTACGGGAACTCCAATGTAGTGATGGAGTGAAAATTGGGTGTTTGGGTTAATTTAATCACCCCTTTTGAAGATAATTAACGGCCTTATTTAATTATCTTTTAGCAGTGCATCATCCTTGGTCAACCCACCGTCAGCTTGCTGGGGTCTTAATTCGCCTTTTTGTTCAACCTATTCAAACATGCCTTGCTTTGGAAACACGATCTACTCTCACGGACGAATTACCTCCACCCCCGAAGGTGAAGGAGGTTGTTTTCACCCCTTTCTGTTTGTTACTTGGCAAAAAAAAACATTTTTTTGATAAGTATGTTGATTGGCTCAGTGTGTGTGCGTGCGTGCGTCTGCATGCATGCAGTGTGTGGGTTTCGCAGGCATACAATTTGAACTTGAACTCAAATTTGCACCTGGGCCCGTGGTGCATGGCACTGCAGAGGTGGTCATGTAGCCGTTTCATGAACCATATGCTCCTGCACTTGCGGAGCAAACATGCTGCAGGGCCAAAGCCACGTTGGGAACAGACGTGCTGAGGTATCGAAGCAATGTGGGACGTGCCACTGTGCAATGCGAGTGTGGAGAAATCCATGCATCAGTGCGAGTGAAATGGTGAGCATCACCGGTGTGCATGCATTGGTTAGTATGGACTGCGAGGAGGTTCGAGGAATGCATATTGGGAGGGGGGTGCGTGGCATGCATGCAGGCCTTTGCGAGGTAGACAGCATGGGTTTTGATTTTTAAATGCTGCCATCTGGTTTTATAAAGAACACGGCTGTTAAAAAGAAAACATTGCTGTTTGGGCGCATTTTATCACCCTGATAATGTCTCGGTATGCTGTCTTCCCATCCCCTCACACTATCCTCCTCCCAAACATCCCTCCACAACTAAACAACTCTCCAGAGGTCGAGGAGAGGAAGAGATATCAAAGAATGTGAGAATTGAACAAATGAAAGCTTTTTAAAAAAAAAAAAGAATTTTTTTTTCGCAGTTACAATTGCTGCACAGATCAATTCTGCAATTCGTCTCAGGTTAAGAGATTCCAGAGCTTATCGTATGTGTGCAAATTAAATAAAGGCATTAACACCGACATGGCTTTTTCGCCAATTGAAGGAAAATGCCCTCCCAATTTTGGTTAATCCTGTAATAATGCCAGATTGAATTCACTCCCCCCTCATCCCCCCCACCCCCAAAGGCATAAGGGGACCATCCGTCACCCCATCAAAGCATGTCCAGGACACCTCCTCCCCCTCCCCACTATCCCCTCTCGCCCAACTACTCCTCATTCCACCTCCCCCACCCCCCAAGTCTTAATATTCACATCAGCGAAGCGATGGGTTGCATTTGCTTGTGTTAATGCAAGTCAAGATTGTAGAAGTATTACATCGGGTTAGCTCTGCACTGTGTCCTCTTTTGTAAATACTTGCATTTCCTTTGCCACACCCCACAAATCCTGGCTTTCCCCTTCTGTACATATTCCTGTGTATTAAAACCTTTGCTTATTGTTCCACATGCCTTTCCTCACTCTCACTTTATAAATAAATTGCTATCATTATGAATGTACCCAGTTTGTCATGTATTTTCCTGCATCCGCACGTAGTGTTAGCCAGGAAGTTTTACCCCACTGATTGGTTCTCGTTAGCCAGTGCGTACTTGGCAGCTCTGGTTAGCTGCACCTGATACGGTAAATTCCACGCAAGTATGCATCAAAGGCACAAGTGTCAATTCAAAGGCACAATTCCTGCTCTGGCCTACTTCGTCAAATGTCAGTTCAGACCAGACCAGGCCGTGAAAGACTTCGGCCAAAACATTCTCCCCAGGAAACCCCACAAAAGTGGGAATAATTGTGGCCGTTAAAGACTCATCATCATCTGGCAGACAGGAAAAGATTTGAAATGGAATCAGATGTAAGAGAAGACGTGCAAAGCACATGCATTCGTGAATAGGATTTCAAAGCGTTTTAAAAGGATTAAAAAAAAAAATTCCACCAAGTTTGAAATATAAAACATTCAGCACAGTGGAGGAACTCGAGGATGACATAATCACCTAAACCTTGGCAAAAACAAGACCAGATACCAGAATCGGTTGCCCGACGTATCCCAAGAAGACCATTCACATGAAACATGCACCCGGTTTCTCAAAGCTCAGATAAAAGGACCATCTTGTGGATAAATTACTTATCCCACGGATAAAATTTCCAAAGTTTTCCATGCAGGGTGGCCTGAAAGTTCTTTTCCTGGTGAGGTCATACAAAATACTTTAAAAAATGGTGCCGCTTCCTCACTTGATGATAAATGGTCGGGTAGTTAACCCGAATGTTTAACGTCAACGAAGTAATGCCGGCAGACGGGGACGTCCAGTTTAACGTCCATCCAAGGGACGTCACACACATTGCTGTTGCCTCGTCCTTGCTGCGAAACACCAAGATGACGGTTGATATTACATGCTGGTCGACGTCCGAACCCAGGTGAGATAGCTCAGAGGTGTGTCTGCATACCTCGAGGGTATCATGTCATGCAAGGGGGTGAAAACTTGCATCTTGGGTCCTTCAAAGCACATTTGGTCGCATCACAAGTCACAACATGCGACTGACAGCAAGTGGTTAGCACGACATTTGACCAGTGTGACCACTCCTTGGCTTTTTTCACAAGATATTGGCTATTCGTTGTTCACCTTAGCGTCTTGGTTTTCTATTATCATCGCTTTTCCGAAACCTTGTGAATTCTTGGCTTTTTTTCACTGGCTCACCTTGCCATTTATGAAAATGAGGAGTGGTCACACTGCATTTGACCTATTTGGCACCCCCTGAAATTGAATTCACGGTCTATCATCAGATTTTATTTTTTATTTTATTTAATAATACATGGATATCCACACTGCCAAGACGTGGAATTTTCATTCTCTCCATGAAATGTTTCAATCAGACACGACGTGCGATGGAAAACAAGAGTTTGGTGTCATCCCCGGTGGAGAAATGATAGCGGGACGTGGGTAAGAACATCGCTGGATTCCACTCGAGGATGTTCAAGTGAAAGACCACGAGAGGAGATGGATGAGGGAACCTCAACACAGGAGGAGGGGAAGCCATCAGGCACATCAATCAAAGCCTGCGCAATGGTTGCCAACCTATGGTCGTTCGTCCGTGCTCTATCCCCTTTTTTTTTTTTTTTAATCGAACAAGGAAAGCAGCACGGATAACCTTTAAAGACGAGTAACGGTTGGGCCGGGATTCGAACCACATCAAACACATAATAACGCATATGCACATGGTGTCACCTCTTCCCCCATGTCGCCCACACGGCCTTGCGAGAATCGCTGCCCACAGGCGGAGCATTGAACATCACCCCCGGCCGCGGGCAGGATGAGTGGACCTTGGCATGACTCATCGGGACAGGTCCGAGCAACGGTCCGGCGATCGCGGCCCTTCCTGCCGGCGGGCAGCATGTCACGTTCACGCGAGTACCGGCCTACCGGTCACTGGTTCTACAGCTCTGTCGTGTTTCCTTATTATTATTATTATTATTACTGCAGTGTACACACCACATCCGTATACTTCAGGCGATCTTCCGTTTTCCTTTTTTTTTGACTTCTTCCTGGTCGGTTCTTTGCTTTTGAACGACTATCTCAGCTCAAACATAAAGCACGCACTCCGAACATGAAAGTCAAACTAATGTACGATCACTTTACACATTCTTAAAAGAGAACAGGCTCAATCAAATAGTCGCACTGGACGGGAAAAAAAAACAAAAAAAATAAATCGAGGGCCGTCGCGAACTACACCATCATGGCCGTTAAAAAGGAATTTTTTTTCTCCCTTCGGCCTCCTTTTCAGTGCATTTTGAAGCGATTCCACGACATTATTTTGGATATGTCGAATAATATTATCATATAATTAATAAACACGAACAAATATAGAAGTGTAACCCGCGCAGAATTAGTTGGGAAAAAAAAAACCTGAACAGAACTTGATCAAAAAAAAAAAAATACAGCGAATTACATTGCTGCGGCGCCATACATTGGATATCAACGCAGGCGCAGCAAACCTCTTCGCATGTTAAGAATTTCAAAGAATCAGACTTTTGGTGAATTATCCAGATGGTTTGTCGACTCACGACATGTTTATTCTCGCCCCCGTTACCGATGTTAACCTTCACCGCACCACGTGTCGCATAACTCGACGTGGAATTATGCACAACCTTGGACCACTTACATCGAAGTACAAACGATTCTCGAACAAATCGCCACCACGGATTCCAACCGTGTGCTGTGGTTAACAATCCAAAGAGGAAAATGCACCGTTTACAGACATGTTACACAATCCGGTTCGAAACGACTCTTGTTTTAATGGTTAAAAAAAGCTGTAAAATTTCCCCCCATTATCATTGTTTAATTAACCGGGTTTTAAAAAGATTGAACTTTCAAGTACTCTGAAGGGTCAAGAAGGTTTCTCAGATGTCGATAAGCCTTGGAGGCCCCTTCATAGTGCCCGGTGATTTATCACTGAAAAAGAGAAAGTCCATGATGGGCCTTTAGGCCCGAGGAAATCCACGATGGGCCTTTAGGCCCGAGGAAGTCCAGGATGGGCCTTTAGGCCCGAGGAAGTTCACGATGGGCCTTTAGGCCAGAGGAAGTTCACGATGGACCTTTAGGCCGAGGAAATCCACGATGGGCCTTTAGGCCCGAGGAAATCCACGATGGGCCTTTAGGCCCAAGGAAGTCCAGGATGGGCCTTTAGGCCCGAGGAAGTTCATGATGGGCCTTTAGGCCAGAGGAAGTTCACGATAAACCTTTAGGCCCGAGGAAATCCACGATGGGCCTTTAGGCCCGAGGAAGTTCATGATGGGCCTTTAGGCCCGAGGAAGTTCATGATGGGCCTTTAGGCCCGAGGAAATCCACAATGGGCCTTTTGGCCCGAGGAAATCCACGATGGGCCTTTAGGCCCGAGGAAGTCCAGGATGGGCCTTTAGGCCCGAGGAAGTTCATGATGGGCCTTTAGGCCCGAAGAAGTCTGTTTGGGTTCGCGTTAACTAACGAAACTTCACCTGACATGAGGTATACTCTCACTTGATGCTCAGTTGGCAGGGTGAATCTTAGTCTCAGTATTATATGGAATACAAGCATAAAGGATGACGGAATTGGAGTTATTTTATTAAACTGGGAAGATATGATGTTTAATAGCAAGAAAAAAAAACGTTATTTTAAAACACTACCTGTACAGATACAACTCTATTTTCTTTAACTTCTGGGAAGTTTTGTTTCGACCACACAGCCTCGTTGAGCTTACCCAAGTCTGAAGCCTCGGCCTAGGGTCAGGTATACTTATATCTTGTATATTTATTAGCCATCCTACAGATGTAACTGAACGCTCATTTTACTCTGCTCATGTGACGCGTCGTGTGCAGTGAATAACATCTCCCTGTGTCGTGTATTTATTGATATTTAAAAAAAATAATTCTGTACACCGCCCTTGAGGCCTGGTTGCGTGTCGCCGTCTACAATTCCAATGGAAGAGACGTAATTACTGTTTTATGGAAAATGTTTGTCAAGTTTTTTTTTTCCTCAAAAATAGAGTGCAGTGAACACAGAATCGTGTTAAAAGAGTGGCCTTTAAAACCATACTCAAATCGTCCTTTTGAAGGGGGACAGGCAAATATACAAACACACACTGTGTTTTATATTGGTTGATAAATTCTCTGCCAGTCTGTCTTCCCATTCATGGTGGGGCTTTCCCGGTTCAGGGTGGGGCTTCCCCAGTTCACGAGGGGCTTTCCCGGTTCAGGGGGTCTTCCCCGGTTCAGAGGGGGCTTTCCCGGTTCAGGGAGGGGCTTTCCTGGTTCAGGGGGGCTTTCCCGGTTCAGGGAGGGCTTTCCCGGTTCAGGGAGGGGCTTCCCCAGTTCAGGGAGGGGCTTCCCCGGTTCACGAGGGACTTTCCCGGTTCAGGGGGTCTTCCCCGGTTCAGAGGGGGCTTTCCCGGTTCAGGGAGGGGCTTTCACGGTTTGGGGGGGGCTTTCCCGGTTCAGATGGGGCTTTCCCGGTTCAGGGAGGGGGCTTCCCCGGTTCAGGGAGGGGCTTCTCCGTTTCAGGGAGAGCTTTCCCGGTTTAGGGAGGGGCTTTCCCGTTCAGGGAGGGGCTTTCCCGGTTCAGGGAGGGGCTTCCACCGTTGGGAGAGGGCTTCAAAATGGAATTCAATATTGACACCATCATTTTTGCTCAAGGGCAGTTCTCAGTCGGTGCTGTGGTGACGTGATTGTGTGTATGTGTGGATATTTGAAGAGAAGTGGTTCTGGAGAAGAATAAGATAAGTGGAGTGTTTGTGGGGGCTCAGGTTCTGATTACATGAATGTTTAAAATGTCCTGTACTTTGAGGCCTCACAAAGCTAAAAACCCTTTTTGGCTATGCCACGATTTATTCTTGTGATGTCTTTTTTGCGATATCATTTTTGACTGTCGCTGACATAACTTAAGACTTGACTAAAACAAATTCCAAGAAAAATTGGACAAATTAGATGTTTTTCGACAAACAAAAAAAAAAAGCATTTTAAGTAACTAAATATAGTGGGGCGGCATTGCTGAAAAATATACAACAATTGTGCATTCAATGATACAAGCATCAAATTTGTCACAGAGATGGACCAATATATTGTGAACAGATCTGGATATTGGGGTATCGTGGATTCCACCCCCGACGGCTGTGGCAGCCATTTTACAAAATGGCCACAGGATGATTGAGTTACTTTGTGGAATTGGTCAAGTAAGAGGAAGTGGTCTAAGTGGGATTAATTGAACACTGCAAGGTTAAAGAAGACCATTTTTAGTGATTGATATTTATAAATTGCACATTAACGTAGTTTTACTGACATTTACATGAGTGTTTTGGTCTGAAATGTCTTTGGCATACACAGGTGACAACAAAATAATTGGCTTCAACTTTGAATCAGTGCTGAGAACACTCCCCCTCACACACTCCAAAATGACGATACTCTGATCAACTCCTTCACCAAAAAAGGATGGATAATGGAGCAGGGAGAGAGCAGTCCCATGGAAGGACTCTTCGCTGTTGCTCCATTGGAGTTGTGATCAATGTTGTCGACAGTAGCAGTTGTGAACACATTGCCACGCATCTTGGGAGGGCAGACTACTTGGTCTTGGTAGAATTGCTGGAAGAAAGTGTTCCCCATCTGTGCCGAGAGCTGGAGGACACGGTCATAGGAGATGCTTATGCCCAGGTAGGAAAGCCTGTCAACCAATTCCCTCTTGTGTGTGTAAGCATGCAACATCAGCCCGAGGTAGGTGTCTCCTGAGATGAGCTGTGCCGGACAAAGGTGGAGTCTGTGGTCTTTGTCGTCTGCTTGTACTTAACACTGTTGAACTTCAACAGTTGGGTGATGGCAAGTGCTGCAGGCATGGTGTCTGCCATCTGGTCATTGATATTGGACCCCAACAATGCCATGTTCACCAGGACAAGCAACAGTGGTGGCACAAGTTCTTCTAAGCCTCCACCAAGGAAACCAGTGAAGGGTTTGGCTTCTCCAAACATTTGCCGGCGGACCAACTGTGCTGCACGAGCAAGATGGACTGCTTCAATGTTGCTGTTCAGCTCACAGGCATTGGCAAGAGCAGAACCAAAATCTTCATTGAATGCTTGCAGAACATCTCTCCCCTTGTTGAGGGCCCTCATGTCTGGGAACTGTGCCAGGCGTTTTTCTTTTAGTCATGTCGTGTAAACTCTGCCATCGAGTTTGACTTCAAGCTGCTCCAACCTGGATGTGTAGAGGCAAACAAGATCAACCAGTTTGAAGACAGGTGCTGTCTTCTCAACTAGATGTGTTTCCTTGATATAGAAAACCAATTTGGTGAAGACAGTAGAGGATACTTCCTTCTCGCAATCAGTAAAAATGGATTTTGCAGTCTTGGTCTTCCTGGTTCGATTGTACTAGCCTGCCAAGCACTTGGCATGATACTTGGCTTCCAGAGCCACCATGTCACATGTGCTGAATCTGGCCAGCAGGTCTGTGTCTTCATAAAGGTTATGCACAGCCCCACACCCAGCTGTATAGTTGGAAGGTTGCTGCCTCGCGGAGTCGTTCAGGGCAGCTGCTCATCTGCAGAAGAAGCACAATGCCTCTTGGACATTCTTCTCAGCACTTGATATTTGTTATTTGATGCAGTTGCATGCAGCTGATTGATCTACATTTTGGCAGACACTGTCTGTCTTCAGCGTCCGTTTTGGGGGGTTTTTTTTTTTTTGCTCTATTCAGCATTGTATTGTTGAATTTTAGCCAGCATTTTTGATGATGCTGTGCATTGTGGGTGACCATGATGGCTCCAATGCTGCGTCCATCGTCGTGTTTCTCCAGCTACAGTGTCCATGGAAGTAGACCCAGCTCATTGAATTTGACTAGATTTTCTATCAGTGAAGTGTATCCACTCCCTAAGTCTGTTCTTTTAGACTGTGAAAGATGTGTCAGTTGCTCTGTCTTGTCCTTTTGGTTGCAGATACACAGCTTTCAGTTTGTCTCACTTGGATGCGGGGAAGTTGATGGGCCAGGACACTCTGGGTCAACGAGTTTGAAGCTTTGACGTGGATACATGGTCATCCCTTAATGGCGACCCCACAACAAGACAATGAAATCATCATGGTCATGACTAATCATCTTCTACGATGACTCGTACTACTACTACTACTACTACTACTACTACTACTACTACTACTACTACTACTACTACTACTACTACTACTACTACTACTACTCCCACCACCACCAATGTTGTTACGTTTGTGGGGAGGGTAGATATTACCATAGAGCAGATAGTAATGTATAGAGTAGCATTACTCATCTGTGTACGAGTAGTTAACCCATCTTGATGTAATAAGTAGGGAAATGTTAGGTTAAGAATTGGCTTGTTTGAATGTGCACAATACAGGGGTTGTGTGTGGTAATAGTTTGCTTGGGATTATGGTTAAGGAAATTGTGCGTATAACCTCTATCTATGTCAACCTCGACCGGGTGCGCGAGGAAGCTTTGCAAGTCAATGGGGCGGAGCTAAAGCCACCTTCCAGGGGCAGAGTGCTGCCTGGGGAGAAGAGGGATGAGCCTCTTCGGGAAGTTGGGGTTCAAGAGAGGTAGTCTTGTAGGAAGAGGGCGGTATCATGCACCCCCCGGAAATATACTTCTAATCAGTGTTTCTAGATTGGAAAAAGTGCGTAGAAAACGATGAGCGATGTTGAAAAGTTGTCAAAATGTCCCACGTATCATTTTTATGCAAATTAGTGCCCCCATTATCGAAAAATCTAGTTTCACTGTATCTCAGCCAATATTGCAGATAACTGAATAAATAAGGTGTCTAGACCCATGTTTTGAGGGTCAAATATCATAATAAAACTATTCTTAAAGTGATCACATGTAACTCTGGCATGCTATTATGCAAACTAGTCCTGCCATTACTGCCATTTCCTATTTTCATAAATGTATTCAATACCTCCGTTAAGAGTTCTGCATCTTCGTCGATGCCAACTGATTTTGCTGGGTATTCAACCTCCAAACCAACAAGGTAAGAAATTAATTCAGCTACACACATGTGGATGTCAGTTTCTGCATGGAACCATAAACAGGCAGCATCACAGCTGAGCAAGCTAGCACCATATTAGCTATAGCTCGCCTCTTAAAATCTACGTAGGGTTCTAGCTTAATTGTTGTTATCACTGCTTGTATCCCAAAAACATTTGTTAGCATCAAACATTAGGCCACTGTAGAACATGATGGTTGCACTCAGAACATCTGTTATCAGATTGAGAAGTCCAGATTTCATAACAGGGCACCTTTAACATTAATGGTGATTTCTCATTCATTTCTCTAACAGTGGTGGTAGAAGTAGACATTAAGCCGGCATGCCTAAAATAAAACAGAGTGTAGATCCTGCAGCCCACAAATGCTCTCCACCTGCATGCATCTTTCATGTGCCATCCATGTCTGATCATGGTCATTTTACACCCCTCACTAAAATCAAAGGAACTGCTACAGAAAAAAACTACAACAGCTTCAGAAGATCCAGGATCGACATCTCCACCAATCACACGAGTCCCCATATCGGATGCAATCAGTGTGTGACCAGATCCCTACAACTCTCCCCGATGACCTGGAAAGTGTTGAGTATCACCGCAACTGTTATCAGCGCTTTACTGGCAACCTTCAGCTGCTGGGAGATGATACAGAACCAGAACCATCAACCTCACAGTGGCATCACTCCCCTCATAAATCAGGGGGTTCTGCTGGACCCATCTTCCTGCCAGAGTGCATTTTCTGTGACAAAGTTGAGATCAAAGATGGCCATCGCAAAACTGAGAGACCTGCATACTTCACATCTTATAAGAACAAAGAAAATGCATGGGAGCAAATTGAATCGCAGGCTGAGAAAATGGGTCTAGTTCGACTTCATAGACAGGTGAAAAGTAAAGACCTCTTTGCTTGTGAGGCCAAACACCATCCGTCATGCATGGCAGCTCAGAGAAGATCATTTTGGCTGGACCAGTGACCAGGAAGCCATATGACTTCAAGATGTTCCTTGCAAATGACGACAACAAAAAGCAGATCTGCCAGCTCCTGCTGCGTGTATGGAGTGACCAACAGGTAGCTTCAAAGCTGGAGAGAACAGAGATGACAGTGCTGATCGTGGAGGGGAGAGCCCACCATCTTGTCTCATCAAATGGCAAGGTAAATTGAAAACCCATATTATTATTAATTATCATTACCAGGATTAACTTAAATAATATTGCCAACATGCTTCTTGGTGATTGGTGAATAATAGTATAAAATTTTGGTGATTGGTGATGCGATTTTTTTCTTTCAGTCTCATATTTAAATATTGGTAAAATTGGTAAATTATAAGTGATTATCTGTGATTTTTGTCTGGATCTAGAATTGGTGGTGACTGAAGTGCAATGCCCCTTTGTGTTTCAGGTTGAGGTGCGTGAGCTCCCCACAATCTACAGCAACCAGGAAGATACTGATACAAGAGTGGTACTGTACCTCCATCGTGCTTCTGCCCTCGGATACAAGAATGCTGTGGTCAGAACACCTGACACAGATATCTTCACGATTCTTCTCTACCATGCTCATGCCATCAAGCTGACTGTATACCTGGATATGGGGTCAGGGAAACATTGACAACTTCTCAACCTCTCTGAGCTTGCAGATTCCCTGGGAGAAGACTACTGCGCCACTCTTCTTGGGTTCTATGTGTTCAGCGGAGAAGATTGTACCAGTGCCTTCAAAGGGAAGG
Source organism: Eptatretus burgeri (assembly GCF_056783735.1). Lineage (NCBI taxonomy): Eukaryota > Metazoa > Chordata > Myxini > Myxiniformes > Myxinidae > Eptatretus > Eptatretus burgeri. The sequence goes on from NC_140965.1 coordinate 38,480,446, forward strand.
GGAAGGTGGGGCCCTTGAAAAAGCTGGAGAAGAACCCCAGGTTTCACAAGGCGTTCAGTCAACTCGGTGACAACTGGAATGTCAAGCCTGAGGTGCTGAGGCAGTTGGAGCAATTCACCTGTCTAATGTATGGACAGAGTCGTGAGTCTTCAGTGGACGTCGTTCGTGCCAAGTTGCTACGCAAAATGGTTGGGGAGGACAAGAAACTCACTTCCAAGTCTAAGTTCGACCTGGCTCGCCTTCCTCCATGCCACTCTGCTCTGAAGCCGCACGTCCAACGCGTGAACCACCGTGTCGCCTTGTACAAGCGAGCTGATGAAGCTATTCTGGAAAAGCAAAAACCCTATGATGAGGGGCAAGGATGGATGATGACTGATGAAGGAGTGTTCAAACAAGTATGGTCCTGCGGTCCTGTCCTACCAACCTCGCTAGTTGATCTCCTGGACACTGGAGAGCATGAACAGGAAGAGGAGGAGGAAGAGGAAGGAGAGGACGAGTTGGACTCTGATGATTTCATTGAAAACGATGAGTGATTCATGGCGGAGAAGCATTTTCCTGACTGTTTATCTGGAATGGGAAAGAGAAGAAGAGTTCTATTATGATGTTCGACCCTTGTTCTACAAAATAAATAAACATTAGTTAAAAACACAACAACATCTGTCTTGACACCTTATTTGTTCAGTTATCTGCAATATGGAGTCTCTTAATTGGGAAAAATGTGATTATTTTGTCATGGCGGCACTAATTTGCATGCTAGCATGACACAGACACATGTGATCACTTTAAGAATAGTTTTATTATGATCTTTGACCCTCAAAACATGGGTCTAGACACCTTATTTGTTCAGTTATTGGCAATATTGGCTGAGATATAGTGAAACTAGATTTTTCGATAATGGCGGCACTAATTTGCATAAAAATTAAAAAATTAAAATACGTGGGACATTTTGACAATTTTTCAATATAGCTCATCGTTTTCTACACATTTTTTCCAATCTAGAAACACTGATTGGAAGTATATTTCCGGGGGGTGCATGACACCCCCCTCTTCCGACGAGACAAAGGAGGACTGTCGAGGTCGGAAGAGTCTGAGGGAAACGTGAGGAGAGAACAGTGGACCTCTGAGGAGAACTGACTGAAAGGGAGAATCATTTCTGAGGAGAGTTTTAAGGAGGTTGTCCTGCCTGCCTGTCTTCGCCCTGTGCTTGTTCGTCGCCCAGAGCCTGTTGGTCATCCTGCCCATCACATCATCCTTCCTCATCTTCCTGCTCATAGCCTGCTCGCCCCAGCTACCATCAGAGCTGAGTTCCCTAGTTTTTTCCCCTTCCCGTCATTGCCTAAATCTGTGTGTGTGGTGCCATATGTTTTATTCACATTAGATATAATTATTTATTAATTGCATTTCTTTCTACCCCATCCCAAACCGCCATCGTCTCCTCGTGATCAACACCCCTGGTTCTTTTTTTTATATATTGTGGTTCAGGAATAAACCCGTTGGTTTTAAGCTTTAAGGTTCTCGGTGCTTCTCCTCATGACCTGCACGCACGTTATCCGCCATTAATTGGGAACGTCGTCTGAGGGAGTAAAAAGCCAGTTTGGCTCATCCGTTCAGCGGTGATGTTAATTGACATGGACATGACATTTCTGGCATGCACATAAAAAAATAAACAACAAAAAAAAACAATGGCATGGAAATAAGCCCTTCGCTTTGTTGGCATAATTAGCCTACCGAGACCAATTTGACAAATTATTCTGCCCAAATCATTTGGCCTCCACTTCCAACTTCTGGCCAACAGAGTTCATCCAGTCAGTAAACTAAATGTAACTGCAAGCAACCATTTTTCAAAATGGCTGCCGCAGCCGTCTGGGACCGAATCCACAATGGCTCAACATCCAGATCCGTTCACAATATATTGGTCTATATCTGTGCTAAATTTGATGCTTGCATCACAAAATGCACAACAGGTTGGAGATGTCACCCCACTAATACAGCTGTCCCCTTGGAGGTGTTCATAAGGTCTATTATGTGGACGTCTATTTGATGCATGTTTGCATTTTTAGACATCCCTCGAGGTGTTCTGAATTAAATTGGGAGAAATCTGTGGATGGAAAATGAACAGGTCCCTGCTGCTGTTTTGTGAGATGCTTGCATATGATATTTGAAAGCTCTTCCCAGCCATGGGGAGAGGGAATCAGACTTGTCCCATTGGGATTTCACTGTCTGTGTTTTCCCCGGATTTCTTTTGATTTCATGTGGAATACCTCGAGGGACCTCGAGCAATGTGATGCATGCATACTATATCAGACCGCTTTGAAAGGTCTTCCAGCTATGGGGAAAGGAGGTGGGTGAGAAGAGGAGAGGAGGGAGGGAGGGACAGTGGTTGAGAGAGAGAGGGGAAAAGACAAAGGTAGTAGGTACATCAAAACCACTTTTAAAGCTTTTGAAATAACGTATAGAACACCTCTGAAAACTCTTCTCAGCCACAGGAGAATTGACTGGCGTGGTGAAGGAAGACGCTGGCCTTTGGCTCTTGGTTGGGTCGTGAGGAATGGACTATGAGCCTCATCTATGACAAATAGGGGTCAGTGAGGATGATTTACACATGAAGCAGTTGCACGGAGTCTCTGCACCTTGGTGTTGAATGCTGCTCATGGATTGCCTGACATACGTTTGTCCCGCTACGAGAGAAGCGACTTGGCGCCATTTTGCGCGTGCCTTCACGTGCAAATAGAAGCGCCTCGATTCCAAGTTCCACAAAGACCAGCTCCGTGCCAAGCTAAGTACAAGAATAAAGGAAGGGTTTTCTTTTATTTGTTTCCCTTTGTCTGTATTTAAGTCCATGTGTAGAGGTGCCTCGACTCAGTCTTTTATTTACTTCACATTATTATCATTACCTTTTGATTATTGTCCTTTGTAAATATTTGTCCATTTTCATCAAATGTGTTAGTGTTAAGTAACTGTATCCGTGTATTTGTCGTGTGGTTCGAGTATAAAACCCCCTGTGCTGTGCATCCATTTCTGTTCCCCGTCGCACTGCCATTGCACCCTTTTCCCTCGCGCGCGCATTCATCTCCGAGAGTCTCGGCTGTAGGCCTCCAAGGGAGAAGTTCGACCATCTTGGGGCTGGTGGTGTGAACCGCCCATCACCACAAATTGGGTAGGGGGATTAACCTTGACCGCCACCACCACGACAATTGGTGTCGGGAGTGGGATCTGAACTCTGATCAACATTTCAGAGGGGACATGAAATTGTTGAACATGCTAATTGGTGTCGGGAGAAAAGAACGCATGGAAATTTGAGAGAATTATTTTTTTCTGAGATTAAACGCATGCTTGAAATGGCGGACGAGTTTGAAATGGTGGTTCGGAGGGAAGGTAGTATATATGAAGGAAGCGAGTCGAGTGTATAGTTAGTTGATAAGCATAGGGTAAAAGTTTCCCCCATCCCGAGCGGGTGCACCCACCGCAAAATATCCCTCACGGAGGACATAGCAATTCCATTGGGATCCACATCCAATGGTGGCAGATCGGCCTCACTAAAGCCACTGAATGCGAGGAAGTTTATGGAAGGAATGATGGAAATGATAAAAGCAATGGGGGATGAGGTGAGAAGGTATATGTAAAAAAATGAACAGGATTATGAAATAAATGACAGGTGATATGAACCAGCATACGCAAGAAATGAGAAATTCACAAATAAAATAATTGACAAAGTGAATGAGGACCTGGAAGGCTATCACACCCGTGTGTATGTCGTAATGCTATGGCAGGTAGAGGAATTGGGATCTTGTCAGTGCCATGGTAGTGGTTTGGTGCAAGGGTTGGAAACTCGTGTCACAGGGCAAGAGCTGGTGTTAGTTAACAAAGGCTTGTGGGAATCACAATTGAATGGGGAAAGGATGGATGAGACATTACAGGAGCAGCTGAACTCTTGGGACAATGCCATACAGGGAGAAGAGAAAGAACCAAAAGTTTCTGCTTGCCTCAATGGTGATGTTGATGGTTCTGTCGAGTCCATACCTCGACTGACTGACTTGCACGAAGTTGGGTTGGACTTGCTGCAATTTGATATTGCAGATGTTACTGAACAGGGTCGAACAGATTTGGCAGAGCTAATGTTTGAACCATTTGCAGGACATGCAGAGGAGGAGAGTTGCAGCAACGGTAGCTTCCTGGTGGTTGAGCGGGAGGCTCATATTGAATTAGACCAGAGTGAGTCAACTCCAGGCTTTGAAGAGAAACATTTCTGCATTTGCATCTTGGGCAAGGTGTCTTGGTGCCAACACAGTCTGGAATGCAACACGTACTTTCTCCTTTTCCAGCAACTCTATTCTCAGCTGTACGTTCTGCAATTTGCTCCACAAGCTTTTGCGCGGTGGGCACCGCAATATTCTGCAAGATTCTTCACTTCCAGTTGCTAGGCTGGGGAAGTTTGGTCATGTGTGAAAGCACCGTCATGACCGTTGTTTTTGGCTTTTGGCCATCTACATCGTGTTGAATCTAGAGAAAGTTGACTGCCACATTGGGTGGCTGGTTTTTCCATATGTCTTGGCAGTGATGGACGGGGAGCTTGGTGCTGCGGGAGAGAGTGGCATTGGTGCTGTCTTTCGGCTGATAGTGGAGCTATTCACCTGTATGGACAGTGAGCTTAGCCGTTTTGAAGCAGGTTCTGCATCTTTGGATCTTCCGCATGCTATTTCTATGACACAAGCCGGACGGTGTTATCTGGCACCTCTCACCCAGATCATACCAGATCCGAGTCTCTGAGTCTCCTGTCCCATGGAGGTACAACTGTGGTACAATGGAGAGTAGGGGCCGCACATCACGGCATCTGCACTGGTTGAGCATGTGAGTCCAGTCGTGGTGATTTCAGGAGAGGAGGAGCCAGAACTTGAACTGGAACCAGAACCACAGCCCTTGCCGATTCCAGAACCCAGCATTTCAGAGGGACCCGATGAAAAAGATCTGATAGAGAGTTTACGCCAGGAGAACAGAGGATTGCGGATTGAACTGCAGTCATTCAAGAGCGAAACCCAGAAGCTGATGAAAAGTCTTCAGGAGAGAGTGTGTGAGCTCGAAGCTGAGTTGGATAACGATCGCAGCTGCCAGCAGCATGTGCAGGCTAACACTCTAGCCCTGCAAGCTGAATTGGATAGGCTGTGCTGGCAGCAAGCCAAACAAGCACAGCAAGAGCTCACTGGAGCCGAGAAGAAAATGAGGGCAAGTAAACGACGGTATGGGAAGATGAAAGACAAACAAAAAGTTGCACAAGGCCAAAACACATCTCAACTTACTCCAACTCTCATCGCAGGTGGCCTGGCAAACGAGCATAACAGCCCGGGGTTGGGTGATGGTGTTTGCGTTAACCATAGTGGCTGTTTGTCTGGCTTTTGTCTATCGTGGATGGTAGAGTGTGGTTGCCGGCATCCATGCGTGCCTGGGAGTTATCCTCATGCTGGTTGTGGGTCGGCCGGTCATGGCCTTGTTCTGCACTCAGCCTGGCACGCCCATGAGGTGCAGTTTTGGCTTGGTCCGCTGGGCCGTGGCAACGTCTGCCTGGATTATGGCTGTGGCCACGGTTTTTCCTGGAGGGGGATACAGGCATCGATTGGGAATAAATGCGAGAACTTTGGGTCTACCAGATCCCGGGGGAGGATGTTAGGCATCGATCTTGAGTGGACAAGAGAAATCTGTGTCGACCAGATCCCAGAGGATCGAGGCATTAATACAGGCATTAATTGGGAATGGACTTGAGAACTCTACACCTACTAGATCCCAGAGAAGGATGTAAGCATCGATCGGGACAGGATGAGAGAAATTTGGGCCTGCTGGATCCCGGAGAGGGATGCAGGCTTCTGGGAGAGGATGAGAGAAATTTGGGTCTTTAGGCCTCTAACTCTCTCACCGCAGGCAGGTCGGTGGTCTTTCTGTCTTCTTCCGTCTCCTCTCCGGTCTTGCCCCCCCCCTTGCTCTGTCTGCGATTTGTCCCCACCATATTTCCGCAGGGCGCTCAAGGTCCGCCAACAACCCCCTTCTGGTAAAACTACCAAAATCACGAATCACTGCTCACCTTCACTCTTTCATTCCTCTTTTTCCCCACCTTTGGAAAAAACTCCCTCACTCTGTTCAATTCCATTCTTCCCTCCAGGCCTTCAAAACAGCTGTTCAGCACCACCTCTTATCGTCCCTCATCAAAATCCTCGATCTTTTCTACCCCCATTAATTCACCCCAAACCCACCTCCTTCAAATTCCCTGCTTTCCTTCCTGAAAGTCCCTGTAATGTCCATCTTGTATACCCCATGTTCCCAGCCACATCCCTCGCCCTTCCACAGATCTCCTAATGTCTCTGTTCCCCACTGTTTTGTCCTTCCCACTCCTGCCCCTCTTGTCTCATGCCCCCTTGCTGTGCGTTGTGTGTTAGCTCTCATACAAGCCTTGACAAGGTATACAAAAAACAATAACAAAAAAAGTCTTTATCCAACTGACGCCGACCTCTTCCACTCAATTATCATTTCTGTACACACCTCATCAATGCCTGGTGCTCCTCCCTCTTCAATACCGTCTGCACATTCTCCACCAACTCCACTTTCCACAAAACATAACATGGTAGCTCCAGCGCACCGTTGCTTCCTTCCCGGTTCAGCAGCTCTTTGAAATATTCTTTCCACACCTTCAATACTGCCCCCCTCTGTCACTCACCTCCCATCAACATCCTCAATAAGAGCCCCCCCCTGCCCCCTCATGTCCTTACGATCCTCATCCCTGTCACGAGCTAATTTAAATATCATCTTCCTCCCACCATACTCTTCCAACTTATTGTACACATCCTCTTCCATATCATTCTTCACCTTAAAGTGCACCTCTTGTGTAGGAATGTTGCAGTGACAATGGCAGTGGGAAAGGTTTGACAGAAGCTTGGTTCATGCTGGTGGGTTCTTGCAGCGGACTGCTGCTGGCTTGTGCATGAGGTCGGGAGGGAGACACGTGAGATATAGTGAGGCTATGGCTGCACTGAACCACTGGTCAGGTCAGGTATGGGAGCATGCACTGGAGCAGCGCATCGCTGCATCCACTTTCCACCAGTACTCCAGGGGCCTCCACCTGGTCATCCCCCAAGCAGATGCCTGGCCCATCCCCATCTCCTTGAGATGCCCATCAACCTGCTGCAACCATAGGCACGTGGTCGGCCCGTTGGGCTCCTCTACCCACGAGGCACCATCGCTGAGAGAATCTGGTGAGCAGGATGACTGTCAGGAAAACGAGCCACATGTCCATATACATGTCCATATTTAATCGTGATCGCCACTGAGCAGCTGTGCTTTGTTCCCTTTCCCCCAATTTTCTCTGTCAATAAATTACCTATTTGATGAAAACTTATGTAGCCATCAGGAACGGGATTCTTCATGGTTGGAAATTTGTTTTTTAACCCTCGAGACGGGCAGATTGGGTCCGCGCGTTCCAAGATGAGTACAGGCCTCGCCAAGTCTCCAGACAGGCTGCAAGTCTGTTCAGTTCAATGTGCACCCATAAGCACAGTGGATCCAAGTCATTACATCAAAACTTCAGGTGCCAAATAAAGAAATTGCAATTTGTGTTTCTCATGTGGCTGGCTTTATTTTTAGAACAAAAAGGAAAAATAGGTTAATTCATGCATTACTCATAACTCATAAAATATCAAAAACCAGTTAGTGGTGTTAATGTGGTTTGCATATAACACTCCATTTTTGTTATGCTTCCACTTTCCAGTATATGGGGCCGTATAATTTGATGTGAATGTGAAAACCTGGAGCTAAACAGAGAATACCTATGGGCTTTAGATTATGTACTCTGTCATGTGTATGATGCATTTAGAGTCAGATTTTCTGATCTGGGAAGCAAATGTAATGTGAGGAAGCCGATGGTGTCACAATGATGATGTCATATAATGATAAAGGCAGTGCTTTGCCTGGCCTTGAAACCTCCAGGGCCAATTCTTCTTAATCTTGGAATGATATGGCATTCATGGAAAGTGCACAATCTTCAATACCCCGTGAGCCATTCTTAAGCTTTTGGGGATTTTTAAGCTTAAAAACAGTCACTTGGATGCTAGTTAAAATGTGTTGTCATTGTGTTTTCTAACAATTGGCTCGTTGATGTTTTTCCAAGTGTTGTTGTTATTAGTATGCTTAGTTGGCATAGCTACAATAATATACAATGTAGTTGTATGAGCTGTCCTCAGCCTGCAGCAGTTTTGGGACAACATCTCTGGATAACAGAAATACAATGCTACTGCCGGCAGCATGTTTACAGCACGTGATCAATATCGAGGGTGGGAAGGTTTGGTTTCATTCTCAAGTTCAAGACCAGTCTTGGCATTTCAAACCGATTGTAAAACCGGTTTTTATTGTATCACAAACTGTTAGGGTGGGTACAAAAGGTGAATTTGAAGTGGAGTACAATCTTTGCTGAAGCTAAAGAGTTCATGGAATACATTGCCCCATGCTATCATGAGAAACAAGGACATGGGTGGGGTTTATGAGCAGCAAGTTTGATTGGTCGTAATGACGTAAAATTCCAGAATATTTTGTCCAAGTACTGATAAGCAGAAGGGTTTTGAAAGTGCCAAAAAGGCGATTTGTGTTCTGAAGTGTTCAAGTATGTAATTCAATTGAAATGAAATAAGGATTTTAAAGGAGGCAGAAAACAAGCTTTTTGGGAAGTTTACCACCATTGATGCAGAGTCTTTTTCACCATCTTATTTAACAAGTCACATTCGTTTTTCGTGCTTGTTGTATGTGTCCTTTATGACGTCCTTAAAAACAGTAAATTTCCTGTTTTGAATGATTTTCAATTTTGTGACTGCCAGACAGGGCAGACAGACTAAAAAAATATTATCTCACTCTTTGTGCATGTGCAATCGTGACAAATTCAGGGCCGAAGTACTGCTAAACTACACGTTCGTTTTCCGATTCATTTACAAAATATAACATTCAATTGAAATTAAATTGTTCCTCAATCATAAATCGACATTTGTCGACAGGACAGACAGACGGACAAAAATTAACGAATTGCTTAACCCCGCATTTCACTTTGTACGCATGGGGTAATGTCTTCACAGCAATAACTATGTTCTACTATGTACTTAATAGATTACTACTGTACTCAATCAATGTGATGACGTTCTAATAGTACATACTTAATAGACGTACTCACATTGTATTACATACGTCATAGACATACTCATTTCGTACTGAGTACAGGCATCAAGCAAACAAGCAAACAAACTCGGTTTTATATTGTTCCTGGTTTGGCGGCCGGTTCACGAAGGGCTTCTTGGGCCACTACTGACCTTTGACCCTGAAACCGACGAAAGGCAGATGACTCCACAGCACGACATGCTGCTAAGCAACCACGGAAGCCATCTGAGACAATTAATTTAGGAAGGGTTCTCGCGTACAATTCCCGTGTTACTTTCCAAACAAATTACTCCCCCCAGATAGGGAACTATGCTCTTGATGCCTCACTACTGTATATCAAAAATGGCCGAGCGATACCCCAGTCACTGACTGTTGCATAACAGTGGGGCAAAACTCCAATCCATTATTTACACCATAGTGTCTAACTGAGGGAGAAAGATGATCGGGCAGATTGGAAAGTATATAGAAGATTGAGCAAAGGACAAGTATTTACAGGGAAAAAAAGTTTACATGAGAAGGATCTTACCCTTAAACACACAAGCCCCTTTGTCAGTCAACTTAACATGAATATACAGACATAAGCACTTCAGTCACTCCGGGGAAACAAAACAAGCAAGAGGGATAGTGAGAGAAAGATAAAGGTAGGATTTGTTGGTGACCCCTTGCCCACCTGGCATAAGCCTGCGCACTTACTTTGAACCCAACATTACAGATGGGGAGGGGGGGCGGGGGGGGAGAGAAAGATGGTGTGATGCGCCACGTGGGGAGAGATGCGTTTGATGAAATCATGAATGTGAATCAGTAACCCAGCCCTGAATGGGTTAAGGGTGCAATTGTTAATTTCTCTTGTGTGTTCCAAGTGAATTATTATAAATAAGGACAGAAAGAGAAGATACTGCAACTCAGTGTGTCGCCGGCGCGTCCACGGCAAAAAACTCTGTGGCTTGTCAGTTCTCGCTCCGCAGTACCAGTCCGTTTGTGTCCACCGGGGCTTGTTCTCACAACTGCTCGCTCTTGCAATGTCTTGCTTGTCTTTCAGATGTTCCCTGGATGCATTTCAGCCCCAGTCATGGAATTATCCAGCCTTATATAAAGCACCTGGTCGAGGCATGATTGGGAAACTGGCAGGTCTTTGTGCAGCTTCCTGATTGGTGTACTCTCGTTGCCATGCGGTACTTATTAGTCAAGCTCATGGTCCTGCAGTGGGGTCAACGGCCAATTCCACCCATGTGTGATGCTTTGCTCAGATGGTTCTCCCATTGAAGAGATTCGCACAGGTGGTCCACATCACCTTATGCCGACGGCTCTTAGATTTGTAATGAGATGGGTTTTATAAAATGTGTTGTGCGTTGCAAAATGTGTATGGGTGTGCTGCAAAGACGTGTGAGGAGAGGGAGAGGGAGAAGGAGAGGGAGAGGGAGAGAGGGAGAAGAAGAAGAGAAGGGATTTAGATAAAGAAGAGTTACAAAGGGGGTGTTCGAATCTACTGCACAAACACAACGCATTTCCCTGTCCACATATATGAGGGGCGAGGTAATCTAACTAAACAAAATACAACTGATCCTGTATAACCAAACTCCAGGGTTCCTTTATGTTTGAGATAGATGTAACTCACCGGGTCTTCCGAAACCACAACAATGTTATTTTTTAGACTAGTAGAGGTACCTGTATCTTACAGGGAAGGAATTTAGAGTTTACTAAAGAGGACCAGATAATATGTAAATTTCCAATTGATTCATCACATATTATTTAGCAGGCAACACTATAATAATATTGTAACGATTAGTACAATATATGCAATATCTAAATGTATAAAATTGTATTTTCTGTCTGCCTGTCTGTTGATCTGTTCATCGATAGAATCGGCCCCACCGGTAGTAACCCCGTCATGTTGCATACCGTTGGAATCCTCTTGACAATGGAGATGCAAGAAAACATTTTCAAACTTACAGGGTTGGCGGATCACTGTAGGGGGGGGGACCCCCAATTCTATGGGAATGAGTATCGTATAGCGCCACCTGATGGTAAGCAGTATTAGAAATCATCTTCATATCTATCATTGCCAAGTTCACAATTCTGGCACCCAACAACCAGACTCGAAAAGTTGTCTATCCAGGAGGAACTGCAATAATTATTATTGTGTAGCATTACCTTGTTGTATCGTTTTATAGCCTGTTTTGCCTGTAATTACCCCCGCCAAAGGAGAGGAAATTGCATTTGAGTCTGTCTGTTTGTCTGCACAGAACTTTAGCGTTTTTCTCTGCAACCGCTTGTCGGATTGACACAAAATTTTCATCATAAGAGCGACTACGCATGTAGAATGTTTTAATGATAACTATGATGTTATATGTCACATGGTGTAGCAGCCATGTTGAAAAAAGTAAAAACTTTGCACCTCTGTATCTCCGAAATTACACCATGGGAAATATTGAAACTTAGCACACGGCAAGTACTCCTCGTGGGGATCAAGTGTGATTTGTTTATGATGGCATTGGTGCCTTCATTATGATGTCATAATTGCATCCAATCAGTATGAAAATTTTTGTGGGTCATCTAGGGATAAATTGGTGCACAGAAAAAAAAAATTGATGACATCATCGGTCATGTGGTTCGGCAGCCATATTGTTTTGTTGTCTTTTTTTTTACTTTCAAAAATCTTCTTCTCTGAAACGGCAGAACAGATCGAGGTGAAACTTTACAGATATGATCGTCCCTCCATGAGGAACAAAAGGTTCACACCTATGATGTCATAGGTCACATGGTTTGGCAGCCATATTGGATTTACCCAAAAACCATTAAAAAAATCCCCTTCTCCAGGACAGATCGAGGGGAAACTTCACACACGTGTTCCCCCAGCTTTGGGGATACCAGGGTGTTCACAAATCATTGATAGGTCACATGCTCTGGCAACCATATTGGATTGAGCGAAAATCTTTGAAAAATTATTTCTCTTGAACCACTTGATCAATCGGCGTAAAACTTCACAATTATGATCTAGTAGTGATGCTGAATGTATGTTTTAAATTTCAACCTGATCGGATGCATGGTCTGTCAGCCAGAATATATTTTTTTTGTTATGGGTTATTTTATTTATTTATTTATTTATTTGAATAAGGCTCACTTGGCTGTGCCTGGATGGGTTTGAGGGTGGAGGAGTAACAGCTGAAATGTGACTCTTATCCAGGTTCCTCCTGATGACTTTTGTTTTTTTCTTGTTTAAGTTCCTTCTGATGACTCCAATGCAGGACAGCACCTATTTGGTCTTCCATTTGATTTGAATTGCCTATTTTAATCCCATTCTAAATTCAACTCAATAATAATAAATGTCATGGGTCAGGGTCAAGTGTCAGATCAAAGCGGGACATCTTGGTACCTGGTCATCACTGTTAGCAGTTAAAAAGTGACAGTTCTAGGTATGTCTATTATTACCTCCGCCACCAAAGGTGAAGGACGTTATGTTTTCACCCCTCTCTGTCTGTTTGTTTGTATCTGTCTGTCTGTGTGCAGGATATCTCAAGAAGTTGTGGATGTATCCAGATGAAATTTAGTGGGCAGGTTAGGTGTGTGACAAGGACAAACTGATTGGGTTTTGATAAAGATCCGGATCTGGATCCGACGACGATAATTTTTAAAGTGAATATTCACCATTGAGAGATACGGCCAAAAACGATTATATAGCACGATATTTCAAAAATGTATTGGGCCTGATATGTTCTCGTGGATCAGGCATCACGGGGCGGAGGAGGTATGCGCTCGACCGAGTGCCATTCCAGGTTTATATGTTATCGCGAAGGACTCCGTGGGATATTTAGCATCCAAGCAATGCCAGCAGACGGGATTCCCATTTAACATCCATCCGAAGGACGGCACACACATTAATGAATCACCCTGCTTGTGAAACACACCGGGATGATAGTTGATAGATGAGTCAAGATGCGAACCCATGCTAGAAAGCTTACAGACGAGTATGCTTCCCTCTTGGGCATCTTGTCAGTTCCACAACAACTGAAATTAGTTTATGGAACATTGAAATGTTGTTTTGGTGAAAAACCAACAAACTGTCTCAGACACAACAATCCCTCTTCAAAGAGGTGTTTGTGAGGTACAAGAAAACCTTGTGAGTCAACCTTGAATACCTGCTTTAGAAGTATCGTTCGCTCGAAGTCGTGCCAAAACAAATATGAACGACAACTCGTTGATTTATAAAGAGTTGCGAAATGGAACAGAGCAAATGTTGTGAATGTAAATGTTGTTTGGAGTTCATGAGGATATCAACCCAGAAAGGAAATTATTTGACGACGACCTTTAAGCTTGATTTTCTCTCCTTGGTAATGCAAGATCTTCACAACAGCCTTCAATAGTGTGTAGTAGGTTTATGTGGCGTTTTTTTTATTATCTTGAGAATTGCATGACCTCAGTCTTCTTCGACCCTTGCCATATATAGCTACATATCTAATATATATATATATATATATATATATATATATTTATATATATATATATATATATATATATATATATATATATATATATATATATATTCTGATGTCCCATACTCTGTTACAGAGCGTCGGTGCTGCCGAAGCCATGTATTGGGGAGGGTTATACTGCATGGTTTGCCATTGCCTTCCCGGCAGTAGTTAGGGCATTAATTTGGAATTTGTTCAGGGTGCTGGCGATAGCTCGCCTGCTCTTCGCGAAGGACACCGTGGGGTCTATAATGTCCACTAATTCCAGTAGAGTGACAGACGGGGCGCCCACTTTAAGATCTATCCAAGAGACGGCACACACCTTGATGAATCACACTGCCTGTGAAACACACCGGGATGACAGAAGTGAGGGAGATTAAACATGCTGCCATATGTTTGCAAATACACAAAAATAAAACAAAATACTTTGCACACGTGGGGGATGAAACAACTTACAATCTGTCCGTGCGTTCGGCTGTCTCCTGTTTCTGGTGGCCGCTTTCCACGCCGCGTTTGAAAAAGCTCTGCGCACAGTCATAGCTCAACATTCAACCAGAAGAAATTTTGAACCTTCAGGGATGTTCCCCTTCTTCACGCACGGTCACTCAGGTGCCTTGCCACTCTCTTCACCTCATTGTGAGGACTGGGGGGGGGCGGCGGTGGTTAGGATGGTGATGAGAACTTTTAGACACATTACAGAAGGGCAGGAAAGACTTTGGTTTTCTGCTTAACACTCTTCATGATTTATCATTTCACACAGAAACCGAATACCGAGGCTAGACATTTATTAATGAGATAACTACTATATCTTACACCCTTTAACCCCTATGATCATGCTCACAACAATATTTAACCATGGGAAGGGAAAGGAGTGGGGGAGAGGGTACAATTGGAGAAATTTAAAAAAAGTTCTGGGAAAGGGAGGGAATAAGGTTGGGGATGAAAGGAGAAAAATGTAAAGTCAGTTTGTGTGAACAGGAATAGGATCATTAAAGGAATAAAAGTTATATACACGGAAAAGAAGGCTGTCAGGAAAGCCTAGAGGTATGCACACACTCTCCCTTGAGCTGTCTCTTTACTTGCCTGGGTTCGAATCTCGGCCCAGATACAAACTACCATCCTGGCGTTCTGGAATAGAGAACCATGCTGGGCGATGCATCAATGTGTGTGCACTGTCCCGCAGAAGGACAAGCTGGGGGACCGGTCTTCTGGCACTGCTTGTTTGTACACGTTAAAAATCCCACGAGGTCTTTGGCAAAGAACAAGGGAGTTATTACCGGCACCCTCTACAAATTCCTGCCCAAATCACCTTCAGCTGTGTTCCCGGTGTTGGAGTAGCGACCCATCCAGGACTGTTTCCACCCTTAAAATGTTTCTCCACTAGCCATGAGATGCCGCAGAGTTCTGTAAAACGAAAAATGATATTTTGTAAAATGTCGAAAAGGGTGCGTGTGTGAAGGGTTGTCAAAACTTCATTTTCCACATGATATAAGGCTCGTAGTGGAGCCGCCACACACACACATATACACACACACACACACACACACACACACACACACACACACACACACACACACACACACACACACACACACACACACACACGAACATAAGCGACACAACACAAGACTGTTTGATGAGACAAACACAACCACTGAGCTTGGGGGGAGTGCCGACACTTCCCCGGGTACTCTGGGTACCAGCGACGTCACAACAATGGCACAGATTTTCTCACCACACTCAGAGGGGCATTTCCTAAGGAGGAATTTCTTCCTCCTCATGGAGGCCAACCTATGAGGATTATTCTCGTGTGGATGAGGATGTGTGTCCATGCTCTAACCTTTTCAACGTTAAGCAAGGATCGAGCAACACGCACCATTTTTAAAGTGTTTGGTATGACACGGCCAGGATTTGAACCGCTGACCTCCTAGACTCCCAAACCCTGCCGTTTTAACGTGTATATGTGCAGTAGTGTGAATATTTTGAGCTTCTTTGGCTTACGGGATGGCCTATCGGTATATACATTCGCCTCAAAACAGTCGAGCATGGGTTGAATCACGGCCCAGCTATAAACTATCAACCCAATATCACAATGTGTGTGCCGTCCATCGGATGGACATGAATATATATATATATATATATATATATATATATATATATATATATATATATATATATATATATATATATATATATATATATATATATATATATATATATATTAGGGTGTTCCAAAAAAATGAAAGTTTGATTTTTGCTGCTCCCTGATTTTGCCTTTGTTCCAATACCCCATAAGAACTTATAGGTCAAAAATGAACAAAATTCCATCATATTTAGGGGTTCCTCAAGTTGGCACAATTATGTCCATTATGGAGAGGGCATTTTGCACTGCAATGTCGAAAAGCTCATCTCGGTCTCCTTGGAAAATCTATTCTTTCATCCTATATGACTGCTGTGGTTTTTGAAAATATCAAACAACCATATTAATTGTGAAGTGTACTGCGTTGTTCACATTCGACGGCAAGTTGTCAGTTCCAGTTTGGGAAATTTCAACAATATTGTGCCAACTTGAGGAACCCCTAAACATCCTCCAATCTGCTTCATATTTGGTGTCTATGTGTCTACTGGCAAATGGAACAAAGACACACCCAGGGAGCATGAATAATCATACTTTTATTTTTTTACCCCCTATTATGAAGCATATATATATATATATATACATATATATATATATATATATATATATATATATATATATATATATATATATATATATATATATAGATAAGTCCTGGCAAGGAGGAGTGATGTAAGCGACATGTTTTAATGATTTGATGATGATAGGTTCGGATGATAGGGGAAGGGTTAAAATAGTACTATATGGCATTAATTCCAAAATGGCTGATGTGGCCCTTACATCACTCCTCCTCGCAGTGCCGTGTGTGTGTGTGTGTGTGTGTGTGTGTGTGTGTGTGTGTGTGTGTGTGTGTGTGTGTGTGTGTGTGTGTGTGTGTGTGTGTGTGTGTGTGTGTGTGTGTGTGTGTGTGTGTGTGTGTGTGTGTGTGTGTGTCGGGCATCCTAAACTGAGCGTGCCGTCTCCGGTATTCGTTGGTGGATGTTAAAGATGCCATGGCGTCCTTTGCGAAGAGTAGGTAAGCCATCACCGGCACCCTGAACAAATTCCTGCCCTAACCCACAGAGGGCATTGCATCAGCAGCACAGCCATGCCCTCAGCCAATGATGCTGCATCCTAAATGAGAAGCAGATTAGCTAATTGCCATCATCATTTTGATGAACTGTGAAGAAGCATTTGTTGTGGGTTGGATTAAGAATAAATAAGCCAATGATGTGTTGTACATGAGAAACAATTTTTCACGTCAAGGGGGAAACCATATGAGTACGAGTGCAAGATAGATAAGGTGTTTGCTTTGCATTCCCCAAGACCGCAAACTGTTTACATCCCTGATTTTATATCACTGTACTTTTTATATCACAGGTTACACAGGATTTATTTGCTCGGTATCAGCTGATAACATTAGACTCATTCGAAAAATGCCATAATATAGCGTGTCTCAGAAAAACTTATCAAGTTTGAAATGCTTATAACGTCTTTACGTTTAGCCTTACGATTTTGAGACTGGTATCAATAGGAAGAGCAACACGAAATAGTTATAGAATCACAAGAGCTCAAGAAATTTAGTTTCAAAACGATAACAGTGGAATCATCATTCTTAAGATATCTTCCCACTTGGGAACACTTTGTTCTTCACTTCACCGAGATTTTTTTTTTAAGCAATCAAAGAACCTGGATAAAAGATGATGATAAATTCTGAACTTTTTAGAGTTTCCCTTTATAATGATGCCGGTCTCATATTCATGGGACTGAGAAGAAACGTTGTTAGCCTTTAAAACCTCCGGACCTCCTGAGCCTCAGTGTAATGTATAACCTTACTTGGGCAGATCATATCTAGTGGTTGGCCTCCAAAGCTGGCCACCACCTTCTCTGGAGGGCCTAGTCACTCCTCTGCCATTCTCAGCTTATACTGGTGTCCAAACCCTTTATCTGGAATGTGATGAAATATGGCTTCCCACTGCTGGCTGCTGCTTTCCATCTTGTCCCATTGAGGCCCTGCAATATGTAAGGCCCTCCGCATCATTTGAATCTCACGTTACAAACCATAGGCAGGTTGGTGGCCTCGCATTTTTTTTTAACCAACTCTATTCTGGTCTTGCTCCTGCTCTCTCACCTCTCCGCTGAACCCCTTGCCCCTCCATGTCATGTGTGTTCTGTCAGAAACCATTTCCTTGTCACACCATCCCGTCGAAATTCCATGCTTACCTCAACTTTTTTTTCTACTGATCTCACCCACGGAACTGTCTTCCTGAGTTGGTTGTCACGAGCTCTTCCTTGAAGAACTTCGCGTCCACTCCACCACCCATCACCACCTCATGTTCCCACCTTTCTTCAACAATATCTTTCCTTGTTCTGTGGCACAGATTTTGTTGTCGTCCCACTGTTTACCCTTTGCCCTATTTTGTCTGTTGATCCATTCTGCTCAAGATTGCTTAAGTCTCAATAAGTGTATGAAATATAGAACAACTTTCTAGTACCTCCTCATTTGTTTTGCTTTCTGTCCAACTTGTCTTCCTATCCTCTGTCCGGAAAGATCTCAAAACTTTTTGGTAGTCTGGTCCCCTCTTTCAGAGCCTCATACAGTACACCACCCCATCTCACTTTTCAACCATCTCTTCTTCAGCCTTTAGTTTATCCTTTTTTTGTCCCCCCGTCCCTTCGACAAGGTCGGGGATGGGGGACATCAAAATGAGCTCCGTTCAACCGATCGACCGTCCATGTACTTTTGTGTTCCCGATATTTCAAAAACCGTTGAACATTCAGCTATCATATTGCAGATATCTATTCCTCATGATATTATCTCGACCTGGTGAGATCATGACTGTGATTGCCTCAATCATGTTGCCATGGCAACCATCTCAGTACTTTAGCTTGTGTATGTGATATTTCAAAAACCGTTCAAGATTTACCACCCAAAATGTGTGGGACCTCGAGTATCGGCTCCTTGTTGTAAATAGTCTTTCCTTTTCCTGGCTGCTGTCCCTCCCCGAGCTATCCTCGATTTAACTTCCTCTGAGCTGTTTGAGCCCCAGCCATTGGATGTGAACAGCTCCCCAAATAGTATGTTTGTTATTCCTGTTTGAGCACATAACTCGTGATGCCAAACTCCCAGGTTCAAGTCCCACATACTGTTGGGTGTTTGTGTGTGTGTGTGTGTGTGTGTGTGTGTGTGTGTGTGTGTGTGTGTGTGTGTGTGTGTGTGTGTGTGTGTGTGTGTGTGTGTGTGTGTGTGTGTGTGTGTGTGTGTGTGTGTGTGTGTGTTGCGACATTGTCTCCTAACTTCTTTGTAATCGATGCTGGTGGCTCACAATGATGACGAACCGAATAAATAAACAAACAAATAAATAAATTCCCCACACGTTTAAGCAGCATTCCGAACCATTATGATGGTAATTCTTCCTGAAAGAGTCCAATCCCCTCATTTTCAGTCTTCTGTATATTCTGATTCTGATGTACCATAACTCTGTCACAGAGCATCGGTGTTGCCATAACAGTTTATTGGCAAGGATTACATTTGGTGGTTTGCCATTGCCTTCCCAGCAGTAGTCAGGGCAAGAATTTGGAATTTGTTCAGGGTGCCGGTGAGAGCTCATCTATTCTTCGCAAAGGACACCATGCAATCTTTAGTGTCTACCAACTAGTTTTCTTGCATTTCATCAGCTCAGATCTACACCAGATATTTTCAACATTTTAAATCAGAATCACACGAAGCATTCACTGATGTGCATGAGAGCTCAGATCGACTGCACCTGTAATTTGTGAGCAGCACACCTAATGGTGCATTAACCTTATGGTCATCAATGGTCCATTCACAGGTGCTGTGTTGGTTCATCATGGCTGCATGACAATGTTTGACAGTACAGCCCCATGGCTCATTTGTTCTGCTATCTACCTCATGAGGTATTTGCACCATGGGATCTTTAAAGTCATCCATATGATTTATTATCACTTTGTATGCAGCCTCTGGCTGCTCAATGCATTACTTTCTGGGGTGTGGCTGTGCCACTAATGCAATTCCCCCTGTTTCCAGTAAGCTGATACTCATTTTGCCAACCTCAGAAGGATGACAGGCTGAGTCAACCCAACTGGTGATATTTAACGTCACGACAGGGGCTCGAACTCAAGACCCTAAGATCTTAAGCCAGCCACCTTACCCGTTAAGCCAACACCACGCATCCACATGATCACACAAAGGACACTCCAGTGCCGTGGTCAATGCTTCACAGAGTGACCTGCCATTCCATTGCAGAAATAGATCATCAATTGGACTGTACTTTGTAGTCGGATCTCATTCTCTCTGAATCTGATATATGACCCAGACTCGACACATGAGAATACTCCACCGTCGCTACCAAATAAACCATCCTGGCAGCTCCTCCAGACCAAATGTTTGTCCAATGAGCTGGAAACAAGAAAAGCATTTCGAAGGTTCTTAAGATGACCCAATGGCTGGCAGGTTAAATATAGGACTGATAAATCTACACACTGTACCAACATCGTCATCCTCTACAATCTTATAAAACTGATAAATCTACACACTGTACCAACATTGTCATAATCTACAATCATATAAAACTGGTAAATCTACACACTGCACCAACATTGTCATCCTCTACAATCATATAAAACTGATAAATCTACACACTGTACCAACATTGTCATCCTCGACAATCTTATAAAACTGATAAATCTACACACTGAGCCAACATTGTCATCCTCTACAATCTTATAAAACTGACAAATCTACACACTGTACCAACATTGTGATCCTCTACAATCTTATAAAACTGATAAATCTACACACTGAACCAACATTGTCATCCTCTACAATCTTATAAAACTGATAAATCTACACACTGTACCAACATTGTCATCCTCTACAATCAAATAAAACTGATAAATCTACACACTGTACCAACATTGTCATCCTCTACAATCTTATAAAACTGATAAATCTACACACTGTACCAACATTGTCATCCTCCACAATCTTATAAAACTGATAAATCTACACACTGTACCAACATTGTCATCCTCTACAATCTTATAAAACTGATAAATCTACACACTGAACCAACATTGTCATCCTCTACAATCTTATAAAACTGATAAATCTACACACTGAACCAACATTGTCATCCTCTACAATCTTATAAAACTGATAAATCTACACACTGTACCAACATTGTCATCCTCTACAATCTTATAAAACTGATAAATCTACACACTGAACCAACATTGTCATCCTCTACAATCTTATAAAACTGATAAATCTACACACTGTACCAACATTGTCATCCTCTACAATCAAATAAAACTGATAAATCTACACACTGTACCAACATTGTCATCCTCTACAATCTTATAAAACTGATAAATCTACACACTGTACCAACATTGTCATCCTCCACAATCTTATAAAACTGATAAATCTACACACTGTACCAACATTGTCATCCTCTACAATCTTATAAAACTGACAAATCTACACACTGTACCAACATTGTCATACTCTTCAATCAAATAAAACTGATAAATCCACACACTGTACCAACATTGTCATACTCTACAATCTTATAAAACTGATAAATATACACACTGCACCAACATTGTCATCCTCTACAATCTTATAAAACTGTTAAATCAACACACTGTACCAACATTGTCATCCTCTACAATCTTATAAAACTGACAAATCTACACACTGTACCAACATTGTCATACTCTTCAATCAAATAAAACTGATAAATCCACACACTGTACCAACATTGTCACAATCTACAATCATATAAAACTGTTAAATCTCCACACCGTACCAACATTGTCATCCTCTACAATCTTATAAAACTGATAAATCTCCACACTGTACCAACATTGTCATCCTCTACAATCTTATAAAACTGGTAAATCTACACACTATACCAAGATTGTCATACTTTACAATCTTATAAAACTGATAAATCTACACACTGTATCAACATTGTCATACTCTACAATCTTATAAAACTGATAAATCTACACATTGTACCAACATTGTCATCCTCTACAATCTTATAAAACTGATAAATCTACACATTGTACCAACATTGTCATCCTCTACAATATTATAAAACTGATAAATCTACACACTGTGCCAATATTGTCATACTCTACAATCTTATAAAACTGACAAATCTACACACTGTACCAACATTGTCATACTCTTCAATCATATAAAACTGATAAATCAACACACTGTACCAACATTGTCATCCTCTACAATCTTATAAAACTGATAAATCTCCACACTGTACCAACATTGTCATCCTCTACAATCTTATAAAACTGGTAAATCTACACACTATACCAAGATTGTCATACTTTACAATCTTATAAAACTGATAAATCTACACAATGTATCAACATTGTCATACTCTACAATCTTATAAAACTGATAAATCTACACATTGTACCAACATTGTCATCCTCTACAATCTTATAAAACTGATAAATCTACACATTGTACCAACATTGTCATCCTCTACAATATTATAAAAGTGATAAATCTACACACTGTGCCAATATTGTCATACTCTACAATCTTATAAAACTGTTAAATCTCCACACTGTACCAACATTGTCATCCTCTACAATCTTATAAAACTGACAAATCTACACACTGTACCAACATTGTCATACTCTTCAATCATATAAAACTGATAAATCAACACACTGTACCAACATTGTCATCCTCTACAATCTTATAAAACTGATAAATCTCCACACTGTACCAACATTGTCATCCTCTACAATCTTATAAAACTGGTAAATCTACACACTATACCAAGATTGTCATACTTTACAATCTTATAAAACTGATAAATCTACACACTGTATCAACATTGTCATACTCTACAATCTTATAAAACTGATAAATCTACACATTGTACCAACATTGTCATCCTCTACAATCTTATAAAACTGATAAATCTACACATTGTACCAACATTGTCATCCTCTACAATCTTATAAAACTGATAAATCTACACACTGTGCCAATATTGTCATACTCTACAATCTTATAAAACTGTTAAATCTCCACACTGTACCAACATTGTCATCCTCTACAATCTTATAAAACTGACAAATCTACACACTGTACCAACATTGTCATACTCTTCAATCAAATAAAACTGATAAATTCACACACTGTACCAACATTGTCATCCTCTGCAATCTTATAAAACTGATAAATCTACACACTGTACCAACATTGTCATCCTCTACAATCTTATAAAACTGATAAATCTACACACTGTACCAACATTGTCATACTCTACAATCTTATAAAACTGATAAATCTACACACTGTACCAACATTGTCATACTCTACAATCTTATAAAACTGATAAATCTACACACTGTACCAACATTGTCATCCTCTACAATCTTATAAAACTGACAAATCTACACACTGTACCAACATTGTCATACTCTTCAATCAAATAAAACTGACAAATCTACACACTGTACCAACATTGTCATAATCTACAATCATATAAAACTGATAAATCAACACACTGTACCAACATTGTCATAATCTACAATCATATAAAACTGATAAATCAACACACTGTACCAACATTGTCATCCTCTACAATCTTATAAAACTGATAAATCTACACACTGTACCAACATTGTCATCCTCTACAATCTTATAAAACTGATAAATCTACACACTGTACCAACATTGTCATCCTCTACAATCATATAAAACTGATAAATCTACACACTGTACCAACATTGTCATCCTCTACAATCTTATAAAACTGATAAATCTACACACTGTACCAACATTGTCATCCTCTACAATCTTATAAAACTGATAAATCTACACACTGTACCAACATTGTCATCCTCTACAATCATATAAAACTGTTAAATCTCCACACCGTACCAACATTGTCATCCTCTGCAATCTTATAAAACTGATAAATCTACACACTGTACCAACATTGTCATCCTCTGCAATCTTATAAAACTGATAAATCTACACACTGTACCAACATTGTCATCCTCTACAATCTTATAAAACTGACAAATCTACAAACTGTACCAACATTGTCATACTCTTCAATCAAATAAAACTGATAAATCCACACACTGTACCAACATTGTCATAATCTACAATCATATAAAACTGATAAATCAACACACTGTACCAACATTGTCATCCTCTACAATCTTATAAAACTGATAAATCTACACACTGTACCAACATTGTCATCCTCTACAATCTTATAAAACTGATAAATCTACACACTGTACCAACATTGTCATCCTCTACAATCATATAAAACTGATAAATCTACACACTGTACCAACATTGTCATCCTCTACAATCTTATAAAACTGATAAATCTCCACAATGTACCAACATTGTCATCCTCTACAATCTTATAAAACTGATAAATCTCCACACTATACCAACATTGTCATCCTCTACAATCATATAAAACTGATAAATCTACACATTGTACCAACATTGTCATCCTCTACAATCTTATAAAACTGATAAATCTACACACTGTACCAACATTGTCA
Organism: Eptatretus burgeri; assembly: GCF_056783735.1. Classification (NCBI taxonomy): domain Eukaryota; kingdom Metazoa; phylum Chordata; class Myxini; order Myxiniformes; family Myxinidae; genus Eptatretus; species Eptatretus burgeri. The sequence continues at coordinate 38,504,809 of NC_140965.1, forward strand.
TCCTCTACAATCTTATAAAACTGATAAATCTACACACTGTACCAACATTGTCATCCTCTACAATCTTATAAAACTGATAAATCTACACACTGTACCAACATTGTCATCCTCTACAATCTTATAAAACTGATAAATCTACACACTGTACCAACATTGTCATCCTCTACAATCTTATAAAACTGATAAATCTACACACTGTGCCAATATTGTCATACTCTACAATTTTATAAAACTGATAAATCTACACACTGTACCAACATTGTCATCCTCTACAATATTATAAAACTGATAAATCTACACACTGTGCCAATATTGTCATACTCTACAATCTTATAAAACTGATAAATCTACACACTGTACCAACATTGTCATCCTCTACAATCTTATAAAACTGACAAATCTACACACTGTACCAACATTGTCATACTCTTCAATCATATAAAACTGATAAATCTACACACTGTACCAACATTGTCATCCTCTACAATCTTATAAAACTGATAAATCTACACACTGTACCAACATTGTCATCCTCTACAATCTTATAAAACTGATAAATCTACACACTGTACCAAAATTGTCATCCTCTACAATCTTATAAAACTGATAAATCTACACACTGTACCAACATTGTCATACTCTTCAATCATATAAAACTGATAAATCTACACACTGTACCAACATTGTCATCCTCTACAATCTTATAAAACTGACAAATCTACACACTGTACCAACATTGTCATACTCTTCAATCATATAAAACTGATAAATCTACACACTGTACCAACATTGTCATCCTCTACAATCATATAAAACTGATAAATCTACACACTGTACCAACATTGTCATCCTCTACAATCTTATAAAACTGATAAATCTACACACTGTACCAACATTGTCATACTCTACAATCTTATAAAACTGATAAATCTACACACTGTACCAACATTGTCATCCTCTACAATCTTATAAAACTGACAAATCTACACACTGTACCAACATTGTCATACTCTTCAATCATATAAAACTGATAAATCAACACACTGTACCAACATTGTCATCCTCTACAATCTTATAAAACTGATAAATCAACACACTGTACCAACATTGTCATCCTCTACAATCATATAAAACTGATAAATCAACACACTGTACCAACATTGTCATCCTCGACAATCTTATAAAACTGATAAATCAACACACTGTACCAACATTGTCATCCTCTACAATCACATAAAACTGATAAATCAACACACTGTACCAACATTGTCATCCTCTACAATCTTATAAAACTGATAAATCAACACACTGTACCAACATTGTCATCCTCTACAATCTTATAAAACTGATAAATCTACACACTGTACCAACATTGTCATCCTCTACAATCTTATAAAACTGATAAATCAACACACTGTACCAACATTGTCATCCTCTACAATCTTATAAAACTGATAAATCTACACACTGTACCAACATTGTCATACTCTACAATCTTATAAAACTGATAAATCTACACACTGTACCAACATTGTCATACTCTACAATCTTATAAAACTGACAAATCTACACACTGTACCAACATTGTCATACTCTTCAATCAAATAAAACTGACAAATCTACACACTGTACCAACATTGTCATACTCTACAATCTTATAAAACTGACAAATCTACACACTGTACCAACATTGTCATACTCTTCAATCAAATAAAACTGACAAATCTACACACTGTACCAACATTGTCATACTCTACAATCTTATAAAACTGACAAATCTACACACTGTACCAACATTGTCATACTCTTCAATCAAATAAAACTGATAAATCTACACACTGTACCAACATTGTCATACTCTACAATCTTATAAAACTGATAAATCAACACACTGTACCAACATTGTCATCCTCTACAATCATATAAAACTGATAAATCAACACACTGTACCAACATTGTCATCCTCTACAATCTTATAAAACTGATAAATCAACACACTGTACCAACATTGTCATCCTCTACAATCTTATAAAACTGATAAATCAACACACTGTACCAACATTGTCATCCTCTACAATCTTATAAAACTGATAAATCTACACACTGTACCAACATTGTCATACTCTACAATCTTATAAAACTGATAAATCTACACACTGTACCAACATTGTCATACTCTACAATCTTATAAAACTGACAAATCTACACACTGTACCAACATTGTCATACTCTTCAATCAAATAAAACTGACAAATCTACACACTGTACCAACATTGTCATACTCTACAATCTTATAAAACTGATAAATCTACACATTGTACCAACATTGTCATACTCTACAATCTTATAAAACTGACAAATCTACACACTGTACCAACATTGTCATACTCTTCAATCAAATAAAACTGATAAATCTACACACTGTACCAACATTGTCATACTCTACAATCTTATAAAACTGATAAATCAACACACTGTACCAACATTGTCATCCTCTACAATCTTATAAAACTGATAAATCAACACACTGTACCAACATTGTCATCCTCTACAATCATATAAAACTGATAAATCAACACACTGTACCAACATTGTCATCCTCTACAACCTTATAAAACTGATAAATCAACACACTGTACCAACATTGTCATCCTCTACAATCTTATAAAACTGACAAATCTACACACTGTACCAACATTGTCATACTCTTCAATCATATAAAACTGATAAATCAACACACTGTACCAACATTGTCATCCTCTACAATCTTATAAAACTGATAAATCTACACATTGTACCAACATTGTCATCCTCTACAATCTTATAAAACTGACAAATCTACACACTGTACCAACATTGTCATACTCTTCAATCAAATAAAACTGATAAATCCACACACTGCACCAACATTGTCATAATCTACAATCATTTAAAACTGTTAAATCTCCACACCGTACCAACATTGTCATCCTCTACAATCTTATAAAACTGATAAATCTTCACACTGTACCAACATTGTTATCCTCTACAATCTTATAAAACTGATAAATCTACACACTGTACCAACATTGTCATCCTCTACAATCTTATAAAACTGATAAATCTACACACTGTACCAACATTGTCATACTCTTCAATCAAATAAAACTGATAAATTCACACACTGTACCAACATTGTCACAATCTACAATCATATAAAACTGTTAAATCTCCACACCGTACCAACATTGTCATCCTCTACAATCTTATAAAACTGATAAATCTGCACACTATACCAACATTGTCATCCTCTACAATCTTATAAAACTGATAAATCTACACACTGTACCAACATTGTCATCCTCTACAATCTTATAAAACTGATAAATCTACACACTGTACCAACATTGTCATCCTCTACAATCATATAAAACTGATAAATCTGCACACTATACCAACATTGTCATCCTCTACAATCTTATAAAACTGATAAATCTACACACTGTACCAACATTGTCATCCTCTACAATCTTATAAAACTGACAAATCTACACACTGTACCAACATTGTCATACTCTTCAATCAAATAAAACTGATAAATCCACACACTGTACCAACATTGTCATAATCTACAATCATATAAAACTGTTAAATCTCCACACTGTACCAACATTGTCATACTCTACAATCTTATAAAACTGATAAATCTACACACTGTACCAACATTGTCATACTCTACAATCTTATAAAACTGATAAATCTACACACTGTACCAACATTGTCATCCTCTACAATCTTATAAAACTGACAAATCTACACACTGTACCAACATTGTCATACTCTTCAATCAAATAAAACTGATAAATCCACACACTGTACCAACATTGTCATAATCTACAATCTTTTAAAACTGTTAAATCTCCACACCGTACCAACATTGTCATCCTCTACAATCTTATAAAACTGATAAATCTACACACTGTACCAACATTGTCATCCTCTACAATCTGATAAAACTGATAAATCTACACACTGTACCAACATTGTCATCCTCTACAACCTTATAAAACTGATAAATCTACACACTGTACCAACATTGTCATCCTCTACAATCTTATAAAACTGACAAATCTACACACTGTACCAACATTGTCATACTCTTCAATCAAATAAAACTGATAAATTCACACACTGTACCAACATTGTCACAATCTACAATCATATAAAACTGTTAAATCTCCACACCGTACCAACATTGTCATCCTCTACAATCTTATAAAACTGATAAATCTACACACTGTACCAACATTGTCATCCTCTACAATCTTATAAAACTGATAAATCAACACACTGTACCAACATTGTCATCCTCTACAATCTTATAAAACTGATAAATCTACACACTGTACCAACATTGTCATACTCTACAATCTTATAAAACTGATAAATCTACACACTGTACCAACATTGTCATCCTCTACAATCTTATAAAACTGACAAATCTACACACTGTACCAACATTGTCATCCTCTACAATCTTATAAAACTGATAAATCTACACACTGTACCAACATTGTCAAACTCTTCAATCAAATAAAACTGATAAATCCACACACTGTACCAACATTGTCATAATCTACAATCATATAAAACTGATAAATCAACACACTGTACCAACATTGTCATAATCTACAATCATATAAAACTGATAAATCAACACACTGTACCAACATTGTCATCCTCTACAATCTTATAAAACTGATAAATCTACACACTGTACCAACATTGTCATTCTCGACAATCTTATAAAACTGATAAATCTACACACTGTACCAACATTGTCATTCTCTACAATCATATAAAACTGATAAATCTACACACTGTACCAACATTGTCATCCTCTACAATCTTATAAAACTGATAAATCTACACACTGTACCAACATTGTCATCCTCTACAATCTTATAAAACTGATAAATCTACACATTGTACCAACATTGTCATCCTCTACAATATTATAAAACTGATAAATCTACACACTGTGCCAATATTGTCATACTCTACAATCTTATAAAACTGTTAAATCTCCACACTGTACCAACATTGTCATCCTCTACAATCTTATAAAACTGACAAATCTACACACTGTACCAACATTGTCATAATCTACAATCATATAAAACTGATAAATCTACACACTGTACCAACATTGTCATCCTCTACAATCTTATAAAACTGATAAATCTACACACTGTACCAACATTGTCATACTCTTCAATCAAATAAAACTGATAAATTCACACACTGTACCAACATTGTCACAATCTACAATCATATAAAACTGTTAAATCTCCACACCGTACCAACATTGTCATCCTCTACAATCTTATAAAACTGATAAATCTACACACTGTACCAACATTGTCATCCTCTGCAATCTTATAAAACTGATAAATCTACACACTGTACCAACATTGTCATCCTCTACAATCTTATAAAACTAATAAATCTACACACTGTACCAACATTGTCATACTCTACAATCTTATAAAACTGATAAATCTACACACTGTACCAACATTGTCATACTCTACAATCTTATAAAACTGATAAATCTACACACTGTACCAACATTGTCATCCTCTACAATCTTATAAAACTGACAAATCTACACACTGTACCAACATTGTCATACTCTTCAATCAAATAAAACTGACAAATCTACACACTGTACCAACATTGTCATAATCTACAATCATATAAAACTGATAAATCAACACACTGTACCAACATTGTCATAATCTACAATCATATAAAACTGATAAATCAACACACTGTACCAACATTGTCATCCTCTACAATCTTATAAAACTGATAAATCAACACACTGTACCAACATTGTCATCCTTTACAATCTTATAAAACTGATAAATCTACACACTGTACCAACATTGTCATCCTCTACAATCTTATAAAACTGATAAATCTACACACTGTACCAACATTGTCATCCTCTACAATCATATAAAACTGATAAATCTACACACTGTACCAACATTGTCATCCTCTACAATCATATAAAACTGATAAATCTACACACTGTACCAACATTGTCATCCTCTACAATCATATAAAACTGATAAATCTACACACTGTACCAACATTGTCATCCTCTACAATCATATAAAACTGATAAATCTACACACTGTACCAACATTGTCATCCTCTACAATCTTATAAAACTGACAAATCTACACACTGTACCAACATTGTCATACTCTTCAATCAAATAAAACTGATAAATCCACACACTGTACCAACATTGTCATAATCTACAATCATATAAAACTGATAAATCAACACACTGTACCAACATTGTCATTCTCTACAATCATATAAAACTGATAAATCTACACACTGTGCCAACATTGTCATTCTCTACAATCATATAAAACTGATAAATCTCCACACTGTACCAACATTGTCATTCTCTACAATCATATAAAACTGATAAATCTCCACACTGTGCCAACATTGTCATTCTCTACAATCATATAAAACTGATAAATCTACACACTGTACCAACATTGTCATCCTCTACAATCTTATAAAACTGATAAATCTACACACTGTACCAACATTGTCATCCTCTACAATCATATAAAACTGATAAATCTACACACTGTACCAACATTGTCATCCTCTACAATCTTATAAAACTGATAAATCTCCACAATGTACCAACATTGTCATCCTCTACAATCATATAAAACTGATAAATCTCCACACTGTACCAACATTGTCATACTCTACAATCTTATAAAACTGATAAATCTACACACTGTACCAACATTGTCATACTCTACAATCTTATAAAACTGATAAATCTCCACACTATACCAACATTGTCATCCTCTACAGTCATATAAAACTGATAAATCTACACATTGTACCAACATTGTCATCCTCTACAATCTTATAAAACTGATAAATCTACACACTGTACCAACATTGTCATCCTCTACAATCTTATAAAACTGACAAATCTACACACTGTACCAACATTGTCATACTCTTCAATCTTATAAAACTGATAAATCTACACATTGTACCAACATTGTCATCCTCTACAATCTTATAAAACTGATAAATCAACACACTGTACCAACATTGTCATCCTCTACAATCTTATAAAACTGATAAATCTACACATTGTACCAACATTGTCATCCTCTACAATATTATAAAACTGATAAATCTACACACTGTGCCAACATTGTCATACTCTACAATCTTATAAAACTGATAAATCTACACACTGTACCAACATTGTCATCTTCTACAATCTTATAAAACTGTTAAATCTACACACTGTACCAACATTGTCATACTCTAAATTCTTATAAAACTGTTCAATCTCCACACTGTACCAACATTGTCATTCTCTACAATCATATAAAACTGTTAAATCTACACACTGTGCCAACATTGTCATTCTCTACAATCATATAAAACTGATAAATCTACACACTGTACCAACATTATCATCCTCTACAATCTTATAAAACTGTTAAATCTACACACTGTACCAACATTGTCATACTCTAAATTCTTATAAAACTGTTCAATCTCCACACTGTACCAACATTGTCATTCTCTACAATCATATAAAACTGATAAATCTACACACTGTGCCAACATTGTCATTCTCTACAATCATATAAAACTGATAAATCTCCACACTGTACCAACATTGTCATTCTCTACAATCATATAAAACTGATAAATCTCCACACTGTGCCAACATTGTCATTCTCTACAATCATATAAAACTGATAAATCTACACACTGTACCAACATTATCATCCTCTACAATCATATAAAACTGATAAATCTACACACTGTACCAACATTATCATCCTCTACAATCATATAAAACTGATAAATCTACACACTGTACCAACATTATCATCCTCTACAATCTTATAAAACTGTTCAATCTCCACACTGTGCCAACATTGTCATTCTCTACAATCATATAAAACTGTTAAATCTACACACTGTACCAACATTGTCATACTCTACAATCTTATAAAACTGATAATTCTACACACTCTACCAATATTGTCATCCTCCACAATCCGGAAATGCAGAATGAACTGATCTGCACATTGAGTAATGTTGTGACGGATTCCATCGTGGAAGAAGTCGGCACATCGTGGTTTACCATCAAGGTGGATGGGACGAGGGACCCCACTGAATGTGAGAACATATCAATCATCATTCGCTTTGTATCGGCATCAAATGAAGCAACAGAGCGTCTACTCACAATGGCTACAGCCGACGCTGGAGATGCAAAAACATTGACAGACCTAATAATTGCAGAGCCGACAAAAACAGGACTCGACACGTCAAACATATTAAGTCAGGTGTACGACGGGGGTTTGGTAATGGCTGGGAAGCACGGTGGGGTGCAAAAGTTGTTGCAAGAAATATTGGAAAGAGAAATCTCTTATGTGCACTGCTTAAATCACCAACTCCATTTGGTAGTTATCCACGCACTGGCAGCAGAGAAAGCTGTCACTGATTTCCTCGAGGTTTGTTGTTGCCTGTACAAATTCTTCAGAAAGCCCACTGTTGCTGCACAGTATAAAGGTGAGCAGTTAAAACGACTTCTTGATCAAAGGTGGACGGGACATTTAGCCACAGTGTCTGTGATCATAGGATCTTTTAAGGATATCACATCCTTACTGTCGGAGATTGATGCAGAGCGTGCCTACGGTGCAGAGATGAGGATGGAGGCTATTGGGCTCTTGCGGGAAGTCTCTGGGCCTCCCTTCATGTTCATTGCTATCTTTGTACAAAAACTGCTGATGTTGTTCGATGGCCCTGACAGACTCTTGCAGGCAGAGGACATGGACTTGCTAACGGGGTTGGAACTGGTGGCGAGTGCTGCGGAGTTGCTGAAGAAACTCCGCTCTGAGGATGAGTTCACTGATCTGTGGAACAAGGCCAACGATGCTCACACATCTACACCTGCATCACCAAAACGGAGATGCACAATGCATAAGAACTTGGAACAGTTTGTAGTTTTGGAGACTACAGGACAAAACATCGACAATGAGAAGACGGAACTGCAGAGGGTTTTATACAGCGCAATTGACACTGTGCTTGGAGATATCGCTCAGCGCTTCAGTGAGCGCAACACACAACTCGCCCGTTCACTCGCTGCCTTGAATCCTGAAAATGGCACGTTTTTGGATCCCCACTTGCTCAATCACGTCATGACATTAACAAAGTCAACCATCAGTGAAACAGAGTGTGTGGTTACAAAGCAGTTTATTCGCTCATAAACAGAAAAGCAGCCAAACGAGAGATGGACAACACAAAAACTCCTCTCAACATACGACAAAACTCTGGAAGCCATGCCAAGTGTAGTGACTTCTATGAGACTTGGACTAACATTTGGTGCATCCACTGCCATGTGTGAAAACTCAATTTTCAACATTGAGGAATGTCTTCACTGACCATCGACGGTCCATGCGCCATGCACGCAAGGCACAACTGGTATGGCTGGCCTTCGAGAGAGACCTCACACGTAAATACCTCAATGAATGGAAGGAGAAGGTCCTCAGAAGATTCCCCACCGAGATGCGTCGCCTGCAGCTCTTCTGACAGCGAGTACAGCAGTATAAAAACTCCACGAGGAGTTCAGATTGTGTGTGTGACTGCTGGTGATGCGTGTATGGTTATGGTCAGCACCTGCCGTGGTCGGCTGCTTTGTACTTCTGATGTTTAAGTTAAATGTTGTGTTTGGTGCTTTGCATATCCCATATCTCGTGCTTTGTACTTAACCTTACCTCTGTCACAGTGACTGCTTTAAATGCGGACCTTGTGCTATCTTCAGGCTGGTCGTATTTGCTGTTGATAGTTTAACGTGATGATCGCAGGTCATAGCCCACTGTATCTTATTTCAAATGCACTGATTCTGGTGCCAACCTCCCCCGTTTAGTCATTGTATCTCTGGTATATTGATTTTCCAATGCCAATTCTTCACAACACCTTGTATAAGTGCACCTGAATTGGTGCCAATTGTCTAATCATTGAATATTTGCATTGTGCATGTGCCAGTTTGTTGCGGCTCTCCTGCATTCGAATAATTTTAGGCCAAAAACATTGGAACATATTAAATCGAGCTGAGATCAATTTGGTTAGTATGCAACGGCAACCTCAGTATAGATGTGTCAATGCTGCATGAATACGATACATGAATAGTATACCGGGTTATCAAAAATATTAAATATAATAATTGTGCCCCCCCCCAATCCAGTTCATATGCCCCCCTTAATACTGAGCCCTGGCTAACGGCCTGATCCTCTACAATCATATAAAACTGATAATTCGACACACTGTACCAACATTGTCATACTCTACAATCAAATAAAACTGATAAATCTACACACTGTACCAACATTGTCAAACTCTACAATCTTATAAAACTGATAAATCTACACACTGGACCAACATTGTCAAACTCTACATCATATAAAAATGAGCCCTGGCTACCGGCCTGATCCTCTACAATCATATAAAACTGATAATTCGACACAATGTACCAACATTGTCATACTCTACAATCTTATAAAACTGATAAATCTACACACTATTGATGGAGGCTATTGGGCTCTTGCGGGAAGTCTCTGGGCCTAACTTCATGTTCATTGCTATCTTTGTACAAAAACTGCTGATGTTGTTCGATGGCCCTAACAGACTCTTGCAGGCAGAGGACATGGACTTGCTAACGGGGTTGGAACTGGTGGCGAGTGCTGCAGAGTGCGTGAAGAAACTCCGCTCTGAGGATGAGTTCACTGATATGTGGAACAAGGCCAATGATGCTCACACATCTACACCTGCACCACCAAAACGGAGACGCACATTGCATAAGAACATGGAACAGTTTGTAGTTTTGGAGACTACAGGACGAAACAACGACAATGACAAGACGGAACTGCAGAGGGTTTTTTACAGCGCAATTGACACTTTGCTTGGAGATATCGCTCAGCGCTTCAGTGAGCGCAACACACAACTCGCCCGTTCACTCGCTGCCTTGAATCCTGAAAATGGCACGTTTTTGGATCCCCACTTGCTCCAGCACATCATGACATTAACAAAGTCAACCATCAGTGAAACAGAGTGTGTGGTTGCAAAGCAGTTTATTCGCTCACAGACAGAAAAGCAGCCAAACGAGAGATGGACAACACAAAAACTCCTCTCAACATTCCACAAAACGCTGGAAGCCATGCCAAGTGTAGTGACTGCTATGAGACTTGGACTAACATTTGGTGCGTCTACTGCCATGTGTGAAAACTCATTCTCAACATTGAGGAATGTCTTCACTGACCATCGACGGTCCGTGCGCCATGCACGCAAGGCACAACTGGTACAGCTGGCCTTCGAGAGAGATCTCACACGTAAATGCCTGAATGAATGGAAGGAGAAGGTCCTCAGAAGATTCCACACCGAGACACGTTGCCTGCAGCTCTTCTGACAGCGAGTACAGCGGTATAAAAACGATACGAGGAGTTCAGATTGTGTGTGTGACTGCTGGTGATGCGTGTGTGGTTGTGGTTGCAGTGTGGTTGTGGTCAGCACCTGCCGTGGTCGGCTGCTTTGTACTTCTGATGTTTAAGTTAATTGTTGTGTTTGGTGCTTTGCATATCCCATATCTAGTGCTTTGTGCATAACCTTACCTCTGTGTAATTGACTGCTTTAAATGCGGACCTTTTGGTATCTTCAGGCTGGTTATATTTGCTGTTGATAGTTTAACGTGGTGATTGCAGGTCATAGCCTACTGTATCTTATTTCAAAGTGCACTGATTCTGGTGCCAACCTCCCCCGTTTAGTCATTGTATCTCTGGTATATTAATTTTCTAATGCCAATTCTTGACAACACCTTGTATAAGTGAACCTGAATTGGTGCCAATTGTCTAATCATTGAATATCTGCATTGTGAATGTGCCAGTTTGTTGCGGCTCTCCTGCATTCGAATAATTTGAGGCCAAAAACATCGGAACATATTTAATCGAGCTGAGATTAATTTGGTTCGTATGCGGCGGCAACCTCAGTTTTGATGTGTCAATGCTGCATGAATACAATAGTATACCGGGTTATCAAAAATATTAAATATAATAATTGTGTCCCCCCCCCCAATCCTGTTCATATGCCCCCCTTAATACTGAGCCCTGGCTACGGGCCTGATCCTCTACAATCATATAAAACTGATAATTCGACACAATGTACCAACATTGTCAAACGCTACAATCTTATAAAACTGATAAATCTACACATTGTACCAACATTGTCAAACTCTATAATCTGATAAAACTGATAAATCTACACACTGTGCCAACATTGTCATACTCTACAATCTTATAAAACTGATAAATCTACATACTGTACCAACATTGTCATCCTCTACAATCATATAAAACTGATAAATCTACACACTGTGCCAACATTGTCATCCTCTACAATCTTATAAAACTGATATATCTCCACACTGTACCAACATTGTCATCCTCTACGATCTTATAAAACTGATAAATCTACACACTGTACCAACATTGTCAAACTCTACAATCTTATAAAACTGATAAATCTACACACTGTACCAACATTGTCATCTTCTACAATCTTATAAAACTGGTAAATCTACACACTGTACCAACATTGTCATCTTCCACAATCCTATAAAACTGATAAATCTCCACACTGTACCAACATTGTCAAACTCTACAATCATATAAAACTGATAAATCTACACACTGTACCAACATTGTCAAACTCTACAATCATATAAAACTGATATATCTCCACACTGTACCAACATTGTCATACTCTACAATCATATAAAACTGTTAAATCTACACACTGTGCCAACATTGTCATACTCCACAATCTTATAAAACTGATAAATCTACACACTGTACCAACATTGTCAAACTCTACAATCTTATAAAACTGATAAATCTCCACACTATACCAACATTGTCATCCTCTACAGTCATATAAAACTGTTAAATCTACACACTGTACCAACATTGTCATCTTCTCCAATCATATAAAACTGATAAATCTATACACTGTGCCAACATTGTCATCTTCTACAATCTTATAAAGCTGATATATCTACACACTGTACCAACATTGTCATACTCTACAATCATATAAAACTGTTAAATCTACACACTGTACCAACATTGTCATCTTCTCCAATCATATAAAACTGATAAATCTACACACTGTGCCAACATTGTCATCTTCTACAATCTTATAAAGCTGATATATCTACACACTGTACCAACATTGTCATACTCTACAATCATATAAAACTGATAAATCTCCACACTGTACCAACATTGTCATCTTCTACAATCATATAAAACTGATAAATCTCCACACTGTACCAACATTGTCAAACTCTACAATCTTATAAAACTGATAAATCTACACACTGTACCAACATTGTCATCTTCTACAATCTTATAAAACTGATATATCTACACACTGTACCAACATTATCATCCTCTACGATGTTATAAAACTGATAAATCAACACATTGAAAACATTGTCATCCTCTACAATCTTATAAAACTGATAAATCCACACAATGTGCCAACATTGTCATCCTCTATGATGTTATAAAACGGATAAATCTACACACTGACAACATTGTCATCCTGTAAACAATGTAAACATTGTAACAACATTGTCATCCTCCACAATCTTATAAAACTGATAATTCTCCACACTGTACCAACATTGTCATCCTCCACAATCTGATAAAACTGATAAATCTCCACACTGTACCCACATTGTCATCCTCCACAATCTTATAAAACTGATAATTCTCCACACTGTACCAACATTGTCATCCTCCACAATCTGATAAAACTGATAAACCTACACACTGTACCAACTGATAAATAAATTCCGCAAAACACAAAAACGCAAAAACATCTGAAAACCCACTCCCTGGGAGGACCTCCTGTGCAGCTTCCCTTTGCAGGGCAGCTCACCGGATGCCAGGATTGGGACAAAGCATTCGGGACCCCCAATCTTTGATGAAAGGAGGGAAACCACGGGGTAACATCCCTGGGTCAGATTGTGGGAGAGTGTGTCGGAGTGGTACTGAGGTGTCGTCCACCAGACAACGGTCTCCTTAGGTTCACCTGAGGCGGTCCCTTCGGGTGGCTGCCTGGAATGTCCTATCCCTAAGAGAGGATGATCACCTGTCTCTGTTATCATCTGAGCTCAAGCATTTGGACATCTGGATTGCAGCTCTCTCTCAGGTTCGGAGACTGGATTGCGGTGAGATAATGGTGGGTGGTTACACCTACTATTGGTCTGGTCGCTCTCATGGTTACCATACTCAAGGAGTTGCTGTAGCTGTGTCCAATAACCTGACCCCAATGATAATTGAGGTAACACCGATCAACAAGCGTATTATGAGACGAAGGATCCGTCACTCCTTAGGTGTCATTTCCCTGATTTCTGTCTATGCTCCGACTGAGGCGAGTGATCTCACCGTGAAGGACACATTCGACGCCACACTCGAGTCTGTGGTTGATCAGTGCCCCAGACAAGACACACTTATAGTCTTGGGGGATTTCAGTGCATCAACTGGAACTGATCGGGATGGTTATGAGACATGTGTTGGTCCCCATGGGTCTGGAACTATGAACCAGAATAGCACTAAGTTCCTTGACTTTGCAAGAAGTTATGGACTTAGGGTGGCTGGTTCATGGTTTCAGCACCCACAAGCTCATCGCTGGACTTGGTATTCCAACGCTGGCGGTGTGGCAAAGGAGATTGACCATGTCCTTGTTGACGGTCGCTGAAGGATGATCCAGAACTGCAGGGTCTACCGGAGTGCTCTGTTCCTCAATACCGACCACCAGCTTGTTGTAGCAACTATAAAGCTGCACCTTCAATCCTGGAGAATGGTACCATCCCAGCCGAGGCTGGATGTTGGCAAGCTCACGGATGAGAGAGTAGCTGAGGAGTTTGCGAACAGGCTGAGTTGACATTTGGGATGTCTGGGTGCTTTGGGGGTGTCCTGAAGAGTTGTAGAGTGCCGTCAAGACCACCGTTCTTGATGTTGCCGCTGGATGTCTTGGAACTCACCATAGGGCAAAGAAGAATTTTGTCTCTCAAGGGACAATAGATACCATTGACCAGAGTCGCAGGGCCAGGCTGAATCGCAGAGCTGAGCTGTTCAGGGAGCTGAGGTGTAAAACTGTACGTGCACTGAGGGTGGACAAGGAGGCCGATGTGCGAGGAATCTGTGAGGGGGTAGTGCAACACCTGTGGACAGGTGATTCTCGTCCTGCTTACAGGGGAATTCGCGCATTGCGTTCATCCAAGCCCATCCATCGGAGCACTGCAGTTAGAGCAGAGAGTGGGAGGCTCTTGACAGAGAAGTCTGAAGTGAAGGCCCGCTGGACCGGTTATTTTGAGCGGTTGTACCAGGCTGATCCCCCAGCTGTTGAGTTGGACGTCAAGGGTGTTACAATCCTTGTTGCTGACCCTCCAATCAACTGTGGTCGACCTTCACTTGTGGAAACACGGGCTGCAATGAACCGGCTGAAAAGGGGTAAAGCTCCAGGGATCTGTGGCATCCATGCTGAACTTCTCAAGGCTGGTGGAAATGCTGCACTCATGTCATTACATGCAGTTTTGTGCTCTGCCTGGAACACAGGCATCATCCCAACTGATTGGAAGAGGGGCCTTGTTGTCCCTCTCTGGAAAGGGAAGGGTGATCGCCAAGACTGCAACAACTACCGAGGTGTGACACTGCTCTCAGTGCCGGGCAAGGTCTTTGTTCGGATAATTCTTGATAGGGTTCGCCACCATCTGCTTGAGCACCAGCGTCCAGAGCAGTCAGGCTTTACACCAAAGAGGTCAACGATTGACCGTATCCTTGCTCTTCGTGTCCTCACCGAACGCAGACAAGAGTTTCAGCAGGGGCTGCTTGCAGCCTATGTTGATCTCTGTAAAGCGTTCGATTCAGTAAATCGGGATGTCCTCTGGAGGATTCTTGGTCTTCGTGGGGTGCCAATAAAACTGATCAATCTGATGTCTCAACTATACTCTGGTACTGAGAGGGCTGCGAGATGTGGTGATACCATCTCCGACTTATTTCCAGTTGTTTCTGGAGTTCGTGTAGTGACCCCATACTTTTCAGCGCTTGTATGGACTGGATTTTAGGGAGGATGTCAGAAAGATCAAGCTGCGGTGCATCGTTTGGAAATGTCAAGATCTCAGACCTTGATTTCGCAGATGATGCAGTCATCTTTGCGGAGACTTTAGATATCCTTTTGGGGGCCCTTGAGGTGCTGAATGAGGAGTCGGAGCTGCTGGGATTACGGGTTTTTTGGATCAAAACTAAGATCCAGGCTTTCAATGACATCTTGGATACTGCTGTCCTGTCTTTGTCTGTTTGTGGTGAGGATGTCGAGGTCGTGGAGAGATTCACTTACCTTGGCAGTGATATTCATGTCTCTGCTGGCTGTGAGTCAGAGGTCAATAGACGTCTGGGTCGGTTCTGGGGAGTCATGGATTCACTGGATCATGGGGTGTGGCGCTGCCGGTACCTGTGCGGGAGGACGAAAGTCCGAGTCTTCAGGCCCTTGGTGATTCCAGTCTTGCTCTATGGATGCGAGAGTTGGACTCTGACCAAGGATCTGAGACGGAGAATTAATTTCCTTGGTACCAGGTCTCTTCGGAAAATCCTTGGCTATCGCTGGTCAGATTTTGTGTCCAACGACCAGTTGCTGAGAGAGACTCGGATGAGATTTGTTGCCTGCATGATCCGTGAGCGTCAGTTGCGGCTGTATGGACATGTGGCTTGTTTTCCTGACGCTGATCCTGCTCACGAGATTCTCTCAGCGAGGGAGTCTCGTGATTGGAGGAGGCCAATGGGCCGACCACGTGCCTCGTGGTTGCAGCAGGTTGACCATCATCTCAAGGAGATGGGGATGGGCCTGGCATCTGCCTGGGGGAAGGCCAGACGGAGGCCCCTGGAGTACCGGCGGAAAGTGGACACAGCGACGCGCTGTTCTGGCACATGCTCCCATACCTGCCCTGACCTGTACCAACATTGTCATCCTCTACAATCTTATAAAACTGATAAATCTACACACTGTACCAACATTGTCATCCTCTACAATCTTATAAAACTGATAAATCTCCACACTGTACCAACATTGTCATCCTCTACAATCTTATAAAACTGATAAATCTCCACACTGTACCAACATTTTCATCCTCTACAATCTTATAAAGCTGATAAATCTACACACTGTACCAACATTGTCATACTCTACAATCCTATAAAACTGGTAAATCTACACACTATACCAAGATTGTCATACTTTACAATCTTATAAAACTGATAAATCTACACACTGTATCAACATTGTCATACTCTACAATCTCATAAAACTGATAAATCTACACACTGTACCAACATTGTCATCCTCTACAATCCTATAAAACTGGTAAATCTACACACTATACCAAGATTGTCATACTTTACAATCTTATAAAACTGATAAATCTACACACTGTACCAACATTGTCATACTCTACAATCTCATAAAACTGATAAATCTACACACTGTACCAACATTGTCATCCTCTACAATCTTATAAAACTGATAAATCTCCACACTGTACCAACATTGTCATCCTCTACAATCTTATAACACTGATAAATCTACACACTGTACCAACATTGTCATCCTCTACAATCTTACAAAACTGATAAATCTACACACTGTACCAACATTGTCATACTCTACAATCCTATATAACTGGTTAATCTACACACTGTACCAAGATTGTCATACTCTACAATCTGATAAAACTGATAAATCTACACACTGTACCAACATTGTCATACTCTACAATCTTGTACTTGTTCATTAAATGTAGCACATCAGTTATCCCACTTTCACACCTCCTCATTCAAAGCGATCACTAATCGCTCATGTTCATCACATTGATAAATCACAAGTTATTATTGAGGGGGTGGGGGAGGTTGTTTTACTTTGTTTGTTTAAAGATTTGTGGTTTGGCAAATAATGTAACTTGAATGATGTCGATGCATTTATTATAAGTGTTAAAGAAATTAAAAAATTGAGGAAGTTACATTCATCTAAATCGTGCAAAGTGAATAAAAAGAGGAGAGGAGAGGGGAAGGGGAGGGGAAGGGAAGGGGAGTGGAGGGGAAGGGAAGGGGAGGGGAGGGGAATGGAGAAGAGAATTTAGGAAGGGAGGGGAGGGGAGAGGAGGAGGGAGGGGAGGGGAGAGGAGGAGAGAAGGGGAGGGGGGAGAGGAGGAGAGAAGGGGAGGGGAGGGGGAGAGATGGGGAGGGGAGGGGGAGAGATGGGGAGGGGAGGGGGAGAGATGGGGAGGGGAGGGGGAGAGATGGGGAGGGAGGGGGAGAGAATGGGAGGGGAGGGCAAGAGAATGGGAGGGGAGGGCAAGAGAATGGGAGGGGAGGGCAAGAGAATGGGAGGGAGGGGGAGAGAAGGGGAGGGGAAGAAGGGAAGGGGGAGAGAAGGGGAGGGAGAGAGAAGGGGAGGGGAGAGAAGAGGAGGGGGAGAGAAGGGGAGTGGAGGGGGAGAGAAGGGGAGGGAGGGGGAGAGAAGGGGAGGGAGGGGAGAGAAGGGGAGGGGAGAGGGAGAGAGAGAAGGGGAGAGAAGAAGAGAATTTGGGAGGGAGGGGAGGGAGGTGAAGGGAAGGGGACGGGGAGAGAAGGGGAGGGGGAGAGAAGGGGAGAGGAGAGAAGGGGAGGGGGAGAGAAGGGGAGGCAGGAGAGAAGGGAAGTGGAGGGGGAGAGAAGGGGAGTGGAGGGGGAGAGAAGGGGAGGGGAGGCGGAGAGAAGAGAAGGGGAGGGGAAGGGGAGAGAATGGGGGGAGGGGAGGGGAATGGGAGGGGAGAGAAGGGGAGGTGGAGAGAAGGGGGGGAAGGGGAGGAAAAACGAGATGGAGGGAGATGGGAGGGAAGGGGAGGAAATTCGAGAGAGAGAAGGGAGGGGATTCGAGAGAGAGAAGGAGAGGGGAGGGGAATGGAGAGAGAAGGGGAGGGAGGGGAATAAAGAGAGAAGAGGAGGGGAGGGGAGAGGAGGGGAGGGGGAGAGAAGGGGAGGGGAGGGGAGAGAAGAGAAGGGGAGGGGAGAGAAGGAGAGGGGAGGGGGAAGGGGCGGGGAGGGGAGAGAAGGGGACGGGAGGGGGAAGGGGGGAGGGGAGAGAAGGGGAGGGGAGAGGGGGAGAGGGAGAGAAGGGGAGGGGGAGAAAAGGGGAGGGGAGAGAAGGGAAGGGAGGGGGAGAGAAGGGGAGGGGAGGGGAGAGAAGGGAAGGGAGGGGGAGAGAAGGGAGGGGAGGGGAGAGAAGGGGAGGGAGGGGAGAGAAGGGAGGAGGGGAGGGAGAGAAGGGGAGGAGGGGAGATAAGGGGAGGGGAGGGGAGAGAAGGGGAGGGAGGGAGAGAAGAGGAGGGAGGAGAGAAAAGGAGAAGAGAAGGGTCGGGGAGGACAATGGAGCGAGAGAGAAGGGGAGGGAAGGAGAGAATTTGGGAGGGGAGGGAGGAGAGGTGAAGAGAAGGGGAGGAGGAGAGAATGGGAGGAGGGCAAGAGAATGGGAGGGAGGAGAGAAGGGAGGGGAAGGGGGGAAGGGGAGGGAGAGAGAAGGGGAGGGGAGGGGGAGAGAAGGGGAGGGGAGGGGGAGAGAAGGGGAGGGGGAGGGAGAGAAGGGAGGAGAGAAGGAGAGAATTTGGGAGGAGGGGAGGGAGAGAAGGAGAGAAGGGAGGGAGGAGGGAGGGAGGAGGGGAGAGAAGGAGGGGGAGAGAAGGGGAGGCAGGAGAGAAGGGGAGTGGAGGGGGAGAGAAGGGGAGGGGAGGGGAGGAGGAGAGAAGGGGAGGGGGAGAGAAGGGGAGGGGGAGAGAAGGGGAGGGGAGGGAGAGAAGGGGAAGGGGAAGAAGGGAAGGGGGAGAGAAGGGGAGGGGGAGAGAATGGGAGGGGAGGGCAAGAGAATGGGAGGGGAGGGGGAGAGAAGGGGAGGGGAAGAAGGGAAGGGGGAGAGAAGGGGAGGGAGAGAGAAGGGGAGGGGAGGGGGAGAGAAGGGGAGGGAGGGGGAGAGAAGGGGAGGGGAGGGGGAGAGAAGGGGAGGGGAGAGAAGGAGAGAATTTGGGAGGAAGGGGAGGCGAGAGAAGGAGAGAATTTGGGAGGGAGGGGAGGGAGGTGAAGGGAAGGGGAGGGGGAGAGAAGGGGAGGGGGAGAGAAGGGGAGGCAGGAGAGAAGGGGAGTGGAGGGGGAGAGAAGGGGAGGGGAAGGGGAGGAGGAGAGAAGGGGAGGGGGAGAGAAGGGGAGGGAGGGGAGAGAAGGGGAGGGAGGGGAGAGAAGGGGAAGGGGAAGAAGGGAAGGGGGAGAGAAGGGGAGGGAGAGAGAAGGGGAGGGGAGGGGAGGGGAGAGAAGAGGAGGGGGAGAGAAGGGGAGTGGAGGGGGAGAGAAGGGGGAGAGAAGGGGAGGGGGAGAGAAGGGGAGGGAGGGGGAGAGAAGGGAGGGGAGAGAAGGAGAGAATTTGGGAGGAAGGGGAGGGGAGAGAAGGAGAGAATTTGGGAGGGAGGGGAGGGAGGTGAAGGGAAGGGAGGGGGAGAGAAGGGGAGGAGGAGAGAAGGGGAGAGGAGAGAAGGGGAGGGGGAGAGAAGGGGAGGCAGGAGAGAAGGGAAGTGGAGGGGGAGAGAAGGGGAGTGGAGGGGGAGAGTAGGGGAGGGGAGGCGGAGAGAAGAGAAGGGGAGGGAAGGGGAGAGAATGGGGGAGGGGAGGGAAATGGGAGGGGAGAGAAGGGGAGGTGGAGAGAAGGGGAGGGGAAGGGGAGGGAAAGGGAGGGGAAGGGGAGGGGAAAGGGAGGGGAAGGGGAGGGGAACGAGATGGAGGGAGATGGGAGGGAAGGGGAGGAAATTCGAGAGAGAAGGGGAGGGGATTCGAGAGAGAGAAGGAGAGGGGAGGGGAATGGAGAGAGAAGGGGAGGGAGGGGAATAAAGAGAGAAGAGGAGGGGAGGGGAGAGGAGGGGAGGGGGAGAGAAGGGGAGGGGAGGGGGAGAGAAGGGAGGGGAGGGGGAGAGAAGGGGAGGGAGGGGGAGAGAAGGGGTAGGGGAGAGAAGGAGAGGGGAGGGGGAAGGGGCGGGGAGGGGAGAGAAGGAGAGGGGAGGGGAAGGGGCAGGGAGGGAGAGAAGGGGACGGGAGGGGGAAGGGGCGGGGAGGGGGAGAGAAGGGGAGGGGAGAGGGGGAGGGGGAGAGAAGGGGAGGGAGAGGGGGAGAGGGAGAGAAGGGGAGGGGGAGAAAAGGGAGGGGAGAGAAGGGAAGGGAGGGGGAGAGAAGGGGAGGGAGGGGGAGAAGGGGAGGGGAGGGGGAGAGAAGAGGAGGGGAGGAGAGAAAAGGAGAAGAGAAGGGTCGGGGAGGACAATGGAGCGAGAGAGAAGGGGAGGGAAGGAGAGAATTTGGGAGGGGAGGGGAGGAGTGAAGAGAAGGAGGAGGAGAGAAGGGGAGGGGGAGAGAAGGGGAGGGGAGGGGGAGAGAAGGGGAGGGAGGGGGAGAGAAGGGGAGGGGGAGAGAAGGGGAGGGAAGGGGAGAGATGGGGAGGGAGGGGGAGAGAAGGGGAGGGGGAGAGAATGGGAGGGGAGGGCAAGAGAATGGGAGGGAGGGGGAGAGAAGGGGAGGGGGAAGAAGGGAAGGGGGAGAGAAGGGGAGGGAGAGAGAAGGGGAGGGGAGGGGGAGGGGAGAGAAGAGAAGGGGAGGGGAGGGGGAGGGAGAGAAGAGGAGGGGGAGAGAAGGGGAGGGGAGGGGGAGAGAAGGGGAGGGAGGGGAGAGAAGGGGAGGGAGGGGGAGAGAAGGGGAGGGGAGAGAAGGAGAGAATTTGGGAGGAAGGGGAGGGGAGAGAAGGAGAGAATTTGGGAGGGAGGGGAGGGAGGTGAAGGGAAGGGGAGGGGAGAGAAGGGGAGGGGGAGAGAAGGGGAGGCAGGAGAGAAGGGGAGTGGAGGGGGAGAGAAGGGAGGGGAAGGGGAGGAGGAGAGAAGGGGAGGGGGAGAGAAGGGGAGGGGAGGGGAGAGAAGGGGAGGGGAGGGGAGAGAAGGGGAAGGGAGGGGAGAGAAGGGGAGGGGAGGGGAGAAGAGCGGAAGGGCAGGGGAGAGAAGGGGAGGGGAGGCGGACAGAAGAGAAGGGGAGGGGAAGGGGAGAGAATAGGGGAGGGGAGGAGAAGGGGAGAGAATGGGGGAGGGGGAGGGGGAGGGGATGGGAAGGGGGAGGGGAAGGGGAGGGGAGAGAAGGGGAGGTAAGAAGGGGAGGGGAGAGAAGGGGAGGGAGAGAAGGGGAGGGGAGAGGAGGGGAGGGGAGAGAAGGGGAGGGGAGAGAAGGGGAGGGGAAGGAGAGGGGAGGGAGATGGAGGGAGATGGGAGGGAAGGGAGGGGATTCGAGAGAGAAGGGGAGGGGATTCGAGAGAGAAGGGGGGGGCTTCGAGAGAGAGAGAAGGGGAAGGGGGAGAGAAGGCGAGGGGAGGGAAAGAGAAGGGGAGGGGAGGGCAGAGAGAGAAGGGGAGGGAGGGCAGAGAGAGAAGGGGAGGGGAAGAGAAGAGAGATAGGGAAGGGAGGGGAAGAGAGGGGGAGGGAAGAGAGAGGAGGGAGGGGAAGAGAGACAAGAGAGAGAAGAGAGAAGAGAGAGAAGAGAGAAGAGAGAAACACACACACACACACACACGTGGGGAAGAGAGAGAGAGGTGGGGAAGAGGGGGGAGGGGAGGGACAATGTGGGGAAGAGAGAGGCAGGTGGGGAAGTGATGCAGGTGGGGAAGAGAGAAAGGTGGGGAGGAGAGAGAGGGTGGGGAGGGAAGAAGTGGGGAAGAGAGAGGTGGGAATGGGAGAGGTGGGGAAGAGGTAGAGGTAGGGAAGTGATGGAGGTGGGGAAGAGAGAGAGGTGGGGATGGGAAGAGAGAGAGAGATGGGGAGGGGAGGGGCGATGTGAGGAAGAAAGAGAGAGGTAGGGAGGGGAGAGGTGGGGAAGAGAGAGAGGTGGGGTAGAGATAGAGGTGGGGAGGGGAGAGGTGGGGAAGAGAGAGAGAGAGGTGGGGTAGAGATAGAGGTGGGGTAGAGATAGAGGTGGGGTAGAGATAGAGGTGGGGTAGAGATAGAGGTGGGGTAGAGATAGAGGTGGGGTAGAGATAGAGGTGGGGTAGAGATAGAGGTGGGGTAGGGATAGAGAGAGATAGAGAGATAGAGAGATAGAGAGATAGAGAGATAGAGAGATAGAGAGATAGAGAGACATAGAGAGATAGAGAGATAGAGAGACAGAGACAGAGACAGAGAGAGAGAGAGAGATAGACAGAGACAGAGACAGAGACAGAGACAGAGACAGAGACAGAGACAGAGACAGAGACAGAGACAGAGACAGAGACAGAGACAGAGACAGAGCTCCGAGAGAGAGAGAGAGAGAGCGCCGAGAGAGAGAGAGAGAGAGAGAGAGAGAGAGAGAGAGAGTGAGAGAGAGAGAGAGAGAGAGAGTGAGAGAGAGAGAGAGAGAGAGAGAGAGAGAGAGAGAGAGTGAGAGAGCGGGGCGATGTGGGGCGATGTGGGGAAGAGAGAAATGAGAGGTGAAGGGGTGATGTGGGGAAGAGAGAAATGAGAGGAGGGAGGGCGATGTGGGGAAGAGAGAAATGAGAGGAGGGGAGGGCGATGTGGGGAAGAGAGAAATGAGAGAAAGAGGAAGAGGAAGAGAGAAATGAAGAGGGAAGAGGGAAATTAAGAGGGAAGAGGAAAATGAAGAGGAAAGAGGAAAATGAAGAGGGAAGAGGAAAATGAAGAGGGAAGAGGGAAATGAAGAGGGAAGAGGGAAGAGGAAAGAGGAAAATGAAGAGGGAAGAGGGAAATGAAGAGGGAAATGAAGAGGGAAGAGGAAAGAGAAAAATGAAGAGGGAAGAGGAAGAGGGAAATGAAGAGGGAAGAGGGAAATGAAGAGGGAAATTAATAGGGAAATTAAGAGGGAATGAGGAAAATGAAGAGGGAAGAGGGAACTGAAGAGGGAAATGAAGAGGGAAGAGGGAAATGAAGAGGGAAATTAATAGGGAAATGAAGAGGGAAGAGGGAAGAGGGAAGAGGGAAATGAAGAGTGAAATGAAGAGGGAAGAGGGAAATGAAGAGGGAAATTAATAGGGAAATGAAGTGGGAAGAGGGAAATGAAGAGGGAAATGAAGAGGGAAATGAAGAGGGAAGAGGAAAATGAAGAGGGAAGAGGGAAGAGGGAAATGAAGAGGAAGAGGGAAGAGAGAAATGAAGAGGAAGAGGAAGAGGAAGAGGGCAATGGGGAGAATAACGCGAGTCGGGGAGGAGAGAAAGGTGGGGAGGAGCAACATCTGAAAGCCAAACCGGAATGTAGTGACGTGCAATCAAGTGCGGGTGGGAGGGAATTAGGGGGTGGAGGAGGAGGAGGAGAGGGTGGTTTGAACAGCGAGACCGACGCAGCCAGAGACCGTGAGGAAAGTTGAGACAGAAGTCTGCGCGAGAGGGAGTGAGGGACACGCAGAAGACGAACCTGATAAAAGGAGACGATCACATCGGTTTGCCGATCACACACGTGTACACACCATGGCAAGGATTCTCGTGCTGCTCATCTGCACTTTCGCCGTCCTCGAATCCTCGGTAAGTTGGTGCGCTCCGCTCTATCCAGTTCATTAACTCCATCACTGCTTTCACTCACTCCGAGTGTGTAGTTTACACTCTGATACACACACACACACATACACACACACACACACACACACACACACACACACACACACTCACTCCGAGTTTGTAGTTTATACTCTGATACACACACACTCACTCACCCTGAATGTGTAGTTTACACTCTGATACACACACACACTCACGCACTCCGAGTGTGTAGTTTACACTCTGATACACACACACACACTCACTCCGAGTGTGTAGTTTACACTCTGATACACACACACACACACACTCACTCACTCCGAGTGTGTAGTTTACACTCTGATACACACACACACACTCACTCACTCCGAGTGTGTAGTTTACACTCTGATACACACACACTCACTCACTCCGAGTGTGTAGTTTACACTCTGATACACACACTCACTCACTGTTCGGCTGTGCAAGCCTTTCCTCATGTTCATGCAGCACATCGACCTCGTCTCGGGGGTTTCATGTTGGCAGCTCCACCACGGGGGGGAAACACGTCGGTTCGAGGTTTGTTTCTTCCCTCTAATTATGGTACAATTGGAAATTTATCAAAAGCTCTTTATCCAATGTTATGTGGAGTTGGTAAGTTCCAGTTATTTCTCACCCTCCCCTATTTATATTTATTTATTTATTTTTAAACACCCTAACTCTCCTATTTATCTTTATATTATTTATTTATTTAAACACTCTACCTCCCCTATTTTTATTTATTTATTTTTAAACACCCTACCTCGCCTATTTATATTTATATTATTTATTTATTTATAAACACCCTACCTCGCCTATTTATCTTTATATTATTTATTTATTTAAACACTCTACCTCCCCTATTTTTATTTATTTTTAAACACCATACCTCCTCTATTTAGATTTATATTATTTATTTATTTATTTAAACACCCAACCTCCCCTTTCCATCAAGCCCCGGTATGTGGGTCTGAAGACCGGGAAGGCTTTATACGTCCTCTTGAAAGGATTGGAATTTGATCTTTCGACCCGAATTGTGTTTGGACGCAAATCGAAAGCATTATGAACGGACCAGTTGCAGGGGGGCACGGGAGGACGCTGGGGAAGTTCGAATGGTGTATGGGATAGGGGCTAGGGGGAGGGGGTAGGCGGGAAGTCGAGGGGGGCATTGAAAGAAGAAAAAAATGGGGGGGGGGCTTTGTAAGGTGGGGGTAAGGCAGGAAAGAGCGGCTTAGGAGACTCTTTGAGCTTTTACACATTTTTAGCATTCACGGGGGGTTATCTTGGTTAAGCACAGCACTTGTGCAGTCTTCTCATGCGCGTGCTCAGCGGGGACCGCACGGCGTCCTTAAAGATCCAGTGCATCCCTGATTCTCCAGCACCTCTTGCTGCAAATTGTGACGTTCCTCGACTCTCTTTCTGGGTGGCCCCGATTAGCAGAGATCTTTTTTGCGCCTCTTTTAGCTGGATTTTAACTTTTCTAAACAAACAAAAAAAAGGTTTCAAAGCGCTTTAAAAGGTCTACCTGCGCGACCCGTCGCCCCCCCCCCTTGCGAGCACAGAACTTGTCTTGCACAAGTAGTTCGCTCGACACTCGTGATCGTTTAAAATATTTACCGACCCCTTTTATTTATATTATTTTTTTTAAAGTGTGCAAGTGTCATCAAACTGAGATGATGATCATCGTGGGTCTGCAGCCATGAGTTGTTTGAATGGTCCACTCAAGAGTTTAATCAACATGCTTTTCATATATATATATATATATATATATATATATATATATATATATATATATATATATATATATATATATATATATATATATATATGTGTGTGTGTTGAATCAAACCCCGAACTTGACAAGGCAGTAGGGTGCAAATCGAATCCCATCACAGCGCTTGCTGCATGACCTGCCAGCAACAAGTGTCACCTGCCACATGAGCACATTGCGTCTGCCCTGCTCATCACCAGTCATATACATGTAATCGGACGTTGTGGTGTAATAGTTAAAGCATCTGCTCTGAGTCTGGGAGGTCAGTCCTTCAAACCCCAGACAAATCATACCAAAGACTATAAAAATGGTACGTGCTGCTCCTTCCTGGACTTTCAGCATTTAAAAGGATAGAGCACCAACAGACAGCATTGGGAGCGCAATGGCAACCCACCATGATGACCCTTTCCAAGAAACTGCTTCGGCAGCACAAACGGGCACAGACAAGATAGCACCATCCAAGATGTCATTGAAAGCCTGTATTTTAGTTTTGACCCAGGAAACCGGTAATACCAGCAGCGCAAGCTCATCATTCAGCACCTCGATGGTCCCCAAAAGGATAATATAATATATATATATATATATATATATATATATATATATATATATATATATATATATATATATATATATATATATATATATATATATACATACATACATATTATTCATTACTTAAGTATGCTGTTTTTCTGGATCGTGGGTGTATTTATATTGGCCCGAGGCTCAGCAGCTTTGGCGAATGAACAGGAATGAATTTATCCGTGCGGAAGGTGCTGGCGTTTGTGAGCAGCGCAGCAGGATGGGTCTTTAAGTTGTTGTCCGTGGTTCGATTTCTCGGTTAATAAGTTTATAATCGTATGCTGCTGCACCGCGTGCTGCGCTCTGAAACAAAGTTGACATTTCGAATGCATCCATTATTATTTACTTGGCCAATTTGTTCTCCGAGTGTTTTGTCTCTCAGTCAAGTTTACCGGGATCTTGTATCGTACTTATTGGATCAGAAGTTGTCAGGTTGGTTGGTTCTCATTTTGATACGTACTGAAAGCAGCTTTGAGAAATTTTGTTGTACAAAAAGCTGTTGGATAAATGGTTTTATCTGTCCTTGCTATCAGCAGATTCTTGTCGAGCCATATTGATGATGATATCGACTACAAGAGCACTCGGTTGAGCGCATACCTCCACCACGTAATGCCTGATCCACAAGAACATGTCGGGCCCAATACATTTTTCAAATATCATGTTGTTTATCGTTTTTTGGCCCTCTCTCAATAGTATGGTCTCAATGGTCTCAGTTTTTGGCCTCTCTCTCGTCTGAATCCTTCTTCAACTTTTTGAGATGTCGTGCTATACTGTATATTAGTTTAGTCGTATCTTCAATGTCAGGTCAGGTAAGGGAGAATGCACCAGAGTAGCGCATCGCTGCGTCCACTTTCTGCCGGTACTCCAGGGGCCTCTGTCTGGCCATCCCCCAGGTAAATGTCTTGACCATTCCCATCTCCTTGAGATGCTGATCAACTTGCTGCAACGAGGCATGTGGTCGACCCATTGATCGCTACTCATCAGGCTCCCTCACTGAGAGAATCTGGTGAGCAGGATCAGCATCAGGAAAAAGAGCAACATTTCCACACAGTCACAGCTGTTGCTCACAGAATATGCAGGGAACAAATCCCATTTGAGTCTCTCTCAGCAACTGCTCGGAAGACACAAAGTCATCCCAGCGAGAGCCAAGGATTCTCCGAAGAGGCCTGAAACCAAAGGAATCGAGTCTCCATCTCAGATCCAAGTCTCACATCTGTAAAACAAGACTGGATGCACCAAGGGCCTGAAGACTTGGACTTTCGTCATCCTCCACAGGTATCAAAGGTGCCACACCCCATGATCTAATGCCTCCATAACTCCCCAGGTCTGACCCAGACATCTGTTGACCTCTATCTCACAGCCAGCAGAAACATGAATATCACTGCCAAGGTAAGTGAATCTCTCCGTGACCTCAACATCCTCACCACAAACGGGTAAAGACAAGATAGCAGTATCCAAGATGTCATTGAAAGCCTGGATCTTAGTTTTGACCCAGGAAACTGGTAATACCAGCAGCTCCAACTCCTCATTCAGAAACTTGAGGGTCCCCAAAAGGATATCTAGAGTCTCCACAAAGATGACTGCATCATCTGCGAAATCAAGGTCCAAGATCAACATTCCTAAGCAATGCACCACAGCTTGATCTCTCCGACATCCTCCCCAGAATCCAATCCATACAAGCGCTGAAAAGTATGGGGTCACTACACAAACTCCAGTAACAACTGGAAATAAGTCTGAGATGGTATCACCACATCTCGCAGCCCTCTCAGTACCAGAGTATCGTTCAGACATCAGATTGATCAGTTTTGGTGGTACCCCATGAAGGCCAAGAATCCTCCAGAGGGCATCCCGGTTCACTGAATCAAATGCTTTGCAGAGATCAACATAGGCTGCAAGCAGCCCTTGCCAAAACTCTCGTCTGCGTTTGGTGAGGACCCAGAGGGCAAGGATACGGTCAATCGTTGACCTCTTTGGTGTAAAGCCTGACTGTTCTGTGTGCTGGTGCTCAAGCATATGGTGGCAAACCCTATCAATAATTATCCAAGCAAAGACCTTCCCGGCACTAAGAGCAGCGTCAACCCTCTGTAGTTGTTGCAGTCCTGACGATCACCCTTCCCTTTCCAGAGAGGGAAAACAAGGCCCCTCTTCCATTCCGTTGGGATGATGCCTGTTCTCCAGGCTGAGCACAGACATGAGTGCAGCATTTCCACAAGCTTTGAGAAGTTCAGCCTGGATCCCACAAACTCCAGGAGCTTTACCCCATTTCAACCGGTTCACCGCAGCCTGTGTTTCCACAAACGAAGGTGGATGACAGTTGATTGGAGGGTCAGCAAGAGGAATAGTAACACCCTTGACATCCAAATCAGCCTGGTCGAGCCTCTCAAAGTAACCAGCCCAGCGGGCCTTCACTTCAGCGACGCAAAATCCTTAGCTACCCTCTCATCCTTCATCTTGCCAACCTCCAGTCTGAGCTGGGATGGTACCATTCTCCCAGAATTAAGCTGAAACTTCAGAGTTGCTACCACAAGCCTGTGGTCGGTATTGAGGAGCAGAGAATTCTGGTAGACCCCGCGGTTCTGGATCATCCTCCAGCGACCATCAACGAGCACATGGTCAGTCTCCTTCACCACACCATCAGCGTTAGATTACCAAGTCCAGCGATGAGCCTGTGGGCACTGAAACCATGAACCAGCCACCCTAAGTCCATGACTTCTTGCAAAGTAAAGGAACTTTGCACTATTCAGGTTCACATTCCCAGACCCATGGAGACCAACACATGTCTTATAACCATCCCTATCAGTTCCAGTCGATGCATTGTAATCCCCCAAGACTAGAAGAGTATCTCACCTGGGGCACTGATCTTCTTGCGTATGGCAGCTTCGTTGCCGGGGTAGATATCATTTCTTGGAAGCGCGACTGTGCCGCTGATGCAGTGCCCTTCTGCCAGTACACACTGGTACTCATTTCGCCGACCTTGGAAGGATGACAGGCTGAGTCAACCCCCTGGTGTAATAATTCAGCGGCCAACGGGGCTTGAACTCAGGACCCCAGGATCCCAAGCCTCCACCCTAATCACTAAGCCAGCACCAGGCTTGGGGCACTGATCAACCACAGACGATAGCATGGCATGGAATGCGTCCTTCACGGTGAGATCACTCGCCTCAGTTGGAGCATATACAGAGATCAGGGACACGACACCCAAGGAGTGACGAATCCGTCGTCTCGTAATACGCTCGTTGACCGGTGTTACCTCAATTGTCATTGGACACAGCTCCAGCAACTCCTTGGGCATGGTAACCATCAGAGCGAACAGACCCCAATAGTAAGTGTAACCACCCACCATGAACTCGCCACTATCTGGTCTCCGAACCTCAGAGTGCTGCAATACCAATGATCAAATGCTTGGGCTCAGATGATAACAGAGATGGGTGATTATCCTCTCCTCGGGATAGGACATTCTAGGCACCTAACTGGAGGGACACCTTCAGGTTAATTCAAGGAGTCCGCCTTCTGGTGGATGAGACGCCAGCACCACTCCACCACACGCCACCTCAATCTGCCCCCCCTCCCCAAAACCCGTGGTTTTCCTCCTTTCCTCAAAGAGTGGGGGTCCCAAAGGCTTTGCCCCAATCCTATCATGCAGTGCACTGCGGAGGGCAGCTGCACAGGAGGTACTCCCACGGAGTGGGTTTTCAATTTTCTTTGCATTTTTGTGTTTTGCGGAATGAAGGGTTTTACGGTGGTCAGAATGCAAATCCTGCCACCAACCTCAAAATAAAAAAGTAGTAATCCAAATGCAGAAGGATATCCGCAGACAGTTGGGCATTAGATATGGATGGCTGTTGGCTCACTAGGAGCTCCTCCGCCCTTTGACAGGTTTTGTTTTTAATCTTGCTGGGTGTCCATATTAATACACCCTCTTCACCAAGAAACTTGGTGGGTGAGCCGGTTTAGTTGCCGACAACTGGACCATGGAACAGGTTGGTACAGGTTTACATGGTACCTGTAACACGTCGCGGATCTAATCTGGCTTTACTTGACAATAAATCTCAATGGTGAAGAATCACTTTGAAAATTAGGTCACTCGGTGGTGCGCATACCTCCACCGCGTAATACCTGATCCACGAGTACATATCGGGCCCAATACATTTTTGAAATAATATGCTAATATTTTTTGAAATATTTTAGCCCTATCTCTTAATGGTGAAGAATCACTTTTAAAGTAAAATAACTCATTTCCAGATCTGGATTCGGGTCTTCATCAATTCGTCATGGTCACACTCAACGTGTCCACCAAATTTTGTCCAAATCCGTCCACAACTTTTTGAGATATTGTGCTATATATTAGTTTAGCCCTATCTCTCTGGTGAAGAGTCACATTAAAAATTCTAGTAGTCTGATCCGGATCCGGATCTTCATGAAAATCCAATCATTTCGTCCTTGTCATGCACTCAACCTGTATTTTATGGGGGGGGGGGGAGTGAGGGACAGAGTAGTTGGTGGGAGAGAGAGTCCACTTTACCCTTTTCTTCTTGATCTGTCCCCATCTTGTGGTTGCCTCTATATTTTTGCCTGCAGGTACATCATTAAACTGATGCAGTGTTAATCAGGATGCTTTGTTGTTCTTGTTCTTAACTGTGGGTTAGATGAAACACTTAATGTCTTATGGACAACATAATTTCCAGAAGTTGTTTTTGTTTGCTTACGAGAGAGAGTTCCGGTATTCCTTTCAGGACTTACCCATGTGGTGGACAGTACGAGGCCAAATGCTGCACGTAACAATCTAACACAAAATATGAGGGTGTGTTGAAAGGTAATACTGTTACGAATCTGGAAGCCGTGATCTCTCAACATACAGGTCCTATAGAACAGTTATATCGGTAAATATGGGTTTTTAGTTGGGGTCCCCATCCCTCGTTTAATGGGTGAATAAATGTACATGCACTGTGAGTTATTTTAATAGTTAGGATTTTTACATCACTCACAACAACTACGGCGATTGCAACAACAACGCCATCTTCACTCACACAGCGACAACCCTCTGCTCCCGGCATTCTCCGTGCGCTCGCTGGAATGCGGGCATGTTCGGAATTCATTGGCGGACTGAATTCCATTCCCAAATATGGTCATGAACCGATTCGCTTGGCTGCGCGCCAAGTAAGGGAATGCGTCATGTCCCACCCACTGAGAACGGGCCACGATGAGCGGACTGAATTCCATTCCCAAATATGGTCATGGACAGGTTTGCTAGGCCACACACCCGAGAGCGGGCCACGCCTGAGCGAACTGCGCCCGAGAGCGGGCCATGCCTGAGTGAACCGCGCCGGAGAGCGATAAAAAGGAACTGAGAGCAAATATTCCGGTGGATCTGCTGGAGCTCAGAGAGGAAGAATTCGCGCCCGTTCAAAACGCATCTCTCGAGGCTGGGCGAAAGGCATCTCGTCACTGGCACGCTCTGGTTCCCGGGTAATCTCGTCTTGTGGCTGGCGTGGTCTGCATCTGGCTGCCCTGGTTCCTTCTTGGCCGACTGGTGCTCCGGGAAGGTGCGGACTTCGAGCCGCGCGGCGCGGCCAGGTAGCCTGTGACTTTCTCGTCCCTCAGCTCAACTTCCCTCCGAGCTGAAGGGATAATAAAGACCATTTTGGGTCCGTTTATTTTGAGTGTGCGTCTGTGTGTGGGCCCGTCTGTAAGTAGGAATTGTTTAAGTGCTCTTTGCTGTACATACTTGCATCTCTATACTCAGATAACTCTACTTCTTGCGTGCTCCCCCTTTCCCCCATTATAAATAAATACATTTGTTAAACGTATCAGTTCGTTGCTGTGTTTCCTCCATTGGCTAAGCATGGCGTGTGTTGGTGAATTACAAAGGCTGTTGCTGCTGTAAATGTACATTTGGACCGACGGGACTTCGGCAACCATCCGCTCGGGTTGCACATGGGTCGGACACGCTAACAGTGCCGTCGAGGGTGTGAATACTCGGTAACTCGCCACGTGGATCTCTCGGTATTTTGAAGATTGGCAAATAACCCTGTACCACGTGGTGGAATTATTGATGATTCACGGTCCGGTAAGGGACCCGTACCCTCGGAGTTTTCCGAAAGGTACGATATAGATTCCGGGTGTTCAGTAGAGTCGACCCTACCGTCCCACCTAGCGGTCGTGCTCACAGCCGATACCCGGTCTGCATCAATACCTCCTATTTTTCTCCAAAACAGATAAAGATATTTGAATAAAACAAAGATAGTAACAAACAATTTTTGTTCTACCATGTGCATTATTTATTTATTTTTACAAACATGATGTAGGGCTCCCACACACACATGGACATACAGAATAATTTATGTGAACATAAGAATGTTAGATATGACGAACACAGCCACTGAGCTTTGGAGAAGTACCGTAACTTCTCGGGGCACTCTGGGTACCAGCAACGTCGCAACATGGTGCCGCTTTTCTTATGCACGCATAGGGGAATTTCCTCCTCCCCATGGATACCAACCTATTGGGATTGTTCATGCTCTTAACCTTTTAAATGCTAAATATCAAGCAAGGAAGCAGCACGTCCCATTTTTAGAGTATTTGGTAGGATTTGGCCAAGGTTTGAACTGTCGATCTCCCAGACTCGGAGTGGATGCTTTAACCATTACACCACCGAGTCTGGTACTGCTACAAAGGATCACCAGCCCAGACATGGCTCCATCAGATTGTGGTCATCTCCACAAAGGTGTCCCTTCCGTTTGGAGAAGAGGTAATCTGATGGAGCCAGGTTTGGGCTTGTGATCCTTTGTGGGGGTACTCCATTGACCATCTTTTTATCTCAGGATCGTAATAGTGCACCTACCTCTTGTATACTCTCGTATCCGCTCGTCCCGACTCTCGTATCCAGTCGTCGCCGGTACTTCCGACTCTCGTGTCCGGTCGTCCCGACTCACATCCAGCACTTCATGCTTCATTGCATCAACAACGTTATGCTGCTTGACGAACGTAGCACTGAGACATCAAGTGTCAATCACAAAACCTTGCACCCAGTGCCAGAAAGAACTATTGTGCAGACTGCACTTTTTCGTTTGACTATCTTAACGTGTTTTGGATAAAATGAATAGGAGGCATTACCTTTCAACATTGTCTCGTACGATGACTCGAAAAATGACAAGCGTGTGCTGTGGACA
Organism: Eptatretus burgeri; assembly: GCF_056783735.1. NCBI lineage: Eukaryota > Metazoa > Chordata > Myxini > Myxiniformes > Myxinidae > Eptatretus > Eptatretus burgeri. Next base: position 38,539,088 of record NC_140965.1, read on the forward strand.
TTATTACCCTCACTGAAGGAGAAGATATTGCGTGTGAATCTGTCCGTGTCTGCCTGGGTCTCTTTATTTGTTTGTCCACACAAAATTTTGTGTTTTTCTGCACAGCTGCTTGTCGGATTGAAATGAAATTTTCACCACATGTGCGGCTACTCATGTAGAATGTTTTCATGATAATTATGACATGATAGGTCATGTGGCATGGCAACCATGTTGGAAAAATGGAAAAAAAACTTTGGACCTCTGTCTCTGACACCTTACCAAGGAAGAAATTGAAACATGGGAAGTACTCCTCATGGGGAATGTGATTTTATTTTTTAGTTTTTTTTAAAAAATGACGTCATAATTGCATATGTAGACCGCTAAATCTGATTAGTATGAAAATTTTTGAGGGTCATCTAGGGATAAAATGGTCCAGAGAAAAAAATTTTTGATGATGTCATCGGTCACATGATTCAGCAGCCATATGTTTAAAGAATAAGAAAAATCTTCAAAATCTTCTCTGAAGTAGCTTAACAGATCAAAGTGAAACTTTACACGTATGACTGCTTATCCATGACAAATAAAAGGTTCATACACATGACATCATAAGTCACATGGTTTGGCAGCCATATTGGATTGAAGAAAATATTAAATAATGTTTTTTTCTGGAACCGCTTTATCAATCGACATGAAACTTCAGAATTATGATCCAGTAGTCATGGGGATTACATGTTTTAAATTCCAACTTGATCAGACACATGGCCTGGCATCCAGCATTGTTGGGGATTTTTTTTTGATCTGGATTCTTTCTTTCTTTTTTTCTTTTTTTTATTTTTGAATAAGGCTCACTTGGCTGTGCCTGGATGGGTTTGAGGGTAGAGGAGTAGCAGCTGAAATGTGAATCCTATCGAGGTTCCTCCTGATGACTTCATCTTTGCTTTTTGCTTGTTCAGGTTCCTTCTGACGACTCCAATGTACGAGTGTACCTATTTTGTTTTCCATTTGATTTGGATTGAATTTATTTTTAATCCCTTTAAATTCAATTGAATAATAATGAAAAACGTCATGGGTCAGGGTCAGGTGTTCAATCAAACCGGGTTGCATTAAAGCGGGACGGTCATCACTTCCAGCGGTTATAAAGTGGCAGTTCAAGTTATGTCTCATTAATTACATAACACACCAGTATAAAAATGCCACGCAAAATTCACCACACAAAACAAGTTCTGGTGAGGATCTGCAATCTCTGAGTGCTCTTTCTAGTTTTTATTTGCAGTCTCGGAGAGGAAATTAAATTTGCAGATGTATAATGATTCATCGGCAATGCAGACAAAGCGAGAGAATCCACTACTAATGTATGGAACAGAAGCTCAAAATATGATGACAGTTGCACTGCTTTGCTTCCTTTCACTGCCTCTTGCTGCCATGTTTTTTTTATTATTATTTATCATTTATTATTATTATTTTTTTTTCTCTCTTTGCCTCTTCGAACCCTCTGAGATCATCTTTGTTTTTTTCTTTTCTTTTCTTTTGCTTTTTTTTTTTTTTCTTCTGATGAGTACAATTTGTTCTCTTTGAAAAAAAAATAATCCACAAATATGTTCAGACTTTTTTTTTTGTGTTCAGACTTTATGTTATATTTTGGAACATCCTTATTTCCAAATTGAGCCAGAACCCCACAGAGTACATCTATGTACCCAGCATGTAACAATGAGACCTGATAAATGATGCCTGCACACTTCTGGCCGAAGATGTCTCTATGGTCAAAACTCTTGACCTGATACTTGTTTGCTGGGCAACCATGCTAGTTATTCGTGCCTTCATTTTTGAGTTTCACGACGAGCTATATGATCACGACAATGTTATTCTCTCATCAGAGTTTGCCACATTAAGCTTTGTACTTGTGGAATACAAAGTGGGTCAACAATGTAAACACCTATTTTGTGTACTCTAATGCCTACCATAAAGCTTTCTCCACTAATCTTCTTCCAGTAGATGTAGAGGGATAAATGTGAGATTATGAAGTTGTAATTTTTTTTTTTTTTTTTTTGCAGTTGCAGACACCTTCACACCTGCTCATTTCTTTCATGAAAATAAATGGTTCTTAAACACCTGCACAGATTTTGCCTGCAACTCAACTGTCCAAAAGCACTAATGCTGTGCGATTATCTGCCTGGTTTGGCTTGGTAATTGGTGCTGCTTTTGATCTGTCATATGTAAATAGTCTTCAGTAATGAGAAAACTGAACTGTAATGCTCCTCTATCCTGAGGCAATAGCATTGTGCATGTATTGCATACCCTGCTGTGCATGATTACCACCGAAGGTAGACGTCGGTTGTTTTCACCCCTGTTTGTTTGGTTTTTCGATTTGTGAGTCGGATATCTCAAAAGGTTGTGGACTCATTCGGATGAAACTTGATGAACGGGTTGGGTGTGTGACGAGGACTAATTGATTCAATTTTCATGACGATCCGGATCTTGATCCAGATATGAGAATTTAAATATATTTTTAAGTGCTTATTCACGATCGAGAGATGGGGCCAAAAACGATATACATCATGATATTTTAGTAAGTTGTGGACGAGTTATAACAAAACTAGGTGGCTGAGTTGGTTAGGTGAAGCTACAAGCCGATTTCGATTTTGGTTCAAATCCAGATTCAAATCCGCCCCATCAGTGGGATACAAAATGTGAACTGTTCAGACTGGCAGAGGTATGTGCTCCACTGAGTGAGATTCTGTTTCCCATATTTCTTTTGACATGCCTCGTGTTAAAAAAATTCTCAGAACGGAGAAAGTTCAAAATACTTTGTAAAGGATGTGGGTTCCATGATTGAACAATGATAATCCCACAGTGGTGGAATACCCTTTGAGGAGTGTTTTTGAATACCGACAGGAGGGTGGAATTACCGTATGGTATCTGAAAACTTTTACCAAATTGGGAGGGTGAGACTGCTCAACCTCTCAACCTGTACATCTTCTTACCCCCCCGCCCCGCCCCCCCAAGAACAGTTTTATCCCAGTTGTGGTGTGCCTGGATCAGATTCAATGCTACTGTTTGTATTGCGAACATTAGCTTATTGTTTTAAAATTATGTTTGAAAATTTTAAACTGTCCGGTAAATTTCTGGAATCGCTGTAATGATAATGACAGTAAAACTAAAATCATCAAATGCAGATTGTTATTGAATCTTTACATTACAGGCTCTGGTTACTATAAAGTTGGAGCCGAAACATATATCCAAGAAGGGGAAAAGAATATATTAAGCGATGTGGGTACAGAGTTGTGATTGCTTACAACTTCTTGCAAGTAAAGCATTTTGGGGGAACAAGCTGTTGAAGCTGACTAATGCTAGGCTGGGATGCATTCGCATGAAGGGATTGGCATACAAAAGTTAATTCCTTCCTTGAATTTACTATTGTGCTCAAAAAGTTCTGAAATGTGTGACTGCTCTGGTGTGGTAGGAATAGGAGGAGGAGGAGGAGGAGGGAGAGGAGGAATGGAATGGTGGTTTGGCTATTTCAACACCAGTCGGTTATGCTTATAATGCCAAAGCAAACAACCCTGCTAAAAAGGCTGCGTTCCAATCCTGTGGTGTGTTTGAGAGTGTAAAACACCATGACGCTTTTTTACCTGAACCTATTTGTCACGCGACAGGAATGGACACACAAACAGCCCAAGTGTGTTTGTGATCTTGGAGGATTCTGTCTGTCTGTCGATGTTATCTCCATATGCGGGTTTCAAAATATGGAACGGAGTCCTCCCAGATCTCAAAGTATCCACCTCCGTTTCATAAAGAGATCATGATTCATGGATCAAGTTGTGAATTTTTTTTCTTGTGCCGAGGGCTCTTTTGAAGATTGTTACTGAGCCCCGGATAGCTTCCAACTGTAGTTAGCTTGTAGTGATATTCCCAGGGACGGTTTTTAATATCTCTGAGGTTCTTCGTCGTCATTCCTGTAGCTCCAACTATCACTGGTGCAATTTTGGCATTCTTCAGCTTCCAGGATATTTTCACTTCGTTTTTCAGGTCTTGGTATTTGGTCATTTTTAAAAATTTATTTCTGCATTGTTTAGTCCAAAATCACTGGGAACTGAAACCTCAATTAGCAATGTGGTTTTTTTTTTCTTCTTCTTCTCAGCACTATATTCGGTCACAATGCTTTGTTTTCCATGTTCACGCTCAATGGGATCATCAGGTCATACATGGGTGTTACTTCCTTCTTCTCAATTATTGCTTTTGGTTCATGTTTCCATGAGCTTTTCCGGAAATGGGATATCAAAGTTTCTTTCGCAGATGTGCCAGTGGATTACTTCACATTCGTTGTCATGTCTTTGTGTTCTCAGCTGTTCTGACATGAGTTTTTTACATCCCGATAGGAGGTGGCTCGTGCTTTCTGGTTCTACCTCGCAAAATCTACATTTGTCTGATTGATTCAGTCCCACCATTTTCTTGAAGCCCCTTGGTGTAGTGTCCCCAGTCTTGGGCATTTATTGTGATTCCTTTTCCATCCCCGTTGAACTGGCCTCTCCTTAGCCATTGCAATGAGCCTTCTTTGTCTATGCCCAGTCTGTCCAACTCTATTTATTTATAACTTACAAAATCTAAAGATTTCGTCAGTATATTGATGAATTCCGTCCTCTGTTTGTGTGTGTGTTTGTGTGTTTGTTTATTGGCACGATAACTCGGGAACGGAAGAAGCTACCAATGTCAAATTACACCACGTGATTCAGGAGGGTGATGGCTAGCGCTATTCAGATATTGGTCAAAATTGGTCAAAGTTCAAGGTCACAGTGAGGTCAAACTTCCAAAAAATGATAACTCGAGAAGGGAAGAAGCTACCAATGTCAAATTACACCACGTGCTTCAGGATGGTGATGGCTCGTGCTGATTGGATTTTGGTCAAAATCGGTCAAAGGTCAAGGTCACAGTGAGGTCAAACATTCGATTTTTTGATAGTTTGGTGCAGAATAATCATAGAAACTTCTGGTTTGCGTCACTACCTTCTCTTGAGACAGCTTTATGAGACAGTCAGAGGTCAATTTGACGATTTCGTATGTACCAGTCTGACTGCTTGTTTATTTCTTTATTATACCTTCTTTCTCTTTTGGTGTATATCTGTTGATATTTCGCTTGATATTTTTTCTTTCATCTCTTTTTGCAATCGTTGGGGTTGTATTTGTTTGTTTGTGGTTTCATGTGCGACATCTTATCTTTGCACCTGCCTGGAATTTTTTGTTAGGTGGGTTAGGGATACACTCTCTGGCTTGCTGTCTTTATGTTTGTGTACAAATTTGATTTTGTCATCTGTTGATCTCCAGAATTGTGCGTGCACGTGTTTTTTTCACATTTTATTGCCTGAAATGTAATTGGAAGTGGTTGCTGATCAAAAATCTAATGGAATTATTAAACATTTAAATATGTGGGCAGATTGTTGTTTTTTTTTCTTTGTAAAGGGGGGAGAGTGAGATTCAGGTAGACACTGGTAGCTCCAGAATAGTGTTGAGAAATATTTGGTGGGGAGAGCTATAACGGAAAGCTTTAGGGTTTGGCTATAGTCAAATAAAATAAATACATGGGTTGTAGAAAGTAAGAATTTTGAATAATGATGCCTTGTAGGCAGAAAATGGAGAAAGGTGGGGTGAGAGGAGGGATGGGACTTTAATTTGAGGCAGACAGACCTCAATCCTGCTTCCCAAGGGCGCAGTCACAGTAGGATAGCTCATCTTCTGTCATGATTGCTCAGTGTTAATGTGTTCACCTGTGAAATAAACTATTTTGTATAAGGGTTTGATCTTTGGCACAATTTAATTGGATGGAAGACCCTCCACAGGAGGCATCAATTTATGGAAAAGCTGTGCTTCAGAGGAGACATGAAGCAAGCTGTCTCATCAATAAACACTCTGAATGTTAAAGATCTCATCATGTAGTCACTAAACTAGGCTTTTGGGCCGGTTATCTCTCCTCGGGGACCCTGCCAATAGATTTGGCAAGATGTGATTCGAGGTCATTAGAGAAATCTATTACTTTGTGTATTTTCTTATAAATGGTGATTATATAATCCCCTTGGAAGCTGAAAATGGTTTCACAATTAGGCTTCCAATGTCACTGTCGTTGAACGCAAAATGGAAAAATGTATTTTATTCACTACTTGTGCTAATTGAAGCTGTAAGATTGAGGATGACTCGCTTGGTATTGTCCTCCTCATTGAACGGTCTAGTCTCCACCTGATTGCCTCAACGAGAGCTCGAATATCATCTGATGTTCCGGCATCCGGCATGACAAGGACGAATGGTCCGGATGCATATCCGGCTTATCGGTGGTTTACAAAACGTAAACTGTTCAACCTGGCAGAGGTATGCACTCCAATGAGGGTCGTTGTAGTTCTGATATTGGGCCATTATGTGCAAGTCCCTTTAAAATTCCTGATTTGGAATTTGCTATAATAGTTAGCGCAAACTAGAGTGAATGTGGTTGCTCAGGTGTACTATCACACAGGTATGATGGGCCAAATGGCCCACTGCTTTGTTAGTTAATTGTATAACTTGTGTTTGACACCCAAACTGTGCTGTTGTGTAAAAACGAAGTTGAGCTCGAAGAGCACATAATTTGACTAAATTATACTTGCCCAAACACACCCTGCAAGTAAAGCGATGCCAGACTGTAGGATAGACCCGAGTTCTTGCCCATTATTTTGTCCTCAAATAATGCATCTGTTTAAGGGTCTGATTAAAAAAAAATTAAATAAAAATTATGGTGCTTTTTCAGGTTCATATCTGACAGAACTGTGCAGACTGCAAAGGCAGCACTTACCTTTGAACTATCTTGTCTGGGTTTGATTCCTGAATCGACTCAACTGTCAGTTTGGTGCTTCACGGGCAGCACGTTTGTTCACGGAGTGTGCAGTCCCTTGGTTGGAGGTTAATCTGGGAACTTTATGTTAGCATTAGTTGATGGATGTTAAAGATTCCACAGGGTCCTTCACAGACTAGATGTGAGTTTTTCACCGGTACCCCAAACAAATTCATAATTCTTCTCCAAATAAGCTCCAGGTCTGGCCATCCAGTTTGTCAAAGACTGAGGCCAACCATCTCCCACAGCCGACCCCACAAGAAAGTGGGATAAATTATGGTTATTGAAAAAGTAGTAGTAGTAGTAGTAGTGCTTCTTTCAGATTGAGATGTGGAGATACTCATAAGGCCGAGGTCACATTTGCTCTACGGCGAGGATATGGCGGCCGTACGCCCTCTGAATTGACAGAAACGTGCGGCGGCCGCAGAGAAACTGAGGTGGCCTCAGGGAGGCCCTACGCCGTTTGGCTATATTTTACAGGCCGTAGGGGCGCTGTGGAATTCTAGCGCGGAGTTATAACTTTTTTTCATTTCTACGTTCGCCGTAGCAATTAGACAAGCCAAGCTATGACGTAGATGTGTTCCACGTCGACCGTACGTAGGGCGTACGGTGGGCTTGCGTTATTCGTGCAGCTGCCGTAAGCTCTTCTCAATGAAAAATGAATTTTCCCAACTCCAAAAAAATTACGGCGGCCACACTATTTCCACGGTCGCCGTACGTTGGCCTTGCAGTCTGTGTGACTACCTGCGGGCAACGCAGGATCGATACACGGTGCACCTACGTACGGCCTCCGTGGCAGTCTGCGTCGACCATGCGTCCACCGTGCACTACCGCTGGAGATCGGAGTATAGGTGATTGCCTATACCGTGGTGACCCCAGAATCCCAATTTAAGTCGTTCCAGGAGGCTGTTCGGATTCCAAAAATATTTTCCCAATTAGAAATAATGGAGTGAATTAATCCGTCCGTGGACCCAAAGAAAACCCACTTTCAAGACACTTTAAACTGAAATTCCCCATGTTTAAGGTAAAATAAGATGAGTAAATGACCTTCGGTGGCGGTGTATGGTATGTAAACTGGTACAATCACCACATCCAAAGGCCCACACAGGCTCGTGCTCCGGCCTGGGTTCCGATCGCTCGCGCACTCTGCGAGAGCGCTGCCCCCAAGGCAGCTCATCAAACATGATGCCCCCAGAACCACAATCACTTTCATCAAACGCATCGGGCTGACGTAATCATGGATATTCCAAATTGCAACCGGTTTTGCTGTGAAATTCAATCCTTGCCCGACAGTCCGTCACACCACGTGATCTGATTGCTTTTTTTGTTATTAATTAAAAACAATAAACATCACAAATAAAGGAGAAAACACGAGGTAAGGCCTAAGTCACATTTTGCTCGGCGGCCGGAGGGTCTACAAAATGTACGGGCACGAGCAATTATAAAGCGGCCGCAGTATTTCCACGGTCACACAATGTAGCAGTCACACATGTTTTTATTTTTCGGGGAGCTGCACAACTTATTTGTAAATCGTGGAGACCGAAAACGTGGGGGTGCCGTACGGTCTTTGATTTGATGTCGCCCGGTGACTTTAGGGCGTTCCTGCAGCGGCCATAGAATTTTCAAGGCAGACGCAAGGTGGCCCCTATGCGAACGTGCGGCCAGACGGACGGTAACGAATTGGGTTAATTTTTTTACCATTTCTTTTGTTTAGGCTTGTCGAATTTCTACGGCGAACGTAGAAATGAAAAAAAGTTGTAATTCCACGGTGACCTTACGGCCTGTAAAATATAGCCAAACGGCGTAGGGCCACCCTGAGGCCACCTCAGTTTCTCTGCGGCCGCCGCACGTTTCTGTCAATTCACAGGCCGTACGGCCGCCGTGTCCTCGCCGTAGAGCAAATGTGACTGAGGCCTAAAGTAACGATCGACACACGAGAGATGCTTTCACGAGTACTTCCACCGACGAACTGAATGAACAAAGCGCGACGATGCAGCTCGAACAGGTGGGGGAGACTTGTGAACAAACATGAACACTACGTTGTGTTTGGTTTTTTTTTAAATGTATTAGGATTTTAGGGCAAAATCTTCTCAAAAATTGTTCGGATTCCAATTTATTCAAACAATGGGGCGTTCGGATTCTGGGGCACCACGGTATATTATAGTTATAGTATATTCAGTTATATATATATATATATATCTTCTTCTTCTTCTTTCGGCTGCTCCCGTTAGGGGTCGCCACAGCGGATCATCCGTATGATCCGCATAGTGATTTGGCACATGTTTTACGCCGGATGCCCTTCCTGACGCAACCCTGGTCGCTTCTTACGACACAGGGATATGGTATACCTATTTTAACCGGGTATACACCGGCCCAGTACACTGGTACTCATTTCGCCGACCTCGGAAGGATGACAGGCTGAGTCAACCCCTATATATATATATATATATATATATATATATATATATATATATATATATATATATATATATATATATATATATATATATATATATATATATATATATATATACTGGTATATTTTTATTTCATTAAAAAAAAGAACTGGTATATATACCCACTCGTTATCATCCGTATGGCCGCACGTTCGCCTTAGGGCCTCCCTGCGGTCGCCTTGCGGGCACCTTGCGTCTGCCTTGAAAATTCTATGGCTACCGCAGCGCTGCCCTAAGGTCACCGTGCGACATCAAATTAAAGACCGTACGGCACCCTCACGTTTTTGGACTCCACGATTTCTAAACACACCGTGTGGCTACCCGAAAAATAAAAACTTATGTGACTGCCACATTGTGTGACCGTGGAAATACTGCGGCCGCCATATAATCGCTTGTGGCCGCAGATTTTGGAGACCCCATGGCTGCCGTGGCAAATTTGACCTCGGCCTAAGCAAACATCCCTACCATCGTCGGCAGTATACGGAGCCCTCGAGGTTGGATCTGTTGCATTTTGCAGATGATTGACGCAATTGTACAAAAATTATTTACAACTGAAATGGCAAAGAAAGATTAATTGTTGACATTGCTAACTCTAAGTATGCAGATTTTTGACAAATGAGCAATTAATTGTTTTTAGCAAGATGATGTTTTTAGTTTTTAGCAAGCAAGCAACCAAAATAGATGCCATCTGTGGTGTCCGAGGCGCAGCGGAACATGGGGAGCGAGAGCGTCGCAGTAACTCCACTTTATTGCGCGTCCGGATGTACATCACCGCCACCCCTAGCGGGCGAGTCATGATGTACGAAAACCCAATCACGTGATACAGCACACTCCTCCCCTCGTAAAATGACAATTCAAACGATGAAATGACAATTATAACATGACCAACCGAAACCAATCAACATTCAAAATCCTCCCAGTACCATGGTCGTTTCCTGACCCGCCTCGGGCAGGCAGCGCCGCCAGACGGCCCAGGCTCAGACGCCCCCCGGCTAGATCGAGGTGACACAATCCCGCCGGACTTGCCCCATCCGCAAAAACAACGGCCCCCGACCGACCAGCTCACACGTCGTCCTCGGGCAGGACTGAATCAGGTGAAGACCCCGCGGGTGTCGGCACGTCCGGCCCTGGCGATACAACGTCTGGCCACGGCGACAACACAGGAGGGGGTTCCACATCGCTCGGCATGGGGAGGGGTGACTGAATAGCGATCATGCATTTGGTCCACGTGCCGCTTCCACACCTCCCCACCATCAGTCCGCACCATGCAATTCACCGGCCCCAGTACCACAGAGACCACAGCCAGTACCCATTTGGAACTGTGGAAATAATCGCGCACCATTACCCACTGTCCCACATCAAAACCGCGCAGCAGTGTCGGGCACAACACTGCCCCACTCACCGACCCTCCAGGTCGCAGCAAATCCAGTCTGGACTGCAATGCCCGTCCATAGAGACGAATGGCAGGAGAATCGCCCGTGACAGGATGAATAGCGTTCCTGTATTGGAGCAAAAAGACATCGACCACCGTCTGCACAGGTGCAACACCCCCCCCCCCCTGCGCAAAGCCCGTTTCAACATCTTAACAAACGACTCCGCCTGCCCATTCGTCACAGGATGATGCGGTGCGGACCTTAGATGTCGAATACCATTTTGACGCATAAACTCATCAAATACACCTGCAATGAACTGCGGACCATTATTCGAGACCAGAACCTCGGGTAATCCTTTATTAGCAAAGATCGTCCGCAGTTTTTCTACTGTAATGTTTGCTGATGTATGCTGCATTACTACAACCTCCGGCCATTTAGAGAATGCATCGATCACAATGCACATGGCGCAACGCTTAACCAACTGCTCAATGTCTTTGTCCAACCCCGGCCACCACAACAGGCTACGAGCAAGACTCTTAGTCTTCACGGCGCCAAGGTGACTGACATGCAGTTCTTCCAAACACCGCTGCCTGAACTTCGGCGGAATCATCACCCTCATTCCCCACATAACACACCGTTGGACCAACGACAGCTCCGATGCGCGTGACGTGAAAGGCTGAAATGCTGGTGTTTAAGGGAGATTGCTCCAATTCCCCATAGACGACACGGGCGAGCACTGGATCATGAGCCGATTCCACCGTGACCTGTTTGGCCGTGATCGGCTCACTTTGGACCTGGCCCAGCCCGAACACGTCAACCCGGTCGGCCGACTCAGATACAGCTGGACCCTCCGCGCAAGGCAAGCGCAAGAGCCCGTCGCAGTTAGCATGCTTTTTGGTGCTCCGGAACTGAATATCGTAATTGTAAGCAGCAAGAAACAGACACCACCACTGTATTCGCGCAGCTGCTACCACCGGTACCCCGCGTTCGGGTCTCAGAATGAATTGAAGTGGTTTGTGATCCGTCTGCAAGGTGAAATGTCGCCCCAGCAGGTATTGATGAAACCGGCGCACACCCCAGACGAGGCTGAGAGCCTCGCGCTCGATCTGGGCATATTCCCGCTCTGCTGCGGACAGGGTCTGGGATGCAAAACAAACAGGCTGCTCGGAACCATCATCCTGTGGGAGAGCACTGCCCCAATGCCATTTGCAGGGCTGTCGCATGCCAATAAGAGCGGACATGCAGGCTTGTAGTGCACGAGGACCGTATCCTCTGTGGGCAGCCGCTTGATGTGGTTGAACGCCGCCTGGTGTGCAGGCCCCCAGGCCCAGCGCTCATCCTTCCTGAGCAACCCCGTTAACGGCGCAAGTTGTGAGCTGAGCCCGCGCACGAACCTTTGGTAATACTGTGCCATACCAATGAACGAGCGCAGCTGCATCTTGTTGCGAGGCGGTGGCATGTGCTGAATCGCCTCCACCTTCCGAGGGCCTTTCAACAGCCCCTCCGTCATGATGATATGCCCGAGGTATTCCAAGCACTGCTTGAAGAACGCGCACTTGTCCCTATTCAAGCGCAGGCCGCACGCTTCTAGCTTTGTCAGTACTTGGGCATTGTTCGCAAGATGCTCGTCCGCCGTTTTCCCCGCAATGAGCACATTGTCCAGGTAGGTTTGAGCGGGCAGGCCAATGTAAACCTGATCCATGGCTTTCTGCCACAAGGCCGGGGCCGAAGCAATCCCAAAACAGAGTCGGGTATATCGATAGAGTCCTTGACACGTGTTGATTGTCAAAAGCTCGTTACTCCCGGGATCCATCGGCAGGTGAAAATATGCATCACGCAGATCAAGCTTCGTGAAGTATTGACTCCCGCCAATCGTGCATATATTTCATCGATTAACAGCAGTGGATATTGCTCCACGCTGAGCCCCGGGTTAACCGTGGACTTGAAGTCCCTGCACAATCGGACGTCTCCATTCCGTTTCAGCACCGTGACAACCGGGGTGGCCCAATCTGAGTACGACACCCGTTCGATCACTCCACAGGCCTCCAGCCTATCCAGTTCACTCTTGACCTTGTCCCGCAGGGCATACCGCACCGGTCGTGGTTTACAAAAACGAGGCACCACCCCCTCCTTCAGGAAGAGCTTTGCCTCCACGCCCTTCAGTTTCCCAAGGTCGTCGCAAAACAAACCTTGATGTATTTGAAGAATCTTCTCCAACTGATCCTCCCATTGGCTCGGCACGAGTTGCACAAGGTGGACGGCGGCCCAGTCTAGCCTGATGTGGGTCAGCCAGTCTCGGCCGAGGAGAGACGGACCCCTCCCCCACACGACGTACAACGGAAGCGCGGCGACCTGGCCTTGGTACTGCACAGACATGTCTGCCATCCCGACTGGCGTTATCTTCTCGCGGGTGTACATGAACAGTGTGAGGTCGGACCTGATAAGCTTCAGGTCGTTGAGTCTACACGTGGTCTGTTCGCCGATGATCGACACTGCCGTTCCCATATCAACCTGAAACGTGATTGGCGTGTTGTTCACTTCGACTTCCACCATCATCGGGTGCGCCGCTGCAGGGCCACTCAAACAGGCCCATCAACGGCTGCCGGTTCCGCCCGAGGTCGCCTCGCACATCGCCATCCATGACCTTAACGGTGGCCAACGCCCCTCGGCACACACGCTTCAGATGACCCACCTTGTGACAATGTAAACACACTGTGTTTTTAAACGGGCACACAGGAAGCAGGTGTCGACCTCTGCATCCCAAACATGTCCGCGGGGTCACCTCGCCGCTCGTGCGGCGACGTCTGGCCCCGGCCCGCACCGAAGGTCGTGCGTGTGTCCCGGGGCGCTCGCGACTCCGCGTGGGCCCCCGGGCCATCCGGCATGTTGTGGCCGGTGATGGCCCGAACATCTCCGAGAATCTGCTTGACAGCTGTAGCAGTGTCGACCGCCAAGGTGAATGTAATGGCTTCACTCCTCAGCCGTAGAATCGCCGAAACCATTTTCGCATCTTGTAAACCAGAAATAAAGCGATCTCTGAGCCGAGCTGGACGCTCCCCCGCCGTGAACTTGCAGGCCACGGAAGAATGCTTCACTCGTGCCACGAAATCAGCGACGCGCTCCTCCGCACCTTTCGAGAGGCGATCGAACTGGTAGCGAGCGAGCTGTAATGACTTCTCCGGCGCTATGTGTGCTTTCATCTTCCGTACAATGTCCTGAAACGACAGCGTGTCCCCACTGGGCTTGTCCGGCACCACCAAATCACTCAGCAGTCGATAATGTTCCGCCGATAGCGAGGCGAGCAAGATCGACTTCTGTTTGCTCTCGTCGACCACATCATTCGCGTGGAAATAGCACCCCAACTTTTCTGAAAACAATTCGAAGTCGTCTCCGACGAAAACGGGCACCCGTCCGTGCGCCGTGACTCATCCACTCAACATCCTTGTCAGCCAATTGTGGTGTCCGAGGCGCAGCGGAACATGGATAGCTCTGCTTTATTGCGCGTCCGGATGTACATCACTGCCACCCCGAGCGGACGAGTCATGATGTACGAAAACCCAATCACGTGATACAGCACACTATCGAATTTGTCTCAGCCTACACACTAAATATGTATTGTGATTCTTTCTATGCTGTGGCTGCAATCATCTAATTCTAACAAATGTGTATTTTATTTATTTTATTTTTTTATGAATTTGGTCTGCTTGTTGTTTCTTTACTGAAGGGTGACTGCTTATGATGGAGTGCCACCATTGATCAAGAGACAAATTTAGATTTGGCCGTTGTACTGCCACACTCCTTTTGAAAGTTACCGTGGAATTTCCACTTCCATAAGAGTACTATCAGATAGAATAGCTGGCTTGACATACTCTGTGAAGGACTACATACTCATTCGTGCAATGCATTGCCTGGATGACAGTTTATAGCTGTGAATCAAGTCCAGACTTTGCTCAAACATGAATTAATTGTTGACTGACAAGGGAGCTCAGTAAAAATGGCTCGCCCTTTACAATTCACGTCTTTTTTTATTATTATTTATTTATTTATTTATTTATTTACTTGATTACTTTTGGAATGATGACAGTGAAGTATCATTTAAAACACAACAGTTTAACTGACTAACTCGACTGACCAAACCGACCAAAACAAGCTAAACTACTGTAGAAGGGCACTCAGTGGAGCACATACCTCCGCCCTGTAATGCCTGATCCACGAAGAAGGAAACGATACATTTTTGAGATATCATGCTATATATCGTTTTTGGCCCTATCTCTCAATGGTGAAGAACCACTTAAAAAAATTCTAGTAGTCGGATCCTGAGCTTGATCTTTACCAAAATCTAATCAGTTTGTCGGTGTCACACCCAACCTGTCCAAATTTCATCCAGATCCGTCAACAACTTTTGAGATATCCTGCACACAGGCAGACAGGCAGACAAACAGACAAACAAGAAAAAGATGTCGTGCAGAGCATGCATGATACTTGCAAAATCCACCCATCTTCAATGGTTGCCATGGATGCATCAAATTGTCCATTTAATTATGATTAAAATTGACAATCTCAATCAAAGCTCGGGTCAATCGGATGTAAATTGACTTTTTCAGATAAAAATGGATTTTAGAAGTTTGACCTTGAGTTGACATTTGACCTTTTAATCTAAAAAAATAGTTGGTTTCCCAATTCGGTGATGCAACATGCGAATGTTAAAATTTCAAGTCGATTGGATGAAAAAAAAAAAATGACTTTTTTGAAATTTGACCTCAAAATCAATAGGCTTCTCAGTTGAGACTACCTCCACAACTTGGTGAAGTCTTCCCACAGTGCTCAACAATTGAGCAGAACCTTGCCCTTTGTCATATTGAGGAGAAGCGAAGAGTTCAATAAACCAACGTTTTTCTGCTGATGTTTATGTAAACAAGGCTTTAGTTTCTGGAAACAAGCTGCCTATGGTTTCTGCTCCTCCCCTCTGCCTCCTCGCTCTTCCCCTCTGCCCCCTCGTTCGTGAAATAATGTTCTCGTCTTGGTTAAAAAAAAAAAATTCATCAGATGCCTTCACTATGACCCTCTGAGTTGAACTTGGAATAACAATTCTTATGCCATTGGATATAATTATTTCCCCAGTCTGGAATTCTGATCAACCTTTCCAACAAAACAGCCAATTCTGAATCTTGTAGTTGCTTTCTTTGAGGTATAATGTCCATCACTTGATGTCTGCCTTGATCGGTTAAACATTGGGAATTTTTCTGTGTTGTTGTTTGGCAGAACACACACAGTGAGATATCCCATTTACATTGAGATTCCTCTTTCGGTTCACAACAGCGACGGCTTTTACTGACATTGATAACCCTTTCATCTCCAGCGGCATCGAAAATGATGAATGAAATGTGTGATTAATTGCATTTTTCAGCCTTGAGCAGTCCAGAGGTTCTTAATTTTTAGTCACTTTCCTACAAATCAAATTTGACAACACAGGAGCAGCAACAACATAATATAACTCATGCATTTTTACAAACGCATGTATCAAGATAAAATGTTTATTAATATCTTCTTTCTGGTGTTTTGCCCAGAGGCACGTTCGGTGCTGCCAACGAAGGGCCACGACAAGGATGCGTGGTTTGTCTTTGCCTTCCCAGTTGTAGTCTCACAGCAGGAATTGGTAATTTGTGCAGGGTGCCGCTAATGGCTCACTTGGTCTTTGTGAAAGACTCCATAGGATCTTTAACCTCCACCAAATAATGCCAGCAGATGGGACACACAATATACCGTCCATCCGAGGGACGTCACGCACATCGATGAAACACTGGGATGATAGTTTATAGCTGGGTCACGATTCAAACTCTGGCTAGGCAGTTTGGAGGAGAGTGTACATATATTTTAGGCCACCCTGCCGGCTACATCTATTGGTATTATTGAATTGTACTTTAATTGTTAAATTTGATGGACAATCTGTAATTAAAATAACTTTCATTCGGATAAAACCACAAAATCGTAATTTTGACCTCATTTGACGCCTGAATGACCTTGTATTGACCGTATTTGATGCATTTTGGTGTGTCATTCACCCCCTGCCCTAAAACATCACCCAACATAGAAAGTATTTAGCACGGGTACCCATCTGTAACAAAAACAATCCCGTCAAAAGTTGTAAATCGAGTCATTTTAAATGAGTCGCAAGGACACTATTAGAAGATGGACAAATCCCAACTGGTAATTATCTGGTAATTGAACCTGACGACCCAGCATCTTGAACTGTGTGCTCCGATGGGAATGACAAATGGATTAACTCAATTGTGATAAAAAAAAAAATCTGTGGTTGGAGCTTTGTATTTGTGTTACAGAGAGCAGACCTCAGAGAAAGACTGGAACTGGAAGAAAACTCAAACTCTGGAATATGACTCCACCCACTCGGCCCTCTTACGCATCCTATTTCTCCTCCATTCTTCTACTCCCGTATCTTTGTCAATCAATTTGATGGGCAATCTTTGTCAGTGTTTTGGATGTCAAAACTTGGAGTCTTAGACGATACGCTTAAATAAATATGAAGTGACTCCTTTTGATCAAGTGGTCTGACTAAACTCTCGGTTAAGCTCGCAGTTTCACAGCATCATAGAATGTTTACAGCTTGAAACGCATCTGCTGGCCATGGGTCCACATCCATATTCTGTACACATCGGTTATTTGCTTCATAACTAGTCCATGTCATCGGCCCAAACCTCTCTGCAAACGATAAACAGACTTTCATCCTCATTCGTTTCATTTGGTTCAGAATGCAATAAGATCCATGGTTCCAGCAAGTCAAACTCCACTCTCTGGAAAGGAAAAGGATATTTTCTGACACAAACTCCATTGTTGAGATAATGCGCGCATCGTTGACGTCAATATGCTTGCAGGATCTGCACAGCGTCTTGTTCGTGCAACTCGTCATATGAACTTGTAATCACGTTGCAGGGAGTGTTTCGGTGATTTAATCTTTTGATTTGAATGTTCTTGAAAACAAGTTTTGAGTGTTGATACAAGATATTCGTCACTTCAAAAAAAAATAAAATGTGCTCCATCCTTAAGTTGCACAGAACAGTCTCGTCACATATAGCTTTGTTTCAGAGAGTTCCCTGAATCCACTGGCTAATTGGTTTAATTGATATCTGTTAATCCATTCTCCAGTAAACAAAAAAGGGATTTCTGGGAGATCCTGCCTTCCGTGCAGGGATAACCAGCGTCGCAAGTTGGCGATTGCAATTTTGACACGGGTGCCCATGTACCTACCAATCCATGTACAAACCGACCTTTATTTATTTATTTATTTAGCATCATAATCGGTTAATCCATTCTCAAGTTATAACAGGACAGACAGACAAACAAACGGCCAGACAGACACGGCTCCTTTATTAATATGGATGTATATCGTATCCCTCCAGTTCCATGCAACGGTGTGTCAACGCTTTTGTCAACGCACCATTCTTGCTTCACTTTATTTTGGGGAGGGAGAAGTGTTGGCTCTTCAATCTAGACTTTTTGAACTTCTTTAAGTTAAAGTCAAATATCAAAAACATTTCCCATATCTAATCATTGTTGCTTCTTTTATATATTTTTGTTGTTCTTGTTGTTGTTGTTGTTGTTGTGCCATAACTATCCTTAATCAATTGGAAATTCATTGCATCTGACAAGGTGGAGCATTCTCCTGTGCTTGATTTCCCCCCCCCCCAAAAAAAAACAATCGCAGCAAGGCCTCCCACAAACACCTTTCATGGTGTGACATGTATATTCGTCAATTATGACTGTAATGCACATACAAACTCCATATAGTACATTATTGGGATGAAATGTGTCTTGCCTTTCAACTTCAGACATTGGGCTTTATTCATGGACTTATTTTGAGTGACAAGAATTGCACACCACAGTGTTGCTGAAAGATTCTTTATTTTGATGGAGATATTGGAGTATTTGATCAAAGGCAATGGGTGGAATCAAGTGTTCTTAAAATGAGAAACTCGCAATAATCCGCTTCTCTTGTGAAAAATACCAGTTTCATGCATCCAGCTCCTGCTGTCAACATGAAGTCGGACCGAAATTTGAAATTTTCCAAGAAGCATGCGCGTACGTGTTATTGGAAATAATGGACTGACAGGATAGCCGAAAAGGTATGCACACTCACCTCTAAGCTGTCTAGCTTGAGTTTGAATCCTGACCCAGCTAGAAATTGTCATCCCGGTGTTTCACAGGCAGGGTGATTCATCAATGTGTTTGCCGTCCCTTGGATGGACGTCAAGCAGGTGTCCCGTCTGCCGGCAGTAGTTGGTGGACATTAAATATCCCCTGGTGGCCTTCACAAAGAGTAGGTGAGCTTTCGCCGGCTCCCTGAACAAATTGCAAATAAATGCCCGAAGGTACAGAGCCCATTGCATCAGCGGCACAGCCGCACTCTCAGTTGATTATGTTACCCCGCAGCCGAGTGCTGCATACGAAAGAAGAAGAATTGGAAATAATTATGGAAGCAGGATAAACGTGGTATAAAATTCAACTAACATACATGATAGAATCGCATCTCGTGTGTTAAAAAAGAACTGCTCAGTATAGCAGTCGTATGTTGATGGAGTACACGGTGATTGGTTGTCATGGGATAGTCATAAAGTGCCACACCTGCAGCAGGCCGACAAAAGTATAGGTGGTGATTTTCATTGGAGTGTGGTGAACACTCTCGCTCATGAGAAGGAAATATCACATGCGAGCACATACAAATCAAAGTCTTCGCTACTGAAGGCTACTCCACGGGGCAAATTTCAGTCCGACTTCATGTTTCGACAGCAGGAGCTGGATGCAGGACTTTGAGTAGGATGCATGAAACTGGTATTTTTCACAAGAGAAGCGGTTGAGGAAGAAAGCCCAAGCTCTTCAAAGGTAATGTTAAGTATCTCAGAGTATGTTCGCCATGTGATAGACGACGATCCAGTTGAGATCCTGTGAATGAGCTGGCTGAAAGTACGGGTGTTAACATTTCTTCAAGAGTAAGATACATATTGGCGCAGTGTTCTCGTTGGAATTGTAGCTGCCTTTGAAGCCTGTGCTGAGGAGAAGCAACCAAACAAAACAGCGGAAATGGGCACTAGACGTGGAACAATGGGATGACCACTCTGGAAGAAGGTGCTCTTACAGATGAGTCCAAATTTGAATTGTTTGGCAATAATGAATTGCAGTTTGTTCGCGGGCGGACCGGGGCAAGGTATAACTGTTGTGGGAACAACAGCTATGGTGAAGCATGGGGGTAGATCAATACAATTATCGGGCTGCATCTCAGCCAAGGTTGTTGAATATTTACATGGAATCAAAGGTACACCGACGTCTGACAGGTACAGGCAAGTTCTGATCCGTCAAGCACGTGTCAATGATTCCCTCAGGAGCATGTGTCATTGGGAATGGATTAATATTCTAACATGACAATGACACCAAGTACACAGCCAATGTGCTGAGAAACGATGTAGAATGTAAAGAGCCGCATGGAAAACTCGCAAAGATGCTTTTGGCTGCAGAAAGTCCTGATGTGAACATCACTGAGGCTACACGGGATTATATGGATACTGAGAAAGTCAAACGAAAACCAAACATCTTGGATAAATTGTGGAAACTGCTATTGGATATTTAGAACATTCCACAGTTTGTGCTTTGATAAACTGATGTATTTGAGCAGAAAAAAATGAGGTGTCATGCTCTGTTTCAAGCGAAGAACTCCCATACCAAATAACGAATGTGTTGTGTATGTATTGTACACATCTCTCAGTTGCTTTACTCATTCGTTGTGCATATCCGATGTGTTTCTATTATTTTAAATACAGATACGGTCAACCTTTGTCCATCGCAAGGGATACCTTCCTGGAAAGCCTTGTGTTCGGCAAAATTCACATCGAGCAACAATTCACATTTATTGCCGCGTCTGATGCAATTTAAATTCTCTAATGGTGGCGAGGTTCTCCGTTTGAAACTGTCTGTTCGATAAATGTAGCTTTTTGATGCCTAGGGTCTGTAATGAAAACTTGTATTGTTCTTAAAGTCGGTCACCAATTGCGCATTAATAGTCAGATATAAACTGATAATGGATGCCGTATTATATTTATATATATAAACAAAACAAAAAACTTAAACATTAATTATCAATCACAGCTGTATTAATACAATAAAAACTAAGGTGAGGTCGATGCTGCACCATCGCAAATCCCCACGCTTCCCCCCGAAAGCAAAATTGAAAGATCGCAAAAGTTCCACCAGGAATGACCCAATATCAGATATCGTGAAAGTTCCACCAGGAATGACTCAATATCAGATATCACGAAAGTTCCACCAGGAATGACTCAATATCAGATATCGCGAAAGTTCCACCAGGAATGACCCAATATCAGATATCGCGAAAGTTCCACCAGGAATGACCCAATATCAGATATCACGAAAGTTCCACCAGGAATGACTCAATATCAGATATCACGAAAGTTCCACCAGAAACGACCAAATATCAGATATCGCGAAAGTTCCACCAGGAATGACCCAATATCAGATATCGTGAAAGTTCCACCAGGAATGACCCAATATCAGATATTGTGAAAGTTCCACCAGGAATGACCCACTATAAAATTTTAAGTAAAAATTTTTTTTCCATTTTGACCCTTGTGACCCTCAGTCCCCACACTCCACTCCACCCCCCCCCCTCCCGAGACATTCACCGGGGGTCATTTCCACAAAATAGTTACATATTTCATACGTCTCCCAATGTTGATTGCATGTAGTTTCATTTTTTTTTTTTTTCAAAAGAAAGTTTAAAAATGTGTCAGTGCATTTTATGGGATTTGACCTTTTGAACCCACCATAGGGGGTGGAGCCAAAACTGAAACTGCTCTTACACCTTCGGGCCATGGACAGATAGAACCGACTTAAAAAATAATAATAAAAATAAAAAACCCCACCGCGGTTTTTTATTATTCTTTTTTCTTGAAGCATATGGATAATAAATTACTGTGGTACCTTTTTCATTCACTTGCACATTGATCCACACATTTAATAACTTATCCCTCTTGCCAGTGACACTTTTTCATCAATAGGTGCAGATGCCATCACACGGATCTTGTCCTCGCTGGCACGTACAGTGCATATGGTCGACTCGTTCACTTGAACATCATGGTTGACTGCAGACGTACTCACGCCACTATTAAGCTTATCTAAAGTCACGATTTTTTTTGCCAATGTCATCACTTTACGGGATCATTTATCCTCATGACCAAGTGTCGATGTACGACATTTCGGTGTTGTTCTTCGAGGATAAAATTCCGCATTTGTTAACCATATAATGATGTGTGGAGGACTGTGAAGAGGCAAGGTGGGCACGCACATGCCAAATTCAAACCACGTCGAATCAAGTTTTATTTGTGTTGGGCAAACTGTGTTGCATATATTTAGATGTGAATAAGCATAATTTGCATTGCTGAAACCTGCGTTGGACGAGAATTGACTGTATATGTCCTGTATGTATCTGTATTTGAAACGTATGCCATAAAAATTATATATATATATATATATATATATATATATATATATATATATATATATATATATATATATATATATCTATATCACATACACACATAACGGAAGTGCTCTGCATTTTTGTAGGTTAATAGTTTATGTTGGTAATACCCTTCTCTGCCAATGGCTCGTTTTCACGTTTTTACCTCTGCCACCAAATGTGGATGGAGGTTATGTTTTCACCCCGTCTGTCTTTGTTTACTTTTTTTTGTATACACTGTCGAGGCTCATATAAGAGCTAACACACGAAACGTATGAGAGGGGCAGGAGAGGGAAGGACGAAACAGTGGGAGACGTTGCATCTGTGGAAGGGAGAGGGATGGGTGGGGTATTTTGGTAGTTTTACCAAATGGGGTTTGCTGGCGGATCTTGAGCGCCCTGCAGAAATATGGGGGGGGGCATATTTCAGACAGAGCCGGGGGGAGCAAGGCCGGTGAGGAGATGGTCGAAGACAGACTACAGACCACCGACCTGCCTGTGGTGAAAGAGTGAGAAACCCAAAGACTCAGCCTCATCGCAGGAGACACCAATGATTCTAAATGCCTTGGTTTCCAAACTGTGATGCCAAGAAAGATGG
The DNA here is from genome assembly GCF_056783735.1 of Eptatretus burgeri. Taxonomy (NCBI): domain Eukaryota; kingdom Metazoa; phylum Chordata; class Myxini; order Myxiniformes; family Myxinidae; genus Eptatretus; species Eptatretus burgeri. Next base: position 38,561,884 of record NC_140965.1, read on the forward strand.
AAGGCAGGAGCACCAGCCCAGAGGGGAGAGCAGTACTCCATTAGGCTGTGGGCGAAAGCTTTGTTAGTGGTCAGGAGCTCAGGTGGGCCGAGGAAGGACTTTGCATGACTGAGGATTCCCAGTCGGCGACTGGCTTTGGAGGCGAGGTTGGAAACGTGGCTTTCCCAGGAAAGATCATGGCAGATAGTGAGGCCCAGAAGCTTGAATGAAAGGACTTCTTCCAGAGGATTGTTGATAAATTAGTTGGGGGGGGGGGTTCCAGATGGTACTTTCAGAGAGACATAGTGAGAGTGTGAGATTTGTCAGGTTTGTTAGTTGCAAAATCAAAGATTTTTAAAGTATATTGGTTCGTCGATTTTGTTATTTTGTTTGTTTGTTTGTCTGTCAATCGCCTACAGGTCACAATTTTAAACCGATCTTCCCAAAACTTTGCCAAGTTGCAGAGGTAGTCTCAACTGAGAAGCCGATTGATTTTGAGGTCAAAGGTCTTCTTGAGGTCAAATTCTAAAATCGTCATTTTTCATCCAATTGACTTGAAATTTGAACAGGATTTGCATATTGCATCACTGAATTGGGAAAGCAATTATTTTTGAGATCAAAAGGTCAACTCGAGGTCAAACTTCTGAAATCATTAATTTCAATCTGAAAAAAATAATCAATTTTCCTCCGATTGACCTGAGCTTTGATTAAGATTGTTAATTTTAATCTTTAACAAAACGAGCAATTTGATGTATCCATAGCAACCATTGGAGAGAGGGGTGGATTTTACAAGTATCGTGCTCTGCACAGCGTCTTTTTCTTGTTACTTGGCGAAAAAATTTTTTTGCCAAGTTTGTTGGTCTGTCGCGTTTGTGTCTGTTTATCTGTTTGTGACAATTTTTGGCCACAGTTTTCAAGCAATAGTTCTGAATTCTTTTTGTGTGGTTTGTGTTTTTCTTTTTTTGCTCGCCTGTTCGAAGAACAGAGAGCTATAGCGATACCCCCGGCGTGAGCGTCAGCGTGACCGTCAAAATGTTAAAGTTTTTGGTGCAAGTTATTTCCTTTGTAATGTTTTTATCTACCACACTATTTTTTACTGATTACAATATACAAATATTGCTTTAAAATTATTTGGATCAGACTTCACTGCAATGCTTTATAAAAATATTATTAGACTAGTCTTTTAACAATGTATAAACAGGTGAGCATTGGGTGGCTTTGACACCACTCTGGATAAGCTCAGCAGATAGTTTTAATGTCAGCAGGAGGAAATGATATGGCACTTATTTTTGTTTTCTGTGTCGTAGCAACGTTGCTGAACAGTTTCCAAGTATGTGGTTCTTGGCTGAATGGCTTTAATGCAGCATTTGAAAGTCTATCGGTGGGAGTCGAATAATGCAGGAGGAACTTATTTTGTTGATTAAAAGGCTCTAAACCTCCAACATTCCTCAGCACAAGTTAGTGTTATGGAGGTATCATTGTGACACAGCAATGTAGATGCACAAACGAACGAGGTCATGTCTTTACCCCGTGTACGCAAGGCAAAAAGCGGAGTTGAGCAACTGGCTTGTGTCCGTCCGTCCATCTGTCCAAACATCAGTTTATGATCGAGGAACAACTTTATTTAAATTGAATGTTATATTTTCAACACAAATCTGAACATGAATATGAGAACAAACCTGTAGTTTCGCAGCACTTTGGCTCTGAATTTGTCCTGATTATGCATGAGCAGAGAGGAGTGTGATAATTTTTTTCTTTAAATATTTGGTGTCGTAAATAGACATTGCGAAAATGGTGGTAAATTCTAGAATCCAATTTATACGAGTTTTTAAATCTTTATTTTATTTTAATTAAATTATATACTTGAACAATGTCGAACACAAATCACCTTCTTTGCACTTCCAAGAGCCTCCGTTTAGCAGTACTTGGACGTGTTAAATAGGGATACAAGGGTGATGTATAAGACTGCTTCAAAAGCACTCTACTCCCTGAATTTTTGTTTTTTTTTAACGATCTTTAATATTTATTTTATTAAAATTGAAGTACGGTATATACGTTAACACTGTGTGGGGTATTGCCTTCTTTGAACTCTGGTGTCTCCTGTTATCCTTCTGTCCAGCTGCAGGAAGATACTCACTTGCCACCTGACAATGAAGCTTCGGGCAGTCTGATGGATGCTGAAGATGGAGATGATGACTCTGATGGCTCTTCATCTGGTGTGGAAGGTAATCAGATTGGGTGGTGATGTTTCATTGTTCGTCGATGAAATACATTGCTAAACAAGGCAGGATTTCAGGATGCTTAAATAAACTGCAAGAATGAGATGATTAAGCAACTAAGTGAGGCATAATCCAAAAATACATGGGAGTTGGGAAATATGTGAATCATGCTGATTCCATACATGGCTAGAATTTAAAGCTGTGGCCAGAACATGAGGTAATGTAGGTACAGTGCAGTGGCTGGCAAAAGTATTTACCAAACCTCCAAAGTTTTCACATTTTGATCCCACCTGAGCTTATTTCATGATGCTTTTAAATCACACTTAATGTAGAGTTTTCACAAACACTCCAAATTGATGAAGCTTAAAAAAATATGCAGATAAAACATGAATAAGTTAGATTGATAGAGAAAATCAGATGATTCTCAGTTGTGTAAGTATTCAAATCCTTTGCCGAATTAACCTGAAAATTACTTCGGAAGCAAATTATTTGTTTTAAAGGTTAAAAAAGTGTGTATGTAATAGGTTTCACCTGGATGTAATCAGTGGTTTAAATTAAATATTCATCTTCCCACTTATCTAAGGAGGTTTAAGGTGCAACTCACTTGGTGAACGAACAAGGCAAACATGAAGACCAATAAGCTTTCCGAAGAAGTCAGACATGAAGTGGTGGAGAAGCACCGTTCAGGAGAGGGTTATAAGAAGAATTCAGTCACTCGTTATCCCTTTGAGCATGGTGGAATACATCATTAAGAAGTGGAAGATGAATCGTACCACCCAGACTCGACCCAGACCATCCAAACTCAGCAGCTGGGCAAGCAGGAAACTGGTTCAGGATGTCACTGCAAATCCAACAATGACTGAAAGCTCTGCAAGGCCCTGTGTCCGAGATGGGGGTCAGTGTTCGTCAATCAACAATATCCCGTTCCTTCACAAACCTGGCCTCCATGGACAGGTGGTAAGAACAAAGCCATTACTAAAAAAGACATGTCTAAAAGCTCGTATGGAGTTTGTGAAAAGGCATCTTGATGACACTGCAGGCATGTGGAGAAACGTTTGGTGTTCAGATGAGACAAAAATTGAACTTTTTGTTCAAAATTCAAAGCATTATGTCTGGCGCAAGCCTAACACTGCACATTACCCAGTCAACACCATCCCTACTGTCAAGCTTGGTGGTGGCAGCATCATGTTCTGGGGCTGCTTTTCATCAGCAGGAACTGGCAAGTTCACAATTATAGATAAACACAATTGCCCAAGTTATGATCGTTTTCATATTAGACGGTGTATAAATTTCGGGAACATCAGAGTGCTGGTATGCTCCGAACCAGGAAGTAAGTTTTTTTTTTTTCTCTCTCTTCTCTTCTCTTTTTGTTTTTCCTTGCCACGACATTGCGAAAAGGTAAAATACGTTGGCGCTAATTGAATAATTGGGTATTAAAAATTAACTGCGAATAATATCAAACTTCCGGGTCACGCACGTACGGGCACGTGAGAGCGAAGAAACGGCCTGTGTGGTTTATTTATTTATTTGTTATTATTATTATTATTTTTTTTTTTTTACGGGCACGTACTTGTTCATCTAAATGTGACATTATTGGAAGGGGGTGAATACTTTTGCAGGCCACTGTAAGTGCATTCTGTATCTTCAGTGTCACTTTGATTGTTAGGTAATGAAAGATAAGTGCCATTATTGGGACTCCGAATTTCAAGACGACTCGATCTTTACCAGTGATTCTCTCTTTCAATTAGGGTACCGCTAATCCTACAAAGCATACTTCAGGCAATCTGCACTGACTGTAGTTTCAAGAATCTGATATATGCTCTTTTACTAATCACTAACTCTGCACTCACTCATTGATATAAATGTTTAGTATGTTCTAGGCAGGGTAGAAAGCTGAAATTTGGCATTCTGATGGAACTCAAAGCCATTATCCCATGAAAAGTAAAAAAAAAAAACCTTCGGAAAATATCTCTAAATAATAGGCGGGCATTGTAGCCTCGTTCTGCTCACGGCGGGTCATGTGACTTGAGAGAATGGGATGTCACGTGACCTTGCATGGCACGATCCCTCCCCGAGGGAGCCGATGTTTCTCGGTTTGATGGCGGTTATGATTAGACAAGTGCTCGTGGGATTGTTGTTTACAGACTGTACAATGGCAAACAGGTGTCACAGTGCATATTTTGCAGCGTAGCACGTTTGCATACACAGTCAATCCTCTCCATCGGGCACCCTGGTTATCACAAACATTCAACGCAATCTTTTCATCAATGTATATTTCCCTGTACTCATTGACTCACGTCGCTGGAAGTTAATCCTGAAATATGGAAAGGTTGCTTTGTTCCAGCAAATTGAACACAGATGTAAGGCCGTACGTTCAAAAATCCTTGAAATACAGATGACTGCCCAAAACCTCAAGAGAAACAATAGTTTTATTGTTATCTGTGCGTTTGCATCGCCGTGGTGGTCAAATACACCACCCAAGGGTGCCGAGGAGAAAAGTGGGTGAACGAAGCTTGCTTGGACCCGCCACCTTGGAAGAGTCAGGGAAGAGGCTCGGAGAGACGATGTACGATTCTGGAAACTGAATTTATGATTTGCAACAGCGTTTTGTTCACCCAATGAGGTATAGCTTCTCCCGTATCGATTAAAAGTGTGCAAAATGATTTTGACTGTACGGTACTGAACTGTACTAGATTTGTCGTCTGTTTGGGAATTTAACCCAGATCGGACAAAGAATCGCTGTCTTGAGCAATTTTATTTCTGTTGTTATTATTTTAATTGCTGCACTGTCTGAGGCATGTGTTGCATGTTTGAGAAGGACAATGGACAAATTAACACTTTGCTTTGGTCTTAAAAAAATAGGAGAAGAGAATCATGAGGCAAGTGTTCAGATGGGAATGCCAAGCCAAGCCAAGCCAAGTCATTTACTTATTTGGCCAATGTTGACCTTTTCTTTGATTACAATTTCCTTCCTTTTCATATGACCCCTTTTTCAAGGATTTTCAACATCTGTTGAAGTAAACAATCATGGAACGATGGACCCAGAAATGAATGGAGTGCCGAAGGTGAGTTTATCCTTTCTTGGATGGAAATTGTGTCCAGATGTATACATTAAAAAAAAAAAACACGATTAACGTGGAGGTTCCAAAGTGTTAATCTTGTCTGCTCTTGAAAAGCCCCACAACAATAAATTGGACCTGAAGATGCTTTCTGGATTGTTTTACTTCCTTTTTTTTTTTTTTCTTGTGACCTCAGGTTGTTGCAAGCTGCATTTAAATTTATTTGGCACTTTGGTCATACACGGACTATTTGTCAACTTTGTTAACCTCATTGTCTAAGGCTCCTGCAGAAAGGCTTCCATCCAAAATGAGCCGGTCCTGTGATCTCGGTTGATTCCAGAAACTCCATAATCATTGATGGGTGACGGACATCAGTCTATAGTGTGGCGGTGGTGGCAGCACCTGACCTTTGTGATCGCAAGTTGTGGCTGTGGAGGTATTTTTTATTTATAGGCAGGCCACATTATGCAAGACAATTGTGTACATAATATCAGTTGCGATGACTGTTTTATAAACACCACAGCTGCCTGAATCGTGCAGTGGTCTCTAAAGATGTGAAGGTGTTTATCAAAGATGCAGAGGCAAAATGTAGGACATGGGATCCAAACTTGTGCCCTTCTAGCTCTGTGGGCAAGTCGTCATAGATTCAGCTGTGCCACCATGTGGCTGTATCGTAGTGACAGGTAAGGGGCATACCTCTTCATGGCAACAACTAAGGATTCGTCCAACGAGATGTGCTTCCTACGCATTCTTCTTTTGGGATTCTTATGAGACTTTTTTGCTAATTAAGGCACTTTTAAATTGATGATGTATTTCTGAAGTGGCCAGTGCAAAAGCCATAGGAAAGTTGAAACTTCAAAGCATTAATGATGAAAACCTCATTTTTAGTCTCTGCAGAAAGGAGAGAAATTCTGTTGAGCATAAACTGGGCTGGCAGGGTGGCTTAAAGGTACGCACACACATCTCCAAGTTGTCTTGCCTGGTTTTGAATCTCGTTCGAGCTATAAACTATCATATCATGGTGTTTCACATGCAGGGCGATGCATCAATGCGTGTGCCGTCCTTCGGATGGACGTCCCGTTTGTCTGCATTCGTTGGTGGACGTTAAAGATCCCACGGTGTCCTTCGAAGAGTAGGCAAGCTATTGCCGGCACCCTGGCCAAATTCGAAATTCCTGCCCTGACTTCCTGTGTAGGAGTGGTGACCCATCCAATCCGAGTCAAGAAACTGCTTCAGAAGCACCAATGTCTGTATAGAGCATGGTACATGAAATAAACAACTGCAGTATGTTCTTCCTTGTATGTGGTTTGTGGGGCAAATGAGCTTCCTCCTCGGCGTGGTTTAATCGTGAGCCATTTCTTTTTAAGGGTTCTGGTGAAATGGACGATTCTTCGCTAATTGTTGTGAAAGAAGGTATGATAAGACCTGAGCACAAAGGTGTCCTCAACCTGCCAGCTCGCAGTGCCACATCCACTCCTGACTCGGCCAAACAAGACCAGCAAGGCTTTTTTGGCAAGACGGAAGTTCTTGCAGGTTTGTTTGACGAAGGTTTCTTCTTTACATGCCTGAAAAGTTGATGAAAATCAATTGGTAAACAAAAACTCGGGTATCATTTTATCCCAGCGTTCCTGTTTCTTTCAACATTATGAAGGTCTCCACATTTCCTGGCACATCTTTCGATAAACCTCGATTCCTTGACACGCACTACCATTTGAACTGATAAGCGAATGAAAATATTTCTCCTTTATATTGTTCCTAATTTATAATCGTTATGTGATCTTATCAGATCAAATGACTATTTTATTTTTTTCTCTCTGAAAATGAACTTGCATGGGCTGTGAATCTTTTGTAACGTCGGTTTGCCTTGAGGTCAAAAATATGTAAAATGAGTATATTTTATTCATATTTATCATTTTCTCCATGTTTGACTTTTGCAGCACCTGTAGTTTAATGCTTTTACATGCAGGAGATGCAGACATTCTGTCATAAGGAGGTGGGCGAGGAAGAAGCAGTATAAGCTTGCACATAAGCCTGGTGTTTGCTTAACGGTTAAGGTGACTGGCTTCAGATCTTAGGGTCTTAAGTTTGAGCCCCTGTCAGGCCGTCACATGACACCAGGTGGGTCGACTCAGCCTGTTGTCCTTCCGAGGTCAGCAAAATGAGTACCGGCTTACTGGAAACGGGGAGCACTGCACCAGCGGCACAGCCGTGTTCCCAGCGATGATGCAAACAGCAGCCGCAGGATATATATATATATATATATATATATATATATATATATATATATATATATATATATATATATATATATATATATATATATATATATATATATATAGATATACATACGATGAGCTCGAAAATTCATCATGTGAGAAAATAAAAATGTTTCCCTGCAGCGGTGATCATTGGTGGCGTGGTGGGAATCCTATTGGCAGTTTTGCTCATAGTCCTGCTCGTGCATCGGCTGAAGAAGAAAGATGCAGGCAGCTATGCGCTCGACCAGAACAAGGCGTTCAACGGTGGCTATCAGAAGGCTCCCGCACAAGAAATTTTCGCCTGAACTTGGATTTCAGCTTCTTCACGGCGAATCCTTTTCTTTTCGCCTTACAATCCCATGCTGTTTCTATCGGCTACCTGTCCCATGATTTGTTCAACTTCAATATTTCCGTGCCTGGTGCATTTGTCATTCGTGTGCAGTTACTCCTTTGAAGTATAATGTATGATACGAGTGGCAGTGGGTGCAAGTCGACCCTAAACTGCAAACCCTTTTTGAGTCGAAGAACACATGTCCTCGACGTTGTATTATATCCATCCATAATTTCCAGAATCGGTTCCGTTTTTCTTAATCTGACGTGGTAAATACATAACATCTGAGAATGAAGTGTCCACGGAAGGCCGAGGTGGATGTTCCGCAAGGTGGGCCTTTTTCTGCCTCCACAAATCATGCTGTTTGTTTTTGTTTTTTTTTTTAGTTTGTTGTTTTTTTTTTTTTGGACAAATACCACATTGACGTATTGTTTGGTCAAAGTAAATGTTTTTCCCTCACCAAGGGTGCATGTGACTATTCAAACCGCCCTACGTTAGAGGAGTTTGAAAGGAAGCATTTTGTAAAATGGGGAAAAAAAAAATTACTTCCTTGCTGCAGCAAGCGGTTTTCAAAAAGCCACGTGTTGTCGAGCCTTGTAATTGCAGGACTGGCAATAGTTTCTGGCACTTTTAGACACGACGCAGCAACAGACCTTTCCTTGCCTGCAGTGTGCCTCGGGCAGCAGTAGGGAAAGCTGATTTTGGGGTGTGGAGTGGGAGTTAGTAAATGAGCACAGGGTACAGGAGGTGAAGTTGAGAAGTTTATCAGACATTCACTTGTTGACTTTTTCGGTTTGACCGGTTTCCGTTGGCTTTGCCCAGCCGGTTTTGTATTGCTATCGTATTAATCTGTCAAAAAGGTACGGCTGACTCCTATAACGTATGCTGCTCATGTCCTAAATTATTTTTTTTTTGAGTATTAAAGAGCTGGTGACGTACTGTATTTTTATAGCTTGTCTGTAAGGGAATTGTAATAGCTTTCAGGTTAAAATGAATGTTTAAAGTATAGATTTTTTTGTTGTTGTTGTTGTTCTTGTAGACCATGTCTCTGGCAAATTTGTCAATGAACTTAACTTGAATAAAGAAACAAAAATATCAATTCTTGTTCATTGAAGATTATTTTTGTGTGCATAATCTCGTCCCATTGTAGAAAGGGGGGGGGGGGATTGGACAGATTGAGGAAGGAGGTTCCACAAGATGGAGTAGTGAGCAGTGAGCCTGAATTTTGTGACTTACAAGTAGGGGGATGCTGGAAGAACATCTCACCATTAGAGATGTGGGGGGTGAAAGAGCAGAAGGGGAAAAAAGGCAGGACGAGAGGTTTGAAGAAAACAGGCCACCAAACCTCTCTGCAATGAGAAAAGGTGGTGGGCTCCATGATTATGCTTCTTTGTAGGAGATACCAATCATAAAGTTTTTCTTCTTCTTCTTCTGAGGTGATATGTAGTTGTTTTTTTTTTTAACAAGTTGAGGCTCATGGAAGACCTGTATGATAGAGGGGTGATGTTGACAGAGCAATAGAGCAGAGGGAGTTGGTAAACAAGGAAGGACTGATAAATGAGGAAGGAACAACACACAAGCAGCATAAATAGGGACATGTTGACAGCACAAGGGAGTTGAATGGGTTGAGTAGATAAGGAACATGTAAACTGACAAATGGTAAATGTGGACAGGAAAGCGAGTTGAAAACATGGTCAGGGATAACATGAAAGGGTGACCGCTCATCACTTTTTAAAAGAGTGAAGAGAAAAATATTTTAGACTTTTGGGATTATTCAAGGTTCAGAGAAATGGAGGAGGGAGTGTGGAGGTGAGTCGTTGGCCTGGATTTGGGGATGGCAATATGCTTTGTGTTGCCAGAACATTTGGAGAAGAGATGTGATTTGACGTCTGCTGAGATTATTGATTCCATTATCTTGCTGATTCTGGGAATAATGCTTCTGTAGTTCAGAGGATCTGTCTTTGCACCCTTGTTATTTACAGGAATGACGTGCCACCTTTAAGTTGGGGACGCAACTTCCATTAAATATCCGCAGAAAGGGTAGTCAAGGAGGCGAGGCCAGTTCCGATGCACATATCTCAAGGAGTAGTGAACTGGTGCCACTGGAACCAGTTGCTAAAAATGTCAAATTTGTGCAGATACGTTTCCATTGTTGCAAATGAAAACTCATTTGTTCCAGGAGATAGTTTTTACAGCTTGGGTTAGGTTAGGCCACCAGAATTTTGAAGGAGAAAGGACCGACAGTTCAGCGGTGTGTTTAGTTATCAAGTTTCTTATTGAGCGCTCGTCAAGTGCCTTAACCACTAGAGAAGGTTTCAAGTGGAATGCTGTCGATAAGTAACGGCTCGCTTGGCAAGCGCAAGCTAGCTTCTCGGTAATTGAATGCACCTCGGGTCTCAAGTGAGGCTGCTGTTGTTCTTTCTCTTCGCATGAGGGACACAGACCAGCTGAGGGTCTTGTGAGCTAGCTGCAGGTTCTCATTAAAAGGCTTGGTCTTCCAGGCAGAGAAGGCATGATTCTTCCTTGCTGATGTCCAACTACAAGGTTCTATGCATGACGGGAGAAATCTTGAAGAGCATATCTGAAGGTGTGAGGAAATGAATTCATGCATGTGAGAGAAAAGGACCTTATGTAGGGAGTTCCAGGCACTGTGCTGGAGCTAAGGAGATGAAAGTGCAGTGAAGGAGAGAGACAGAGTGAGAATGACAATGACATTGCACACCAGGCCAGTCAGTTTTGTGGAGCGGGCCAATGAAATGCACAGTTTCAAGATATTTACACAGTAGAGTTTGATATTATTAGGCCGAGCAGAAAGGTTGAACATGTTGGGATTTTGGTTGGAAAATTTGCTGTGATGCCATTCTTGGAGGTCAAAGAACGTATACCCGGCTATTCAGCATGGTGCCAGTTAAAATCACCAAAACTAAAATACCAAAGAGCATGGATGAACCTCTCAGTATTTATCGCTTTGTCGATGGTGTCGTTGTTGCCTGAGGGATAATACAGGTCACACAAAAATAAAAGGCTGCTGTGGAGGGAAACAAAGGCAGAGGTACTCTCTGGGATATGAGCAGTTGGAATGGGAGGCAGAAAGTGTGTGGGGAAGGGTATTATGATGATAAACAGCAACACCACCTCCATGGCATTGGAACAGACCAGTCAGGATTGAACATGCTCCGCTTAGTTATCGCACTGTCGTCATATTTTATGATGCGTTGAACATGATATTGCAATGTCTCCAGATGCTGCATTTCTGAGATGATTACCAAGCATCGTTGTGGTTGGAGCATGCACTCTGAGTCTGGTAGGTCAGCGGTTCAAATGTGACCCGTTACTGAATCGGAACAAGTGTCAGACGAGCTTGCTTAACGCTCAGCATTTAGAGGATCGAGAGCACAGACAAACCGCATGGTTTGGTATCCCGTAGGAAGGAGGGGGGATATTTTTTTCTTTTGATGAATATTTGTCCGCAGACTGATGTCCAGTCCGGATGAATACTTTTCCCAAATAAATATTGCAACAAGCATGATTAACTTACTCCTTGTAAAGTTTCCAATTTCAATGTTGAGTTTGTTTTCCTATCTGTAGGTATTATAAAAGGATCTTTTCTCAGAGTGGCTGCGAATGACATCAGTTGGGATCGTTAAGTAGTGTCATGCACTGATTTACTGTGTGACCATTCCACAATATTCAGCTCTGTGTACTTATTGGCTGGAACCCAAGCCAGTTGGAGGTTTGACTAGAAGCCAGGGCAGCGGTAATGTACTCACAAGATGCAAGAAAGTAATCAACTTGCTCTGGCTGAAAGATATGAAACTTTTTTTAATATATATAATTATTTCAAAGTATGTCTTTAATTGGCACAGAGTTTGTGTAGTCTTTTCAACTGAAACTTTCAATGATGACTGTGCAGAAGAAACTTTTCATCCACGCGGGGAGGTTAATCGCGTGCAGGGTATGAATGTTGGGGATGGATGAGTGGATTGCCAACACGAACGACATTGTTCAAAGGACAACTTTGGATTTGAGTGGTTTCCCAAGTTGATATGCCTGGTGTTGGCTTAATGGTTCGGGTCCTAGGATCCTGATTTCAAATCCCATTCGACTGTTGAATTAATACCAGGTGGGATTGACTCTGCCTGTCATCCTTCCGAGGTCGGCAAAATGAGTGCCAGCTTGCTGGTATCCTGTGTCGGAGTGGTGACCCGTTCAGGATTGTGCCCAATAGCCAAGGAGACTGCTTAGCTATCACCAACGCTCTGCACAGAGTATGGTCCCAATCTCCGGCTCCAAGTTGATATCCGCAAGAAAAATAATCATTTCCTGATCGCTATGCAGAAATGTGTCTGATTGATAAAGTCATGGTGCTGGGACTTCAGCCTCAAATTCCATCTATATTGTGCTTTCTCGTGAAATACTGTCTCTTTGATGTCCTTGCATTGGATGTAGCACAGGTAAAGGAACAAGCTGAGCCTGAGATCATTGTTGGGGGAAATGAAGGTAAATATGAACCCACTCCATTTGATTCTCCTGACTAATCCAATACCTACCTTTGACTGTAATTCCTGTTGTAGTTTTTTGATTATCTGGATTTTTCTGGACCATCAGGGGTAGAAAAGATCATGGTTTTGGTTGGGGGAAGATTACAGATGTTGGTCAACAGCTGTTTTGAAGACCTGGAGGGAAGAGTGGCATTAAAGGGAGTGCGGCAGTTTGCTCCAGAGGTAGGGAAAAAAGACGAATGAAAGAGTGAAGGTGAGCAGTGATTCGCGATTTTGATAGTTTTACCAGAAGGGGGTTATTGGCGACCTTGAGCGCCCTGCGGAAATGTAGTGGGGACAAATCGCACACAGAGCGGTGGTGGGGGGGGGGGGGTGGGGGAGTAAGACCAGAGAGGAGACAGTCGAAGACAGAAAGACCACCGACCTCCCTGCTGAGAGAGTGAGAGGCCCAAAAACTCAGCCTCGTCGCGGGAGATAGCAATGATCCAAAATGCCTTGATTTCCCCGGCGTGAAGCCGAGAAAGATGGGAGGCAGGAGCACCAGCCCAGAGGGGAGAGCAGTACTCCATCAGGCTGTGGACGAAAGCTTTGTATGTGGTCAGGAGCTCAGGTGGGCCGAGGAAGGACTTTGCATGACGAAGGATTCCCAGTTGGCGAGTGGGATTGGGGGCCAGGTTGGAAATGTGGATTTCTCAGGAAAGATCATTGCAGATAGTGAGACCCAGAAGCTTGAAAGAAAGGATTTCTTCAAGAGGATTGTTGAGAAAGTGGATGGGGGTTCCAAATGGTCCTTTAGGAGAGCCATAGTGAGATTGTGAGATTTCTCTGGATTGGAAGACATGTTTCACGTGTTGTCCCAGTTTGTGAATTAATCCAGATCTGCAGTGAGCGAAGAATCTGCTGCTTGCCGGTCTGAGGGATGACCGATGGTACGGCAGAGAGTGGAGTCATCAGCAAAGAGATATAGAGGATTTTCCAGAGAGTAGGAGAGATCATTGATGAAAACCAGAAAAGAAAAGGGCGCAGAACGCTGCCTCGAGGAACTCCAGCCTGGACAGGAAGAGAAGAGTGAACTCTGTTTAGGTCCACATGTTGGCTGCAACAGGAGAATAAGTCTGCGAGCCATGAATGGTGATGGGTTGGATACCATAGGAAGAGAGTTTGGTGAGCAAGGCAGGGTGCCAGACCGTGTCAAAAGCACGTGATATGTCTAGGGATATGGCTCTGATTTCATGTCTGGCATTGAGGACCTCCATCCATTGTTGGGAGAGCAGAAGCAGCATATCCAGGGTGGAGTGACCTGGTCTGAAACCAAATTGATGATTGGAAATCAAGCGCTTGGAGAAGAGGAAGGATTTAGTCTGAAGCGATGATGGATTGAACAACCTTGCTGATGATTTGGAGAAGGCTGATTGGTCTGTAGTTTCAGGGATCTGTTTTTGCACCTTTTTATGCAGGGTGGTAATGTTTGCTGATTTCCAAGCAGATGGCAGATGACCTTGAGCAAATGAGAGGGTGAATAGAACAGAGAGAGAGACTGGGTGAGCAAGAGCAAAGGAGCAGTTTCTTTAGGACATGTGGGCTAATGCCGTCTGGACCGGTTGCAGAATCTGAGTCGAGGTTTGACAGCAAGCTCTCCACTTTGTCAGAAGAAAAGGACACAGAGTCCAGGGACAGTTGGGTGTGACTGGGTAAGGTGGGTACAGTAAGCGATGAGTTTCGGACACAAGATTTCGATGCAAACACCGAGTTTAGGCGTTCAGCCTTCTCATGTGCGGTATCAGCAGTGCGGCCATTTGAGGTAAATGATGGGATGGAGGAGGAAAATACACCAGAAACAGATTTGATTAAACGCCACAAAGGATTTTGAGGAGGGAGAGAGGTTTGAGAGTTCAGACTTGAGATGAGAAAGATGTTGTTTTCTGGCTCTCCTGAGGGTAGATACACACTTGTTCTGAGCTTTATGGAAGGAACTGAGATTGCCCTCAGTTGGGTTTGCTTTCCATGAGGCAAAGGCAAGTTGTATCAGGACAACGGCCTCGCCACAAGCTTCAGTGAACCATGGTCAGGAGGAAGGTTATGATGACTGAAGATGAGATGGGATAAATCTGTGCATGAGGGAGAGCAAGTTTCTTTGAAATAATTCCCAGGATGAGTTGATGTTGGAGAAATTAGCGATGGGAGACCAGTCGAGAAGTTTGATGGCTGCTTGGAGACCCTGCCAGTCGGCCTGTGTGAAATGCCAGACTTGACAATGCTGAGGTGGTTCTCTGATAACAGCCAGAGATGTCCACTTTGACAAGGACGTGGTCATAATACTGTTGAACTACTCTTAATACTGTTGTTGATAATGTTCCTTGGGGATAATAAATGCTTAAGATAGTGTAGCTTTTTCCTTAAATTGCATGTCTCGAATAAGAGTGAAGTGATAAAATATGTTAGATATGCATTGCTATTATGTCGAGATAGAGATGCCCACCTCCCCCATTGTCTGTTTCTAAAACCGCTACACCTTTTGAGCTATTTATTTTATGTTCTACCCTCTGCAATCTGTCCTTTGTATTCTTTGAAAGCGTCTGTGAAGCCTAGACGCAGAACGTTTGTCGGGAAAACAGCTGTGCGCCATCCGTGGCATTAATTACCTCAAAGTAGTTTGAGTGACAGGTCTCGAGGGATCGCTCCACCTGCAGACTGGGCTCTGGCCAAATTGTGAACAAGAGGGCAGGGGCGAAGCATATCTGGGCTGAGGGAAGAAGGCAGAGACTTTAAAAAGCCTCCGCAGCTGTGGGGTGCAACTGCAAGAGATTTCCCGTAATCGGCTGCGTCATTTTGCCAGGCTGTCCTGCAACACCACGTCCCCACTCTGCGAGCCATGCCTCTCACCCTCATCCTGTCTGCGTGCTCTCCAGCATGCAGGATGGTGCTATGGCAGAACCATGAGGGGTCTGACCTGATTTTTATCTTCCTGTGCCACACAAGCACGGCTCAGGTATTTACATCTTGTCTGCCTCTTTTTCTATCTCCTGTGGTGAGCTTCATCAGGCCCGAAAGCTGAGATAATTAATGAATCCCATTCGTTGTTGATACCGAGGGTGTGTATGGTTTGGTAGTTGGGTAACGGGTTTATTTATTACTAGTGGGATATGCTTACACATCGTCAGCAATAACGAACCGTGCTTCCCCATCGCCTCGAGTCGCTCGCCTGCATTTCTTTTTTCATTCATTTATATTTTCATTTACGGACACTTTCCAACGGTTCTATGATTTTTTTTTTCCAGTGTGCTGGCTTCGATGTCCATCAGCTCGTGAAATTTCAGCTTTCTACATCATCTGGCAGGTACTGTACATGAATTTCAGTCAGTGGTTAGAATGAGTTTTACACATTAGATGTATTGATTGTGTAGTGTTGCCATCATTTATTTTTATACATTACTTCTTGTTTTCCCTCCCCATGAGAATCGTTTCTTTTAATAAATATCCCTGGTCACAGGGTGAATTGTGGTTGTTGTGGTTCTCCTGAGGTGGTCAATTAAGACCTGCTTCAAGAGTAATTAGTCTCAGCAATCTTCGCTGCACCCCCCCCCCCTGCACACCCACCCTCATCAGTACCATCCGTCCTCTGGCTCGCTCGACCCGATTGGTACTGGTTTAAATAGCGTAGAGCTTAGTTGGCTCAATGGGTCAAACGGGGAGGGTAGTGGAAAGCAAAGGAACCGCTGACTCAACTGACCTCTGTGGTCGTGAATAAAACGACTTCTACCAGGCAACCGGACAGTGATGACCATAACAACCTAGAACCGATGACTCAAACTGGCCTCTGCAGTCATGATTAAAACTACTCATACTGAGCAGAGGGTGATGACTATAACAATACTTTCATGGCCCCATTGTTCCCACTTAATTGTGGGATCAGCCAGGGAATATTTTTGACTGAAGTATTTCAAAAACTGGCTGGCCAGGCCTGAAGAGTGACTGAAGGTAACAGGAATTTAGTCACGGTGCTGGCAATCGATAACTTGACTACTCTTTATGAAGGACACCATAGGATCTTCAACAATGGCTAAAGGCCCGGTCACACCTTGACGTTTTAGCCAACGTATGCCGATTTTTGAATTTTTTTTCTAAAACGCTGGCACACGTTGAATACGTTATGGGTAAGTTTTGATAACATTGAGAGCACGCTGAAAAACACTGCCATACGTCGTTGTACGCTGGCTTTAAACGTTGTACTTTTCGGTTGTCCTCAAATTTTTTCATGCTTTAAATTTCACGAAGTATGCCGGCGTATGACTCACACGTTCCGCTACGCTGGCCACAGGTTGTATGCACGGTCTGTGATCGTTGACAGACGTCAACACATGCTACTTGTAAGTTAATCATAAGTTGAGACACGCCGAGGTAATGTTTAGCGTACCCGAAACCTATTTCTAACCTATGATTAACGTGTTGTTGGCACGTTACGCGATCGTTGCCACACGTCGACAGACGTTACTTTTAAGTTACTCATAGGCTGAAAGACGTCGGTATAATGGATCGTCCTTGCGTCAGCGTCCACGGCCACGGCCAGGACACTTATTTGCAGCATTCTTCAAACTTTTCTTCGGCATGACGAGGATGTTCACACTTCGATGTCTAGCTTGGCTATGATTCCAATTGTCCATCGGCAGCGTCTATTTAAAATAGTCGAGTTTGAGCGTTTTAACACGTTCAGAAGAAACGCTTCAAATTTCAAAAACCCAGCGTCAAAAAACAAAGGCGAGTGACAGCAATTTAAATCGTTCATTGTAAACAATGAAAATAGTTGAGTGGTACCGTTTAAAAGTCGTTGAGTGTAAAAAAAATCCAATTGTTGAGCGCAAGCGTCTACTTTCAATAGTGGAGATGCAGCCATTTAAATCGTTGAGTGGCAGCCTATGAAACTACCTGTGGACATGCGGACGCAAGGACGATCCATCATAACCCACACCCTCCCCCTCACACTCACCTACTACTGCCAACATGAACAAACAACTACTAATACTAATACTAATACTGATACTGATACTGATACTGTTACTGCTGACATGGACATCGACTCAAAAAGGACTCGAAAACACTGTTGGGTTCCCCTTTTATGAGCAGCATTTTTATATACCAATTCCCAAAACCGCTGGGAACACGTCTTTATATGGCAGTTGTAAGCTAGAAACACGTTAATTTTTTTTTTTGTCGACTGGAAGACGTCATTGGAATACGTCTACATACGTCAATGTGTGTTGGGACTACCTAAAGAATTGGTTCAAAGCACGTCAAACATAAGTTAGAAATAAGTTTCGCGTAAAAAAGACATTACCGCGACGTGTTTCGACTTATGAGTAGCTTATAAGTAGCCTTTGTGGACGTGTGTAAGCATCCACATATCGTGTGTAAAACTTATCCCCATCGCATGCGGAACGTGTGTCATACGCCGAGTACGTCGTAAAATTTTGAACATGTTTAAAATTTCTTGACGTACTCTACTTACTACGACGTATGATAGCGTACTTTAGCATTGTACTCACGTATACCAAACTTACTCATACCGTATTTGACGTGCCCCAACGTTTTAGACACATTTTTCTTAGGTCGGCATACGCTGGCAAGATCGCCAAGGTGTGACCGCGATGTTGACACTTCCATTTCTACGGCAGTTATGATTCGAATCGTTGTGCGTCAGCCTTTTAATAGGCTACGTCACGACATCATCGGCGATGCTTGCAACGCGCTATGCTTAAGTTAGACTATCGTTGGGCATCGGTTGTGTAGGCCGACAACAGGTTCAGCATTCGTTGGTATAAGTTATCTATAACACAACGAAACGTTCTGTGTCCGTTACCAATGCGTTATACATAAGACCAAGTCGCTATGAATACGTCCAAATCTTAAAAAAAAAAACATCAAAAGTTCAACGTAAGCCAGCGTTTTAGATACATTTTAATACGTTGCCATCGCTGGCTAAAACGTCAAGGTGTGACCGGGCCTTAATACTAGCAGATGGGACACCCAATTCAAAGTCTACCAGACAGACGGCGCACACATTGATGCCTTGCCCTGCATGTGGAATAACAGGATGAGTTTATATCTGGGCTGAGAAGCACACATACCTCTGGTATATTCTGCCAGCCCAAACATAATTACTGTGAGGTAGTTTTAAAATGCAAATTCAGACTACCGTATACATGAGACAAATATATACTTGAAATCATCTCAAAATACAAAGCCCATCCGCAACTGCTTTCTACTCAAACTAAAGTTGACAAAAACAACAGCTAAAAAAAAAAATGTAAAGTTTATTAATTCGTGTTCTTCACATCTTAATACAAGGAAGAGTACCCATCCCAAGTGATGGGAAAAGCTCTCAGACGTATCCGTCCCTAGTGGCGGGAAAAGTTCAAGTTAATCTATCAATTTAAACAATAATTAATCGACATTAAAAAGGTTGTGTTGCTCTCTTGGTTTCACTCAGAACCAAATGTATGAACTACTTATACCGCTCACCACAAAATGATGCTCCAACATCGGGCAGCAGAGGTTGTATTTGTCGAAAAAGAGGACAAAATATCCTGGTTACGAAATAAAATTTGGCATCAACATTATTCATGCCTGTTCTCCATTATGGGGTATTTTGTGAAGATCGGTGACAATTTTTTTTTGAATTTAATCCATTTTAAATTCAGGCTGTAACAACAAAATGTGAAGACGTCAAGGGGTGTGAATACTTTCAAAAGGCATTGTATTTTTGAGGATTAAAATCTCAAAAATATTTTTTCCCCATAAAAGAGTAATTATGTGTCTTCGATTGGAATTGTGGATGGTGACTTGCAAACTGAGCCTCAAGGGTGGTGTACAGAAACGTTTTTTAAAATCATAAATACAAGACACAGGGAGGTGAAATTTGCTGCACATGATGTTGCTACATGCGCAGAGTAAAACGAATGTTCATTCATGTCCATAGGATATGTAATAAATAAAGAAGATACAGTATAAGCACACTAAATGTGAGGCCGAGGCTTCAGACTTTGACACGCTCATGAGGCTGCACCAACGAAATGAAACGTCCCAGAAGATCTAGCATTAATAGGGTCACATTAGTGCATGTCGTGTCTTAAAATAATGCTTCTTGTTACGGAACATCATATCTTCCAGTCACCTTGAATATTTCAAATAAAATAATTGCAACCCTTCATTTTTGAAGGACTTTAATACTAGTTATATATAGTACACACACTAACTAAACATAAAAAAACAGATGGGATTCCCAATTCATCACCATTCATCTTTTTAATGAAACTTTAGCAACAATGGAAACTGCATCAAGAAGGGTAAAAGCATATATTGTTCCCCTATATGTAACACAATAAAGTAAATAACAAGAAGAGAAAACTTCACATGGAATATTACATTCCTTTTGTTAGTAAAACCAAATGGTAAAGTCATTACTAAACAGCATCTGTAAAAACAACGGGAAAAACAAGTCCTCTCTTGCTTTAACATAAGAATGCCAATAATTTTGGTGACTGTTGAAGAATCAAGACAAAAAAAAAATTAAGAACAATCTGACCCAGTAACAGAAAACAAAAGTGGAAAAAATATCTTTGAGGGGCAGTCGATAAGTAACCTTCAAATGGCGATATAAATTCGAGAATGGAACGTATGTCATATCTCTGGGTAAGAGTCATGTTTTGCCTGTTTTTTGGATCCGGCAACATTGAGTGTATAATGCCAGTTGAGCAGTTCCGAGATGATGGCTGACTTAGAAGCATGCACCAGGGAGGAGCAATGTTCTATCATCCGTTTCTTGGGAAGTGAAGGTGTAAATCCCAGTGAAATCCATCGCAGAATGAAAATTCAATATTGTGATGCTTGTTTATCGCAGCAGCAGGTGTACGAGTGGGACAGGATGTTTAAAGGTGGAGTTCTTTCAGTTTAGGTGCGAGTTGTCTCGGCACACACTTTGTGGAACCCCCAACATGTTGTGAATGATGTGTTGTGCTGAACCTGGCAAATTTTCAATTCGGAGACCATTTCATCCGGCGTAATGCGACGGTTTTCCCTTAGCACGCGCTCAACTGCTGCAACAATTTCCGATGTGTCGGCTGTGTGAGACCAGCCTGAGCGAGCAGCGCCTGCCACACTGGACACTCCACTTTTAAACTTCCTGTTCCAGTCGTACACCTGCTGCAGCAATAAACATGCGTCACAATGTTGCATTTTCATTCTGCGATGGATTTCACTGGGATTCACACCCTAACTTCCCAATAAACGGATGACAGAACGTTGCTCCTCCCTGGTGCATGCTTCTAAGTCAGCCATCATCTTGGAACTGCTCCACTGACATCATAAGCTCAATGTTGCCAGATCAAAAAGAGGCAAAGCATGACTCTTACCCATAGATATAACATATGTCGTTTACAACTACACACATCACATTCTCAAATTTATATCGCCATTTTGAGGTTAATATATAGCATGCCCCTTGTACATAAAAAAGAAGTTAACAGCACACTTGCAGCAATGGCATGAAGAAAAGCCGATTTATTGAAGCCAACAACAAATTTAAATTTTCCATAATTATCAAACAATAAATGGAAAAGTTTATTGAATTACATTTTAACAATCTGGGAAGACAGTGTAACCCCATATCAAAAGCCTCAGGCATTGCAGAGGTGATAAAAATAGGAACTTAAAACTGTACTAAACCTGAACATTGGTTGTTTATAAAAACAATGCACTTGTTTTCAATAAAAAAAACAGAACATATGTATGATCGTTGTTAAAAAGCAAGCAAACAAAACAAAACAAATAATTATTTGTATATTAATTATAATTGGCATTCATGCTTGTTTCAGGTTTTTATCACTTTCTTCAGGTAGAACTTTTAAATGAAAATTTCTTCCTGCTTCAAAAAAGGAGTTTTATCCAATATAAACACTCCGGAAGACCTCGCTCCCATAATGCCCACATTCTATCAGTTAGTGCCCTGCATTGATAAGGACACTTTAAATACGATTTAAAACTCAAAGTGCAAAACTCAAAACTCAATAAACCTTCATTTCCTTCTCTGCAATATACAAAATTCCAACCCCCCCCCCCCCGATTCGCTTTCCACACCAACTATCAACTTTCAACCTCTTCATCTTTCATTTAATTCCACTCCATTCCAAAAAGGCTGCCAGCAATAAAAAATATTCAAAATGTACTTAAAACACAAACCAGCAAATGTGAAAAGTTAGAAAGCCATCTGCACAAACAGTTTTGTGGAAGAAGAACAAGTTAATCGTTGGCAATCAAAACCCTTATAATATCAACGAGCAAAATGAATTACATCATTACTTTTGGGGATGACATTATTTCTGAATGCAACCAACCTTTACAACGTGTAATAAAGCAGTTGAGGCAAATGTCAGCCTGAGATGTGGGATTAAAACACTGACACAAGAAACGTGTCTTTCCTAAAGAAAAAAATCACAAACGATCATTCTGTAAGGCACTGAAATTTTCACTTCAACGATCAAGTCTGCTTTTTTACATCCTTCCTTCCTATCATGTGCTTTCCATTGGGTAATATATTAAGCTTCACCACAACCGATGAAGACAACATTATCGGTGAACTCATCATCCAAAAAGGGCATTTTTAAAAGAGCTCAAAACGATGTGAGCATTTGTTAGTATGTGTTACAAATTGGATGTCTCAAATGAACAGTTAAAGGTGTTGTCAGCGCAGTTCCTTATGCTCTTTCCTCCTCGATGATTTGTTTCATCTATTAAATTTTCCAATGTCAACAGATGGGTGACAAAGGACGAGTGGGTTTAAACAGTGAGGGAGGAAGAACAAGATTATATGATGTGAATAGAGAAAATGGGACAAGGATGTTTTGATAAACTTTCCTTTAGCAAACTTACCACAACAAAAAGTCGAACATTTTCAGGTCTCACTTTGCTCAAATATGTTTAAAGCTAAGATGGAAATTAAAATCAAATCTTTAAATTACACTGAAAAAAAAAATTCAGTTCAAAAAGTTGTACACCAGGAAATTTGGTGTGTTGCAGTATTTTGTTGCAAACAGTTTGCCATCTGGCGTTGGATCAGAAAAGGCGACCTCCTCTTTTGTCAGGTACGTTCCATAAGTGAAGTTTCTCCTGATAAAGAAGAAGAAGGGGAAAAAACAACTTGAAAACCACAAGCAAATTATTCTCTTTATATATTCACATGGCCTTAAGAATATGGGACAACCCACATTAACATGCACACACACCCATACCATGAGGAAGCTGGAACATGCCATGGGGTTGTAAACAACATATTCTGAATTATAGGGCAAGTAAAAGAACTACAATAGAGAAAACGGGGACCGGCGTGCGAAAGAGCATGCCACACGAGGGTAAGATGACGGACCGTAAGCAATCCATGAGACGAGTTGCGATGCCATTTCGGCGAAGTAGGCTGAATACCCAGATCCTGCTGATGCCACAGACAGCAGGCTCAGGTTCGGTCGCGCAACACCAAGCCCGCTGCCGTTCTATTTGTAGTTCAGCAGCAGAAGTCTGGGATTGTTTCTCTGGGCTTAACACAGGTGACTCAGAAAGTACTCTGTAGCCCTATGTAGGACAGATGTACAATGGGATTGGTAAGGTTTAAACTTCCGGTTGGACGTCGGCATTTGTCAAAAAAAAGTGTTGTTACCTCCCATAGGTCTTCATGATTCAGCACACTCACCTTGTTGATGTGCTCCGCAATTAAACAGCCAGATACCTTTTTATCGTTTGTCACGAATAGAAAGGTTTTCGTATGCGAGGTAGAGCAATGAACAGCTTTCTGAAATCCCAGGTCATTGTCCACAAACTCACGTACCTCCTCCACCTGAAAGCACCATCAGGAATATGAAATGCATTCAAAACAAGCTCAGCTAAAAGTCCCATACTCGAAAGAAAAATTATCATTTTACACTTGCCATACTGTACGGTACCTTCTTAAGGGTGTATTTTGGGTCTCCTGGCAACACCAACACAATCTTGCCATCTGGGTAAGAACCCACGACACGCTCTTTCTTCCAGCCCTGTGTAAGGAGTGGTAGTAAGGGAGTTTAAAAAGGAAGAGCATGAGAAGGTGTAGTACGAGATGTAATCAATACATTTTAGAACTGCCATCAGTGATACATTTGTGAAAATTTCATGCAAGAACAAAATTGGATTCACATCTTGGCATATTCAGAGAAATTGTACAAGGCCAACCATTTTTTCTTAGTAGTATTAATTGGATGTGTAAAGTTAGAATGAGACATATGTATAACAATACGTGTATACATTATCATGCCTGGCATCCATGAAGGAAATGTCAGGCTTTAATCGACAAAAGTTCTGGACTTCCGGTTCCGGGTTTGGAGCGTCGAGAGGTCTCCTTCGGAGCTCTCTGCTGACGATCTCAAAGATAAGTTTCCGGTCGTTATTTGTCCCGTTTTAACTGTTTATTTTCCTCACCTACATGTTACTGTGTGTTCCGGGTTGGGTTTTGTATCAAAAATCGTGCTATTTTGTGAGTTTTTGGTGACGTTGTCTTACTGGGTGTTTGAGGCCTAGGCTGAGGCCTACCGGTTCGCCTCGGTGTACAATCGTTTTATTTGTTTGTTCTCCCCATTACCTTCAATTTCTATCTTCCCCACTTTCATAACGTCCCCCATTTCTCCCAACTGATCTCGCTATTTCTTATCTTAAATTATTTAAAAAACACGCCACCTTTCTCCTGATTCTTCTTCTTCTTCTTCTTCCTCCTCCTCCTTCTCCTTCTCCTCTCCTTCTCCTTCTCCTTCTTCTCCTCCTTCTTCCTCTTCTTCTTCCTATTATTCTTCCTCCTCTTCTTCTTCCTCGATTTTTTTTTTATGCAACACTTCCATGACCTAATCTGTTGAAAACTCTCTGAAACATTCATAATAATAACAAAAACGATCTTATACTGCTTCCTCTTCCTCTCTCACACATGTGGTACTCTTTACTGTTTCATAATGCACTACTCTTCTGCTATTTAAACAGACTGCTCTCATTTCGACCTCTCCTTCATTCCTTGCCGAAAAAATCCAACTGTTACAGCGTTTCTTCTCTCCATTCTCTGAATTCGCCTTTATTGCATCCATCAAGAATTGTGTTAAATCGCATCTCTGACCCAAAATTAAAAAAACCCCCAGTTTGCGATGAATGTTCGCTTTCCATCAACCATTCTTTTTTTCCAACTTCAGTGCCAACTCACCCCTCTCACCCCTCATTCTCACTCTCAAAGCAACCATCCCACTCTTCTCCCTCCAAGCCTCCCTCTCACCTCTCTCAAAAATTCCCTCCTCACCTTTGTCCCACCTTTCATCCCCCTCACTCATCCTTCTGAAAGTTGCCCCCCCACACTCATCCACAAAGCTGCCTCCTTCCACTGCCCTCTCACCTCCATCTCTTCACTCCACCTCCTCAAATCCTCAACTGCCTTCTTCCCCCTCTCTTGTCCCCCCGCTCCCCCAGCACCACAGAGCCTTTTCTCCTCCTCATCCGGCCCCTCCCCTAGCTATTCTGTAATCCCCCACACTCTTTTAACAACTCTCCTTACCTCCCCTCCCTCATCCCTTGTCCTACCCCCCCCCACCCCTTGCACCCAAAGCCTCCTCCCCTACGTCTTCATTAAAAGTATGGACCTCAAATATCCGGGGCCTTCGCTCAAACCTTTCAGATCTTTCCATACAGGTTGCCACTGACAAACCAGACATAATCTGCCTCACAGAAACTTTCCTCCCCCAAGACGTGTCTGACTCCCAAGTATCTCTCCCCGGTTACTCCCTCCTCTGGTATGACAGACCTGAGCATCGTCCTGGTGGAGGAGTTGCTCTCTTCATCAAAGACTCTATTCCTCACTCTCCATGCACTGCTCTCACTCCCCCACACCCTCAGGAATACCTCTGGCTACGGCTTCCACTCCACTCCCACCTCATGTTTATATGTGTACTGTACTGTCCACCTAAAAGTGATGACTCCATCTACACTTCACTATCCGAAAACATGGATCATCTTCTATCTTCTCATCCAAACTCTCTCTTCCTCTTACGTGGCGACTTCAATTGTCATCATGCCAGTTGGCTCGGTGTGGGTACCTCTCTCACCTGTCATGGCACCTCAGCAAAAGCTTTTTGCGACTCATTGGGACAACTCAATCGGTCAACTTCCCGACCCGGATCTCAACCAATGGTATGCAGATCGGCATCTCCCTCAACCAATCTCCATCTCTTCTGGATCTGATTTTGACAAATTTCCCTGACAATATCTGCTGTTTTTCTCCGCTCCAATCGGTTCTTCTGACCACGTCCTTGTCAAAGTGGACATCTCTCTGGCTATTATCAGAGAACCACCTCACCGCCGTCGAGTCTGGCATTTCACTCAAGCTGACTGGCAGGGTCTCCAAGCAGCCATCAAACTTATAGACTCGTCTCCTATCGCTACTTTCTCCAACATCAACTCATCCTGGGAATTCTTTCAAAGAAACTTGCTCTCCCTCATGCACAGATTTATCCACTCTCGTCTTCAGTTGTCCTACCCTTCCTCCCGCCCTTGGTTTACTGAAGCTTGTGGCGAGGCAGTTGTCCTGAAACAACTTGCCTTTGCCTCATGGAAAGCAAACCCAACTGAGGGCAATCTCAGTTCCTTCCATAAAGCTCGGAACAAGTGTGTATCTACCCTCAGGAGAGCCAGAAAACAACATCTTTCTCATCTCAAGTCTGAACTCTCAAACCTCTCTCTCCCTCCTCCAAATCCTGGTGGCGTCTAATCAAATCTGTTTCTGGTGCATGTTCCCCCTCCATCCCCTCCCTTACCTCAAATGGCCGCACTGCTGATACCGCACGTGAAAATGCTGAATGCCTAAACTCGGTGTTTGCAGCTAAATCTTGTGTCAAAAACCCATCACTTTCTCTACCAACCTTACCCAGTTGCAGCCACCTGTCCCTGGACTCTGCGTCCTTTTCTCCTGACAAGGTGGAGAGCTTGCTGTCAAACCTCGACTCAGATTCTGCAACCGGTCCAGACGGCATCAGCCCACGTGTCCTCAAAGCCTGCTCTTCTGCTCTTGCTCACCCTCTCTCTGTTCTATTCACCCTCTCATTTGCTCAAGGTCATCTGCCATCTGCTTGGAAATCAGCAAACATTACTGCCCTGCATAAAAATAGGTGCAAAAACAGATCCCTACAACGACAGACCAATCAGCCTTCTCCCAATCATCAGCAAGGTTATGGAATCCATCATTGCTTCAGACATGAAATCCTTCCTCTTCTCCAATGGCTTGATTTCCGATCATCAATTTGGTTTCAGACCAGGTCACTCTACCCTGGATATGCTGCTTCTGCTCTCCCAACAATGGATGGAGGTCCTCAATGCCAGACAGGAAATCCGAGCCATATCCCTGGACAGATCACGTGCTTTTGACACAGTCTGGGACCCTGTACTACTCACCAAACTCTCTTCCCATGGTATCCAAGGCCATCTCCACTCATGGCTCCCAGACTTCCTCTCCTGTCGCAGTCAACGTGTGGACCTAAATGGAGTTCTTTCATCCCCTCTTCCTGTCCAGGCTGGAGTTCTTCAAGGTAGCGTTCTGGGCCCTGTTCTTTTTCTGGTTTTCATGAATGATCTCTCCGACTCTCTGGAAAATCCTCTATATCTCTTTGCTGATGACTCCACCCTCTGCCGTACCATCGGTCATCCCTCAGACCGGCAAGCAGCAGATTCTTCGCTCACTGCAGATCTGGATAAAATCACAAACTGGTCCAACATGTGGAACATGTCTTTCAATCCGGACAAATCTCACACTCTCACTATGTCTCTTCGAAAGGACCGTTTAGAAAACCCACCCATCCCCTTCCTCAGCAATCCACTGGAAGAAATCCTTTCTTTCAAGCTTCTGGGTCTCACTATCTGCCATGACCTTTCCTGGGAAAGCCACATTTCAAATCTCACCTCCAAAGTCAGTCGCCGACTGGGAATCCTCCGTCGTGCAAAGTCCTTCCTCAGCCCTCCTGAGCTCCTGACCACTTACAAAGCAATTGTTCGCAGCCTGATGGACTACTGCTCTCCCCTCTGGGCTGGTGCTCCTGCCTCCCACCTTTCTCGGCTTCACGCTGTAGAAACCAGGGCATTTCAGAGCATCGGCATCTCCCGCAATGAGGCTGAGTCTTTGGGCCTCTCACTCAATCACCGCAGATTGGTCGGTGGTCTTTCTCTTCTACCGTCTCCTCTCCAGCCTTGCCCCCCCTGCTCTCTCTGTGATTTGTTCCCACCACATTTCCTCAGGGGCTCAAGGTTAGCCAACAACCCCCTTCTGGTAAAACTACCAAAATCACGAATCACTGCTCACTCTTTCATTCCTCTTTTTTCCCGCCTTTGGAATAAACTCCCTCACTCTATTCTTTCCTATTCTTCCCTCCAGGCTTTCAAAACAGCTGTTCACCACTACCTTTCATCATCCCCCATCCAAATCCTCGATCTTTTCTACCCCCGATAATCCACCCAAGCCCACTTCCTTCAAATTCCCTGCTTTCCTTCCTGAAAGTCCCTGTAATGTCCATCTTCTATTCCCCATGTTCCCTGTCCCATCCCTCTCCCTTCCACAGATCTCCTAATGTGTCTGTTCCCCACTGTTTTGTCCCTCCCACTCCCGCCCCTCTTGTCTCATGCCCCCCTTGATGTGCGTTGTGTGTTCGCTCTCACACGAGCCTCAGCAATGTATAAAAAAAAAGTTACGAACTCTCCAGACTCATTCCAATAACCCCAACAGAACTGTTCATAAGGAGATTATTTTGAAGGCAGAATAACATGAACGAATAAATGTTTTATTTGAAGTTTGATAGGCTTAATTGTGTGCAATCACAGAACAACAGAAAGCAATAAAAATGAAAGACAAATTAATGCACAACAGTAAGACTCCCAATGGCCTAATCTTGCTCCTTGTTGGGCCTCTGAGTCACCCTGTCCGTGACAACCCTGGCTGCGTGGAGACGACCCTGGCTGCGTGGAGACGACCCATCCAACGCCTTGTCCCGGGGAGCATTGCAGTCGATCGCAGACAACTCCCAGAAGCACTGGCAGCCCCCATGACCAAAGGAACACTCCAGGGACCCGTGGCATGCCACACACATGGGGCCAGAGCCACGCCTTGCCCAGCATTTGCGGCATATCCTTCCGGTCTTGAGCGTGAGCCCATTGATGTGACCACCTCAATGATGGCTCGACTGACCGCCTCCCAAAGCAATGGCGGGGCACCTCGGGCTCTCACCCTTTCCTTCAATGTGCAAGTGATGGTCCCCCCCAAGATTTAGGTTTTGTTCTTGCTGACACTATGCATCGTTCTCCCAACTGAAATGTTTCTCACAAACCAACCTGACCACAGTAATGAACTCCTTGAAAGGATATTGATAGTTATAGTGGGTTAGAGGTATTGATAGCTCTGAAGTGGTCATGGCAGCGTTATTTATTTATTTTTACCAATGCCGTTCACTGCTCATCTGCAGCATCTCAAATACTGCCCTTCTCATATAAATTATAAACTGCCGTGCCTCAGAACTTCAGCCTCGCAACAAAAGCAGTTAGTGTTGCCTGCAGAATCATCTTGAAAACTTTCGAAAAACAAGCGCTGCACTCTCATTCTTTTGCATCCTATTTCTGCAAAAATCATCGGAGGAAAAGGTGGGGGGGAGGGGGGTGTTGGAGGGAGAGGGGGAAAGAGATGGGATGGAATAATTCAACTTCATCTTGATTCAACTCAAAAGTGTGGAAATGCCATCTTTCCATCTGCCTGAAACTCCCAGCAGAATATTTCACATTCTGGCAACCTGAGCAAAAGGGTGGAGGTGAGCTTTTTTTTTCCTCATTCAAAATGGCCAAAATCCTCTTGACCCAAAAATTGATCTTGAGGATATTCTTCTTCATAAACAGTGAGTTTTACTGCCATAGAGTTATTTCCTTCTATTTATCTCCTTCACCACCGATTTCCTTTTGCTACTCATCCATTGCTATTTATGTAACGACTGTCTTTGACTTCATTAGTGGTTTTTCTTTTCTTTTGCTTTACTTTGTGGCAACAAGTCTGTGAACAACGTGTATGACCATCTCATTTCTTCTTAAATTTTGATTGGTAGTGGCTTTCCATTCACACATGCATGGCATGACGGGCAGACATGCCATTTGATTCGTACCCCAAACTTTACTGCTCCCACAAAGTGCTGGTGGTAGAGCAGATGCTGTGCCTCATCCTCGGGACTTGCTGCTGTGTACACCATTCCGCATGTACCACACATTACTGCACCAAAACGCTTCTGTCCTGCATCCTAGATCGGTTCACACAAGTAAATGAAATGAAACAGAAATACCACACATCATACTCTACTCCCAGTTAGGTACCAGAATGACCTACATGGCAGACAGATGAAATTGCATATTATGATGTGTAGAATGTCAAAATGTTTACTGTCACAGCAACCAAACCACACTTACAATGATCAGCTGACTTTCCTCACCACCCTCCTTCTCTTTGAACCGCCATAACTTCCGTAAAGAAAGGCTTTGGAACGAACAGTCTGAGGACTTGTGTGAGATGGATCGTCTCCTCTTCACAGGCACTGGTGAATCACAGCTTTCAAGTGTTTCATGGCCAAGTAGTTGATGAGAAATGTCAGCTGAAGGGGCCACTGAAGCCTGCAATGTGGATGGCTGCTCACTTTGACACCGCTGCCTGGTGAAACGAGCAAACAGGAATCGAGCATCAAGTGTTGAAGGGTGCGGGATTTGAACTCCATCGAATTTCCCATTGAATAACTCCTGATGTAAAATCAGTACACAGTCAACACGTTTTATGAATCGTATACGATTAATTATAATAGGACAGTTTATACAGAGGAGGGGGTGGGAGGTGGGAGGGGGTGGGAGGTGGGAGAGGAGGGGGTGGGAGGTAGGAGCGGTGAGGAGCAGGGGGAGCGAAGAGGAGGGATGGAGGAGGTGAAGGGGAGGGAGAGAAAAGGAAAGAGGGGAGTGGGGTATAACAAGTGTTATGCTGCCAGATTATGCATATTAAATTTAAAGTGCATTATTTGGGGGTGGTGGGTGGGTTAAAGTTTCTTATTTTGAAGAGTATATACTTCATGGATGCCCCCAAAGGGCATAATCTAGGATTGTCACTGAAAGGGTCTAATATCTGAATATACAAGATTTTCAGGGATGATGAATGGGAGATTCGTATTCTTTCATTCCTTCATATGTCCTGTTGAGCGGTGTTAATGATATGTTGTGTTTATCACTGCTGAGACCAGCTTCACTGTTTATAGGAAACCAACTAGAGATACTAAATTGGTATCAATTAATCCTCTAACTTGTGTACACGATATTGTTTTACCCCAAATTTGTATCTCACGAAGGACATGTTAAAGTTCATGATTCTACATCTTTCCAACGATCAACATACACATACTGGTTGGAAAGAAGTAGAATATGAAACACTATATTGCTTCCATTTAAACACGTCCAGGCATAAAAATACCCCCCCCCCCAAAAAAAAATTAATTGCTACCAACCCATTGCATTCATTGAGCGGCATGTTACTGGAAACCCAACATTATTTTTTTTTTTTGGGGGGGGGGGTAGGTGAGACTTAAGAGTAAAATGGGAATAACTTATAATCATTAATCTCTTTCTCTATGTGTGTGTGTGTGTGTATATATATAAATATATATATATATATATATATATATATATATATATATATATATATATATATATACATACACACACACACACACACACACACTACCGGTCTAAAGTTTTAGAACATCCCCATTTTCCCAGTTTTTACTGGAATTAAAGCAGTTTAATGTTTCAATGTACTCTGAAATTAAAACATAGAACAATAATAAACAATTGCAGACAAAAGAAGAAATCATGGAATCGTTTTGAACAAAATTTAATCTAAATTTTTGACTCATCAAAGTAGCCACCTTTTGCAGATACAGTATAACAGCCGAACATACTCGTGGCTTTCTTTCTACAATGGAAATCAAATATTGTTCGGAAAGTTCTTCCCAACACTGTTGCAAAAGTTCTTCCCAACACTGTTGCAGAAGTTCCCACAAATGTGTTGCACTTGTAGGTTGCTTTGCTTTCACCCTTCTGTCCAGTTCATCCCAAACCAGCTCGATGAGGTTTAAGTCTGGAGACTGTGCTGGTCATTCCATGATTAGAAGCCTAGCGTCTTGTTCTTTTCTTCTAAGGTAGTTCTGACGTAGCCTGGAGGTATGTTTTGGGTCGTTATCTTGCTGTAGGATGAATCCCTGACCAACTAGGCGTAGACCAGAGGGTATTGCATGGTGCTGCAAAATGCTGTGGTAGTCCTTTTGGTTCAGGGTGCCAGTCAGTCTGTGTAAGTCACCGACTCTGGATCCAGGAAAAGGGACCCAGATCATCACGCTCCCTCCTCCATGTTTGACAGTTGGTGTCACATACTGAAGAACCATCCTTTCACCTACTCGACGGTGTACAAAACCTTGCGTGATGAACCGAAGATTTCAAATTTTGATTAATCGTCCATAAGACCTTTCAGTTTTCAGTAGCCCACTGG